>NW_011494874.1:7846075-7850194 GCF_000754665.1 Bison bison bison | reverse complement strand
GGCTGCCATCTATGGGGTCGCACAGAGTCGGACATGACTGAAGCGACTTAGCAGCAGCAGCAGCAGCAACAAAGGTTAAAAAAGGAGAAAGATATAAAATCAACAATTTGTGTTTCCACTTCAGGAAACTAAAAAAAAAAAAGAGCAAATTACATCCAAAGTAAACAAAAGAAAAGAAATAATAAGAATTAGAGCAGAAATCAATGAATTTGAAAACAGGAAATCAACTGAGAAAATCAATGAAACCAAGAACTAGTTCTGTGAAAAGATCAATAAAATTGATGAACCTCTAGCCAGCCTAACTAACAAAAAGAGAGAGAGAGAAGACACAAATTACTATCAGAAATGAAGGAGAGGACATCACTACAGATTCCATGGACATTAAAAGGATAATAAAGGAATACTCTGAATAACTCAACACCAACAAATCTGATAACCAAGATGAAACAGACCAATTCCTTCAAATATACGGCCTGACAGAACTCATACAAAAAGACGTAGCCCATCTGAATAGGCATATATCTATTATAGAAATTGAATCTGGCAGGGATGTGGTGGGGAGAGGGGTTCAGGATGGAAAGGAAAAATGTATGCCTATGGCCAATTCATACTGAGATATAGTGAAAACCATCACAATATTGTAATTATCCTCCAGTTAAAATACATTTTTTGAAATAATTAACAATCTTCCCAAACAGAAAATGTCAGATCTAGATGGGTTCACCGGTGAGTTCTACCAAACATTCAAGGTAGAAATTATACCCATGCTCTACAATCTCTTTCAGAGGATGGAAGCAGAGGAAATATTTCCTAACCCATTCTATGAGACCAGCATTACACTATTACCAAAACCAGACAAAGACATTACAAGGAAACTGCAGGCTCATATCTCTCATGAACATGGATGCAAAAAGCCTCAACAAAATATCAACAAATTGAACCCAGTAGTGTATAAAAAGAAGTACACTCCACAAATAAGTGGGATTTATTCTGGGTATGCAAAGCTGGTTGAACATTCAAAAGTAAGAGAGCCTAGAAAGAAAGTTGGAGAAAGAAACCTAGGACCTAGGAAGGAGGCATTGTCTGAGAGAGTTCACTCTTAGGAACTCCCCATGAAATAGGACAGGCCGTCTAGGACTCTAATTCTGCCAAGATCAGACAGCTGAATAGGGTGGGCAGACTAGATTCACACTCCAGGTGTTCCTTGTTGTTCCCCTCAATATTCAATGAAATCTTTGGAATCTCTTACAGTGTCAGCTCAGGAATTCAAGAGCAGGGCTTGGTTTTATACAAGCTCTGATATTCAAGGGTGAAGGTAGCCACTGTGCTCAGTCACTCAGTGACTGTGTTTGACTGAACTGTGTTTGACTCTTTGGAACCTCATGGACTGTAGCCCTCCAGACTCCTCTGCCCATGGAATGTTCTAGGCAAGAACCCACTGGAGTGGGTTGCCATTTCCTTCTCCAGGGGATCTTCCCAACCCTGGGATTGAACCCAGGTCTCCTGCACTGCAGGAAGGTTCTTTCCTGTCTGAGCCACCAAGGCATCCACACAGACAAAGAAGGCTCTTTACACACAGTGGCTACTGTTTACTGAGCATCTACTCTGAGCAGACACTTTATAAACAAACTCCAGTCATCTCAAAGATGGTTGAGGTTCCCAACTCAGCTTCGTAAATCTGAAGCTCCAAGAGGTTTAAGTGATTGGCCTGAGAACCACAGCAAATAGCAGAGCTGGGATTTGAACCCAGGTTTGTCAGACTCCAAAGGTTATGCTATTTCCAGTTTCATTTTGTAGCTGCTGCGTTGTCCCTTCCCTGTTAAACGCAGCTCTGCACTATTCTCATTTCCCTGCTCCGTCAGTCAGCATCGTCCCATTGCCTACTGTGTCAGGTACTCTGTGCCACTGAAAATCCGGGATGACCGAGGTGTGAAAAACAAAGGGCAAGAAGACCAACTGCCTGGGTTTTGCACCATCTAAATTGCCAGAGCTGATCTCAGCCAAACGTGAGATAAAGGCCCAGATGGTCAATGTCCCCTTTCCATTTCAGCTTCCCACTCTGCCTTGCCTGCAGTTGCAGCTCGTGTCTGCTGGTGGAAAAGCTGGGTTTAGAAGCCACCCTCCTTCCTTGCCTGCACTGCCATGGCCGTGGCCCTTTATCTACAGAAGCGTGATGGCAGGATAGTCATCTGCTGTCCTAAGTTCTAGGCTGACCATTAAGACCCAGGACTGGTCAGCTGGTGGAGCCCCTGCTGTTCCTCCTGCAGTGCATTTTCACTGAAGAAAGCACCCTTGGAAGCCAATGAAATAAATCTGTGGCAATGTCAACATAGGTGCTGCAACAAGGGAGAGCTGGGGACAGGTAAGGTCCTTCTGCCAAGCCTCAAATCACTACACAAAAGAGTTACCAGGTCACTGCTGATAAGACATATAGTCTCAGCTCACGAATTCGAGAGCAGGGGCTTGGTTTTATACAACTCCAATATTCAAAGGTAAAGGCATCCACATGGGAACCTTAATAATCAGAGGCAAGCTGATGGCTTAATGGCATCCTTTGATGGCGTTAAGTCTGTGCATTTTATAGACTCAAGTACAGAAGCTCATATAAAGGCACCCTGGAGTGACACCGATGGTTGGACTTCGGGTCCTTGAAAGGCTAATGGAAATTTTCCTGCAGTCCCTGTCTGAGCCCTTGTAATAACAGGAAACTCACTATTTAACGCAGAGTATTCTGTGTGGGGATGCTTGAGAGTGGAGTTCCACATCCTGCACCAGACTCTTTAGGCTCTGTTCTTTATACCCTGCTGCTAAGTCACTTCAGTCGTGTCTGACTCTGTGCGACCCCATAGACGGCAGCCCACCAGGGTCCTCCATCCCTGGGATTTTCCAGGCAAGAGTACTGGAGTGGGGTGCCATTGCCTTCTCCATCTTTATACTCTAGGCAGCAGAAAGAGGCCTTTCCCCCTGGATCCCAGCCAGAAACTGGGAGTATCGCTCTTTCTTCATCAGAGTTCATTTTGTTCATATAAAGCGAACTCTTTGGAGGGGAGAGGGAAATTCACCAAGTTAGCATAGGTCCATTTCTTGTGTGCTAGAGCCCCCTGCTGGCTACAGGTGAATCTTGCTGGTCCTTGGACCCACCAAGTTAGAAAGCTCCCAGTTTAAGATGTTCAGACTTTCTACTCGTGAAATCAAATCATATGTCATTCAAAATCCATGGAGCTGAAGGTGGTTTATTCTATAATGAGTGCTGAAGGTCAACAGTATGGAAGTGGTGGTAGAGAAGATTTAATTAGCTTCGACTTCACGCATTACGCTGGTATGAATTCCAGATGAATTAAAGAGTGACATAAAAATATGGAGCACTGAAAGAATTAGATTCAGCTGGTAAAGAATCTGCCTGCAATGTGGGAGACCTGCGTTCAATCCCTGGGTTGAGATGATCCCTTGGAGAAGGGAAAGGCGAGCCACTCCAGTATTCTGGCCTGGAGAATTCCATAGACTGTATAGTCCATGGGGGTCACAAAGAGTCGGACACGACTGAGCGACTTTCACTTTCATTTTCACTTTCAAGAGAATTAGAAGATGCACATTAATTTGTCTCATAGTGGAAAATATTTTATATATGCAGAACCAAGACAAGACTTCACAAAGGAAAACTTTAATAGATTTGACAAGCAGAACTGTGTTCATTTTCTCGTGGCTGTTGTCTTGGATTAAAATAGATGTAGGATGTGTGAAGCACAAGCTGGATGAAGCACAAGCTGGAACCAAGATTGCCGGGAGAAGCATCAATAACCTCAGATATGCAGATGACATCCCCTCATAGCAGAAAGTGAAGAACTAAAGAGCCTCTTGATGATTGTGAAAGAGGAGAGTGAAAAAGCTGTCTTAAAACTCAACATTCAGAAAACTAAGCTCATGGCATCCGGTTCCATCACTTCATGGCAAAGAGATGGGGAAACAATGGAAACAGTGACAACACTATGTTTTCTTGGGCTCCAAAATCTCTGCAGATGGTGACTGCAGCCATGAAATTAAAAGATGCTTACTCCTTGGAAGAAAAGTTATGACCAACCTAGATAGCTAATAAAAAGCAGAGACAGTATTTTGCCGAAA
>NW_011494874.1:7844769-7845975 GCF_000754665.1 Bison bison bison | reverse complement strand
CTTTGATGTTTAGCTACCTGTTCCTTTTGCTGCAAACTTCTGAATAGCGTGACTTTCCCTCCTGCCTCCTTGGAGCAGTTTTCTCAGAGCTACTGAGATGCTGTCTCTCTGGCTCTGAGTCCTTAACATCCCCACCAGATAAACTAACTCTTTACTTTCAAGTTGTGGCTATATTTTTCAGTCGACAGTTGGAGATTGGTTTATGGGGAAAGGGCTCTCACTTGTCTTGGTGGCTCAGACAGTAAAGAAGTCACCTGCAGTGCAGGAGACGTGGGTTCAGTCCCTGGGTCAGGAAGATGCCCTGGAGAAGGCAATGCCAACCCGCTCCAGTAATCTTGCTTGAAGAATCCCATGGACAGAGGAGCCTGGTGGGTTACAGTCCATTTGGTCTCAAAGCGTCGGACACGACTGAGCAACTAGCGCGTGTGTGCGCGCGTGCACTCACACACACACACATTTGTCAGGGAGGAAGTAAGACAAGCAAGATTGGCAGAGAGAAAAGTTGAACTGCAGTGTAAATGCAGCAGAGCTGTCCACACGGGGAATTCTAGAACTGGGAGAGCGCCTCCAATTGTCCTGAATCAAGGCAAAGGGCTCAGCCTTTGGCATTCCAACACAGGCCTGACATTGGATGTGCCATGCCCTAGGGAGTCAGTTCCCAGGTGTGAGTCAGCTGTGAGCTATCTACAAGCAGCCCTCCTGGTAGCTGGGGAAATGGGTGCCTCTGTTCTGCTGGGAATCTAGATGGCACACCACAGTATCCACTACACCAGTATTTGTCTGTACCCATGTCATCGTGTTGCAGGGAGAAGCCAATTCTGACTCCACGTTGGACCTGTTTCTTTGACTTGCTTTTCGTGGCGTGCATTGTTATAATTGTACAATATGGCCTGCCTCAGAGAATCCTGCCCCTCTGCCTGACTGTTAAAGTGCCTTTGTTCAGAATCCTGTCCACCAGGAGGAGGCCAGAAGGAAGAAATTGACACACCCGCCTGCCTGAGGCTTGCCTTTCTAGGAGATATTTATAAGATTAATGGTCTTTTTACTTTGTTTCCTCACTTTTCTCCCATCTCTAATCCATAAAAGAACCTGGCCTTCAGACCCCGACAAGATCAGCCAGCTTCCTGAATAAAGTCCTATTCCTTGCCTCAACACCTCCTTCTGTCTCTCAGATTCATTGGCCTCTCGTGAAGCAAGCAGAACAAG
>NW_011494874.1:7831599-7844669 GCF_000754665.1 Bison bison bison | reverse complement strand
ACGATAAAGAAAGCTGAGTGCCGAAGAATTGATGCTTTTGAACTGTGGTGTTGGAGAAGACTCTTGAGAGTCCCCTGGACTGCAAGGAGATCCAACCAGTAAACCCTAAAGGAGATCAGTCCTGAATACTCATCGGAAGGACTGACGCTGAAGCTAAGACTCCAATACTTTGGCCACCTGATGCGAAGAACTGACTCATTTGAAAAGACCCTGATGCTGGGAAAGATTGAAGGTGGGAGAAGAAGTGGGTGACAGAGGATGAGATGGTTGGATGCCATCACCAACTCGATGGACGTGAACTTGAGCAGGCTCCGGGAGTTGGCGATGGACAGGAAAGCCTGGCATGCTGCTGTTCGTGGAGTCATAAAGAGCTGGACATGGCTCAGTGACTGAACTGAACTGAGGACGTGTGAAATGAAAATATCTCCTGCTACATTAATAAACAAGAAATGGCACCGCCATCAGCAATTTCTGGCCTCCAAATGTGAATGAGGTCTCCCAAAACTGCAATCCAGTGGATACTCCCAAGCCCCATGGTGATTGCTGAGGAGCTGGGGGAATGCAAGAAGCATGATGAACAAGGGAACAGACTGGCCCCAGATATCTTAGGTGTATGTGAAAGGAAAAAATTCAGTGAGCCCAGAAACGTGCATCTTCCCCATACAAAGAATGCTAAATTCCTTAGCTTGATACCTGATCTTTGATGTTTAGCTACCTGTTCCTTTTGCTGCAAACTTCTGAATAGCGTGACTTTCCCTCCTGCCTCCTTGGAGCAGTTTTCTCAGAGCTACTGAGATGCTGTCTCTCTGGCTCTGAGTCCTTAACATCCCCACCAGATAAACTAACTCTTTACTTTCAAGTTGTGGCTATATTTTTCAGTCGACAGTTGGAGATTTGGCCTCTCGTGAAGCAAGCAGAACAAGGTTAGCCTCAGTAACAATCCTATCCTTGGCAGTAGTATTGATGAATATTTTAAAATAGTTACCAGTTTGGAGAATAGAAAATGGAATAGTTTTAATTTGCTATCTTTTAATTCCTTTATTTACTAATTTCCCCCATCTAATGTGACACGCCTTGACAAATCCTTGCTCTTTTTTCTATTAACTAAATTTAGCTTCTCTATAAAGTAGGAGGTTGGATCACAACCAATCAACAAAGGTAATGTGAGAGCAAATTCTAGTGGAAGACGTTGTCTACCATCACTATTAATTATAAAGCTTTAAGCATTCCTAAGAACAGAAAAGCGTCACATCCTCATTTATGCTTACCCTCCTCCCAAACAGCTGCATTTTGATCCCACTCTCTTCCTTTTTCTTTAAAGCCCTGAAGACAACTTTGATGAATGCCAGCTGTCAACTGCTAAAATGATAATCAAGCTCTTTTGAGAGAAATTGATCTTCTAGCAAAAAGGCACTTAGCTCCTTTTGAGATGTTCCAAAATCTGGATTTGATTACTAAATCTTTTGCATCTCAAAAAAATGTACTTGTGTACTAGCCTCTTTTTAAAAAGCTGTTTTTTTCCCTTAAGGATTACCTTCTGAGCAAAAAAATCACATTGTCAAGATATGAGACTTTTCTTTATAATGAATATAATTTTCAAATGTTGGTTATAGTAAAAGTGTTCTGAGAAAGGCTCTTGTTAAAATAGACTTGGTGGAGCTGAAACTTTGAAAATCACTTCTAAGTAAGAGACAATAGACTATTGAAGATAGAAACAATGAAGCATCTTGTTGTCACAGCCATTTAATTCAATTTCGCAAGTGACTGTTGAGTTTCTGCCATCTGGAAGGCACCAGACTAAGCTCTGTTGTTCTCTATGCCGTATTCCTTGATTCAGCATCCAAGGGCCTTCCATGCTCTTGCACAGGCTACCATTCCAGACTTTTCTCCAGCCATACCCCACATAGTACAGCCACACAGAACTCTGAGATGGGCCTCCAGGGTCTCCCTGTCCCCATTCCGCTATATTTGTGATTGAGGTTTTCTCTGATTATCCTCTTTCTCCCTACAATGTATAGCTTCTGAGACCTCAGGCCGCAGCCTAAATTCCCTCTCTGTATAAACTGTTCTCTCTCCTCTGTCCCCAGCAAAGTTACTCTTCCTTCTCTAGTTTTTGTCAATTGTTCTTTCTCACCATCAACAGAGGCTACAGGTTCTTCAAGGGAATGAGCTGTCTCTCCAAATCGTGGGGAAGCCGCAGGCATTGTTAACACGAGTTTGTGGATGGGCACAGGAGCAGATCTGAAAAGCAGTCAGTATTTACAAAATGTCTTCTTCACAGAGTTGAAGTGATTTAATTATAACAATAGCCATGCAGGCTCGATACTGTGTTATCCCATTTTTGTTGTTGTTTAGAAATAAAGATTGAGAGAAAGAGAGTAGGGGAGGGGAGGCAGAAACAGAAAGAAAAAGAATTAAAGAAGTTCCTCCCTTCAAGGGGTTTACAAGCTAGTGGGAGAAAGAGAAACTGTGTGCATTTATTAGTAATAGGGGCTTCCAGGGGCGCTTGGTGGTAAAGAACCCGCCTGCCAATGCAAGAGACGTAAGAGATGCAGGTTCGATCCCTGGGTCGGGAAGATCCCCTGGAGGTGGGCATGGCAACCCACTCCAGTATTCTTGCCTGGGGAATCCCATGGACAGGGGAGCCTGGCAGGCTATAGTCCATGGGGTCGCAAAGAGTCAGACATGACTGAAGCGACTTAGCATGTACGCAATAGTAATAGAGGCCTAAATAAAATACTGCATAACTGGTCTTGGAGGTCAAGAGGTGAAAGAGATGAATCCCAGTTTAAGGGGAAAAGAGTGTTCACTCTGATTTCCCCCTGAGTTAGGAAAATCCTAGCAATAACTTAAACACACCACATAGGGGCAGAAGAAGCCCATTAGAACTAGGATTTAATCTTCAACGAGTCTGTTCCTGTTCATACTTCTGTGCTAAGTCTCCTCAATCATGTCTGACTCTTTGCGACCCCATGGACTGTATATCCCCACATATCTTATGTCTCCTGCATTGGCAAGCAGATTCTTTAATGCTGAGCCACTGAGGAAGCCTGTTCATACTTCCACATTGGGTAAAATCATGGAAGGAAGTTAGGTCACTTACATTATTGAGTGCCTACTATGTGCCAGAATATTTATAGTTGATCATGTCAACTAAAATGATGTACAACATGAGAGTTGTGAGCTAAGCCTTATTTGGGGCAAAATGAGGACTGTAACCCAGGAGACATCTCAGATGGCTCTGAGAGGCGGCTCCAAAGAAGCAGTGGGGGAGAGCCAGTATACAAGATTTTGGGGATGGGGGAGTTCAGTGCAACCAAGTACTCATTTTACAAAAGCTCTTCTAGTCATGAAGAGCTGGTGTCACCATGAAGGGATTTAATGCTTTCCTAGGTATGAGGAGATGCAAGGATTGGAATAATGAAATCAGTTCCTGAAAATATTTAACTATCTAAAGACTTGTTCCACCAGATTCCCTGGAGCACAGAGTGCCTCACTGTCCACCCTGAACTCAAAGGTCAGCAGCTGCAGCAGCACAGGCAGGTAGCAAATGTCCTTGTTACTGTCCAGTCGCTGGCAAATGCTCTTGGCAAGTGCCAATTTGTAGTCGACACTCATCTAGTGTATGTAAGGGATTCTTATCCGTGCCCCAATGCCACCCCATTCCTATCCACTCTTCAGTCTCAAGGGTGATGTAACTTGTCCAAGGTCACACATATGGGACTCCCCTGGTGGTCCAATGGTTAATGCAGGGGAACAGTTTCGATCCCTGGCCTGGGAAGATTCCGTATGCCGAGAGGCAAGTAAACCTGTAGACCACAACTACTGAGTCCGTGCTCCCTGGAGCCCGTGCTCCAGGCTCATGTGTTCAGGGAGCATGCTCCCTGAAGCAAAAGAAGCCACTACAACGAGAATCCCACACACCACAACTAGAGAGGAGGTCCCGCTGGCCAGAACTGGAGAAAGCCCATGCAAACAACACAGACCCAGCACAGCCGAAATCAACAAATAAAAGGTCACATATGGTCGGCAGGATAGTTGGGCTTCAAGCCCATGTTGGATTCTGAAGTCTGTTTTTATTCCTTTCATTTCTTTTATTTTCTTTCCTTTTTCCATTTTTTTAGACTCCAAATAATGCAAAAACACATTTTCATTGTTAATAAAGACATTTAAGATAAAACATACGTCACCCTTGACTCCCGCCCAAACCTACTCCTCTCTCAAGGATGAAAAGCTTATACCAGTTTGCTGATTCATGATTTCCATGAATTTGAAAGCCTAGAGATTTTTATTTGAACACAAATGATTTCACATTAAATTGGTAATTCACTGCTGTGATATATTTATTGACTTAAAATGTATCTTATTGACATATTATGTTTGAAATTTCATGATGTACAGGGTTTGCTGCAAAATAATCCCCTGGAGTAGGATGAAATGAGACGAAACAAGAAGGGTCTTAGTTGTTGCAGTTGGGTGATGAGGGTCATTGTACTGTAATTTACCATGCTAAAAATCTTTTAATATGCTCACAGACGTCTAGGCTCCACTTAGGATGTAGGAGAGTGGAAAGAGCATTGCTTCCACCTTTACAACAATAAGCATGTCAGACAATCTGTAAATTCATAACTTCTTGAACCGTCAGAGAACCGAGGTCAGAGAGGGAATGATTATTGCCACAAGTCGATAAACCCTGTCACCCTCAGCGCACTGGTGAAAACCCAAGGGAAAGCGGACCCAAAAATGCCCTCTACTTTCGCGGAAGGTGCATGGCCACTGTGCACTGGCCAGACCCACAGCTGGAGGTGGGCAAGATCACTGAGAAAGCCGTTATCTCCAGGATCAGGCGACAGAGCTCTTGCCTAAAACTGAGGCTTAGTCAGAACAACGCCCCATCCCTCAGTCCCTACCAGAGGCAGGGATGGCTTTACAGGCATGAGGTCTGTGTCATCACATGGAGCCCATGCTCAGAGGGCCCTGAACTTTATTTGCGTGCTAAGTCGCTTCAATCATGTCCAAATCTCTGCACCCCCATGGACTACAGCCTGCCAAGTTCCTCTGTCCATGGGATTCTCCAGGCAAGAATTATGGATCTTGAAGAAAGATGGCCCTCCAATCTTCCCAACCCAGGGATCGAACTCACATCTCCTGTGTCTCCTGCATTGCAGGCAGATTCTTTACTGCTGAGCCATCGGGGAAGCCCTACATGCCTTATACCTTCACTTAAAACGTGAGCAATAGTTTTCTTTAACGTCATAGAACCCTCATATGTCAGTACTTAGAAAACTCCACTTTTAGAGAGCTACATAGCATTCCACACTGTGGATATATCATAGCTTATTTATCCATTTCCTAATTGATGATAACTGAGGTTGGTTCTTTCTTTTCCTTTCCTTTTCTTGCCATTATAGCATCACTTCCATAAACATTCTGTACTTGTTTCTCTAAACCGTGTGTTTTTATTTCTCTAAGACACACATCTACAAATGAAGTTGCTATGTCTTGGTGCTCTGCTGAACATAGAGAACCTTTGGGGATTCCCGTGCCAAGTTGATCCTCTACAGCCCAACATGGGGCTGAATATTGAGCGCTGCTCCTCAGTTTCATTTTCTAAGGGTTGGTTACTTTTTAATTCAAAGATTGTCCGCTGTTTGGTGCATTGAATTGGCTGATACATTTCCCTTCGGTGGCTCATTTATCTTGCTTTCAATCTGTTTTTCAGGAGGTGGCTGATAGATTTGATTCTAAAGCTACCTAGCATTTTGGGGGCACAATACTGATATTTTTAAAGCCATACTAGAAAGCCTTAATTACTACAATCGATGGCTTTCTTAATATGCACAGATGATTCACACAGGTTTTCTGGTGTCTAATTGGAAATCCTTAGGAAGCATTGGTTTTTCAAGGTGACGAAAGTACTACTTTTTTTTTTTTTTTTAAATACATGTGGTTAGCCATGGAGTCTTGAAACTAGGAGGGATCCACTACACCCGTAAGGGAAGAAACTGGGGATGAAGTTATTCATTATGGACTACTCACTGTCTAGCTCGGTGCCTGGCATGTAGTAGGTGTGAAGTAAATGCTGAGGATAAAATCCCTCCAGTCATTCAGTGAAATCCAGCCGGTCTATTTGAGTATGTATACACACAAACACACACACAATTTTGAATCAGCCTCTGTCTCCTGAAGCCCCATGACTCCGACATTGCCTTCTCTACCGCAAGATTCTTTCCCAAGCTTTAGAACTTCATGCTTGTCTACCTACCAGATGTTTCCACTGGGATGGCCAATCATGATATACCTCAACTGCAGCATGCTTAAAAACGGACTCTAAGTCTCCTCCTGTCTGCATTTCCTCCAGTGTCCTCACTTCAGAAAATGGCAAAAACCACCTGCTTAGTTGGTCAAAGCAGAAACCAAGGCATATTTGGTCACTCTCACACACCCAATCAGTTTCCAGTCCTGTTGATGCCACCTCCTAACTCTGTCTTATAAATGCTTTTGGAACCTGCTGGTTTTATCTATCTCATCATCACAGCCATGTCCAGTCTGTGCCTTAGAATGACTACAACGTATTTCAAACTTGTCTCTTAACATTTGTGCCTCCTTCACACTAATCTCCGATTGGCAGTGTTATCTCTTGAAAGATGCCTGATAAAACTTCAACACCATATTTAGAATAAAGCCCCAACTCTCTCGCCTGCCTTCCAGGCCGGCTTTGATCTGTCCCTTGTCTGGATCTCCAGCCTCACTCTTTACCCTTCTGCCCTCCCTCCTTCCCTCTCTGCTCTCACCTTACTAACTCATGCTTGTCTTTCAGTCTCCGTAGGTATTTCTTTCTCTTAGAGACTTTCCCTATCTCCCAAATTTTGGGTTATTTGCCTGTCTTTTGTGTTCCCATAACAGCTGGCATATTCTAGCTCTTTCCACAGCTTTTAATGACATGTTTCCTTATCTGGCTTTTCCACTTGACGATGAACTTGATGAGGGCAGAGTGACGTTCTTAATCATTTTGTTTCAAGAAGTTACTGCCATTCCTTCCAGGTAGGTAATAAAAGTGTAGTAATTGGAAGAGAATGATAAGGAGAAGGACAAGAAAGAAGAAGAAGGAAGTGGGGGATGGAGGGAGGAAGAGGAGGAGAGGAGAGAGAAGGGAGGAGGAAAAGAAAGCACTCAAGTATTTATCGGATGGACGACAAATCTGGGTTTTGATGCTCTACTTGGACACTCAATAATCTTTGAACTGTGATGGCCGTGGCTGATACTGATGGACACCCTGTTGGCTTCTGCCTTTGTGTATCTGATAGAGCACAGTTCCCTGGACCCCTTGCGGTCTTTTGTGTTCCCCTTGTGGGATGGTGGTTGGATGGTGATGTGGAGCTACTTCCTGTCAGTGAGTTGTGAGCAGGGTCCCAGAGCAGTGTGAGATTCTCCGATGTTCCCTTTCCTCCGGCATGTCAGTTGTCAACTTTCAAGATGGCGGCCACTCCATCAGCTTGAGTCTTTCTCTGTGATAAGCACAGCACCCCTTCCAACTTGCTGTGAGTACCCAGCATGAATGGGAAACAATACTTGTTTTAAGCCACTGAAACTGTTACTGCGCATAACCTAGCCTATCCTGATTGATACAGAGACTCTGGTGAGGTAGTTAACCTTTGTGCATGTGTGTGTGTGTGTGTGTGTGTGAGTGTGTGCATGTGTGCACGATAAGTTGCTTCGGTCATGTTTGGCTCTTTGTGACGCTATGGACCGTGGCCCATCAGGTTCCTTTGTCCATGGGATTCTCCAGGCAAGAATACTGGAGAGGGTTGCTATTCCCTCCTCCAGGGGATCTTCCCCACCCTGGGATTAAACCATCATCTCTTATGTCTCCTGCACTGGCAGGCAGGTTCTTTACCACTAGTGCCATCTGGGAAGTCCTTTATGAGTCTCAATTTTCTTTGAGAAAAATGAGACTAACTATACTGCCATAGGGCTTCCCTGATAGCTCAGTTGGTAAAGAATCTGCCTGCAATGGAGGAGACCCTGGTTCGATTCCTGGGTCAGGAAGATCTGCTGGAGAAGGGAGAGGCTACCCACTCCAGTATTCTTGGGCTTCCCTTGTGGCTCAGCTGACAAAGAATCCGCCTGCAATACGGGAGACCTGGGTTGATCCCTGGGTTGGGAAGATCCCAGGAGAAGGGAAAGGCGACCCACTCCAGTATTCCAGCCTGGAGAATTCCAAGGACTGTGTAGTCCATGGGGTCACAAAGAGTCAGTCATGACTGAGTGACTTTCACTTTCATTCTGCCGTAAGGACTGAATAAGACAATTCTACATGGTGCATAGCCAAGGTCACTGCTGCTTTGCCTCCAAAACCGTCTCTTCAAGACTTGGCACTTCCCTGGGCCACCTCTTGGGAAGCCAGCCTTAATACCTTTAGTCCTAGGACCCTCAAAAACCTACCTGAAGTTTTGACATTCTACTCCCAAGCCTCAGTCAATATCTGGTTACGACCTCCCTGATTCTCTTCTCTTTTCCTCACCAATTAATTTTTTGTCTGCTTTTTTCTAGAAGCTAGCTCTTAAATCATTCTACATCCTTCCAAACTCTGTTGCTTATGAGAAACTTTTAGTCTCAAGTCCTTTGGGGTTTGGCTCGTAATGTTCAATGACGAACTTCTGAAACCTAAACAAGATTCTCGCTTTTACAATTGATTGAAACGTTGACTTTCATGACTGTGGTCTTGACTATGTGTATAAAAATAATGTACTTAAAAACTCAATTCATAACTTTGTTCTCTCAGAGATGGGTCATTCTCCAGAGACCATAAGCCTCAGCTACCTTGTCTACTCTTGGTGGTGGAAAGTCTGTAGGGTAAAACGGAATTACCTACAATGAATATGTTATCCTGCCATTCTATCTGGCAAAATAAGGAAAAATAGTGTCAATTTCCCACAACTCTGTAATGGATAGTGTGAGCCTGATGTCTGAGCTAAGATGCTCAATTGTGATGAGTGTCTAGCAACAGCATGTACATTTCTGATTCTGGTTTCAATTATGGGAGGAAAATTTAAATGTAATAAAATTTGATCCACTGGCTTATTTTTTTTCCTTAAGAATTAGAATGTGACTGAGACATACTGATTGCAAGGAAATCTACTTATATGAGCTCAAATACACATGGGCTTATGGAAATGTCAGAGAGAAGCCTATAGCTATCAAGTGTTAGGAGTCCCTGGAAATTGGAAGTATGCCAGCCTCCTCCTGGGAACTGGCCAGTGTGCAGATTTGGGGAGGAAGGGGGCTTCATGGACCACGGGGCCAAGGGAAACACCAAGGGATGGCGTAGTAACAAGAATAGAAGGAGCCTGCGCCCAAGTAACTCTGTAGGGTAAAGCCCAGTAAACCAACCTGGACTGTTTTGTGATAGAGAATGCACGTTAGCCTTGATTTTCTACCACAGCAGCTAAACTTAGATCCTAAATACTACACTCCCCATCCTTTCAATCTCTACCTGAACCTCGTCTCTGTATTTCTGTCTCCTGGGCTGTGTGGTTTCCTATATCTTGCTCCCTGCTTGCCTCCTGTATTCTCTCTTGGTGCAAATACAGCCCAGCTTCCCATGACTGATCACCCAGGCTTCACATCTCAGTGCTGAGTTCCTAAGACTAGGAAGTGGATGCCCACTTCTAGCCAGACATCCAGTACGCAACCAGCAGGATTTCAAGGATGCCTGGTGCCAGAGCTGCCTTTTTTTCAGGACTGAGGATGAAGCAAGATCTCCAGGAAAGGAATGTGGAAAGGAAGGACAAGATTAGCAACTCCAGGAGAGCCAAAGAACACAGTCCCTGATCTTCTCCATAGAACAGTGTGGACCATGTGTGGAGCCCACGTGACCAGCATAAAAGACAAAGCAGATAAAGTTCCTGAGAGTTAAGTGTGAGCAACTCACCTCCATCTATCATCTCATTTAGTCCTCACTACCATCAGTGACACAGGCACTATGATCATCCCCATTTATAAGAAAGAAAAGTATAGCTCGGAGAGGCAGACCAACGTGCCCAGATAGTAAGAGGTAAAACCAAGGGAGAACATCGTGCCTGATGTTGTAGTTTTTCTACACAACCCTAGAACTGGTGTGGTTCTTAACTACAACCCTACCTCAACTCTGAAAGGCTTGAAGACCTCTCATCAAGGCCAACCAGAGAGGGGAAGTCCCTCCACCAGCTGCTGTACAGCAACACCACAGCCTAACCTGCTGACGTCCAGCTGGTGATCCTTCTCCCACACCAGGCTCCCCAGAGGGTGTCTGGAGGAAACATCTGGGAAAGTGTTTTAACTTAAATTGCCTCTCTTCTTCTCTTTTCTTTTTTTGGCTGTACCATCTGGCGTGTGGGAACTTTGTTCCCCGAGCAGGGGTTGAACCCATGGCCCCTGCATTGGAAGCACGGAGTCTTAACAACTGGACCACCAGGGAAGGTCTCAACTGCCGTTCTCGCCCCATGCACTGCCTCTGAGCCTTCTGTTACCACTGAGGCAATTCAGAAACGGTTTTCAATTGAGTCTAAATGGTGTGATGTGGACAGGGGCCCTCAGCATAGCTATCTTTGGCCTCATTAGCTTCAAAACATCTGCTAGGGTCTCCTTCTAATGCCTTCTGAGTTCCCCCCAGGGTGGAATGCACAGATGTGCTGCCTGGTTGGCAGGCCCAGGAAGGCATCATGATGATAACACAGACTCGCTCGAAATGAACACATCTCTATATCCCCAAAGTGATGATTTTTAGCTTGGAAAACAACTGCCTAATTAGTGTAATATCCATTACCGGAATCTAAGTTCATTGACCTGGAGTTCTCTTCTCCTGCTGCCAGACCTCCTGGGGTATACAATGCTGAGGGAAGGCAGGATGCCTATAATACACAGCTATGCCCCATTGGGCTGCAGGGAACTCCTCCCAAAATAATACAAGCAGGAGCCTTTCTGGCAATGCCAGTGACCCAGACATACATGCCCAAGGCCACCCCTCTCACCTGGTTGATGCCAAGGTTGATTGTCATGTGTGGAGTGTGAGACAGAGGACCCTATGGAGCATTTCAAGGTGATAATGATTTATGGTGACCTGGGCCAATATTGACTTGAGACTTTTGTCCTTGGGATATTTCAAGTAAAAGGCCAGGAAGTAAGTCAAGCAGATCGATACTTTAAGGACACACTGAAAAGAACAAGGAATGAATGAATTCAAGAGTAAGTCAATTGACCAGTGAGCTAAGAATGACAGCCTATTTTGTTGAGTATGTCCTCTGGGCAGGTACTGAGCTGAGTACTTGGCATGGATCATCTCATTTAACTTTCATGACAACCTGTGACACACTACAATGTTTCCACTATACAAACGAGGGAATTCTTTGGATTTCAGTTCCTGTTGTTGTTTTCAGTAGCTCAGTTGTGTCCTACACTTTGTGACTCCGTGGACTGCAGCACGCTGGGTTTCCCGGTCCTTCACTATGTCCCTAAGTTTGCTCAAACTCATGTCCATTGAATTGGTGATGCCATCCAATCACCTCATCCTCTGTCTCCCCCTTCTTCTCCTGCCCTCAATCTTTCCCAACATCAGGGTCTTTTCCAGTGAGCCAGCTCTTCACATCAGGTGGCCAATGTACTGGAGCTTCAGCTTCAGCATCAGCCCTTCCAATGAATATTCAGGGTTGATTTCATTTAGGATTGACTGGTTTGATCTCCTTGTAGTCCAAGGGACTCTCAAGAATCTTCTCTAGCACCACAGTTCGAAAGCATCAATTCTTTGGCACTCAACCTTATTCATGGTCCAGCTCTCACATCCATACATGACTAATGGGTCATAGCTTTGGCTAGAAGGACTTTTGTTGCCAAAGTGATGTCTCTGCTTTTTAATACGCTGTCTAGGTTTGTCATAGCTTTTCTTCCAAGGAGCAAGCACCTCTCAATTTCATGGCTGCAGTCACCACCTGCAGTGATTTTGTAGCCCATGAAAGCCTTGCCTGAATTTCTTACCTGGCCTCTAGTCAATTTCTATTGAGGGAGGACCAGGGTCCAGGTCAGTATCATTTCCACACCAGGAACATGCAAAATCAGGTACCTTCCAAGCTCCAGGCCACTCCATACTCCCTTTCAAATCACAGAAATGAACTCCCCTCCCTCCATAATAAGAACAAACTGAATCTTGAGATGCAAAAGAAATTCAATCCTCTTTGAGGCAAGAGAGCACCCAACTTGGAACTCAAAGCCTGGCTGCTCACCCTCCTGGGACAGAGGAGGGGACCAATCCCTTTTCACTCTTCCTTAAGTGTCCTGAACAACCAGAGAAGCCAGATACCAACTGATTTCTCAAAGGGGCACTTTGCCACATATATGAAGTTTTGTGTGTGTGTGTGTGAGAGCAACATATCGTACCTAGAAATAGAATGGTTAAAACAACTGGAAATTGTCTGCATTTTACATAAATTGTCCGCATTTTTTTCTCAAGATCTCTGAGCTTTCAGAGAAGCTCATCAGAGTTTCCAGTGTTGACCCTCTGTAAGTTCAAAAGCCCAACAAATGGGGGATCTTGATTTAAACATCAGTCCCAGTGAAGGAAATCAAGGCCTCTTTGAAAAATGTCTAGTCCCCAGGCTGGGACAGAAAAAGTATGAGACAGGTCTATAAACTCAAATTGAGTCTTAAAAGCGAGCAGTGGTGGCGGTGAACGCGTTAGTTGTCAGTTGTATCTGACTCTTTGCGACCCTGTGGTCCCTGGGTCAGGAAGATCCCCTGGAGAAGGAAGCTCTTTTTTGTACAGTTCTTCTGTGTATTCTTGCCATCTCTTCTTAATATCTTCTGCTTCTGTTAGGTCCATACCATTTCCGTCCTTTATCGAGCTCATCTTTGCATGAAATGTTCCTTTGGTATCTCTGATTTTCTTGAAGAGATCCCTAGTCTTTCCCATTCTGTTGTTTTCCTCTATTTCTTCACATTGATTGCTGAAGAAGGCTTTCTTATCTTTTCTTGCTATTCTTTGGAACTCTGCATTCAGATGTTTATATCTTTCCTTTTCTCCTTTTGCTTTTTCACTT
>NW_011494874.1:7827288-7831136 GCF_000754665.1 Bison bison bison | reverse complement strand
GTTCCAAGGCCAAATTTGCCTGTTACTCCAGGTGTTTCTTGACTTCCTACTTTTGCATTCCAGTCCCCTACAATGAAAAGGACATCTTTTTTGGGTGTTAGTTCTAAAAGGTCTTGTAGGTCTTCATAGAACCGTTCAACTTCAGCTTCTTCAGCGTTACTGGTTGGGGCATAGACTTGGATTACTGTGATATTGAATGGTTTGCCTTGGAAACGAACAGAGATCATTCTGTCATTTTTGAGATTGCATCCAAGTACTGCATTTCGGACTCTTTTGTTAACCATGATGGCCACTCCATTTCTTCTGAGGGATTCTTGCCAGCAGTAGTAGATATAATGGTCATCTGAGTTAAATTCACCCATTCCAGTCCATTTCAGTTTGCTGACTCCTAGAATGTCGACATTCACTCTTGCCATCTCTTGTTTGACTTCCAATTTGCCTTGATTCATGGACCTAACATTCCAGGTTCCTATGCAATATTGCTCTTTACAGCATCAGACCTTGCTTCTATCACCAGTCACATCCACAGCTGGGTATTGTTTTTGCTTTGGCTCCATCCCTTCATTCTTTCTGGAGTTATTTCTCCACTGATCTCCAGTAGCATATTGGGCACCTACTGACTTGGGGAGTTTCTCTTTCAGTATCCTATCATTTTGCCTTTTCATACTGTTCATGGGGTTCTCAAGGCAAGAATGGTAAATTATCTGAGTTTGGTCATTGTATTGTAAGATGAATATTCTTGTTCTTAAAAAATACACAATAACTATAAATAAAAATGCATGGAACCTGCAACTTTATTCTCAAATGGTTCAGAAAAAAATTATTAATTTGAATATTTGTGTATAGAAAGAGAATGATAGAGCAAATGCAGCAAAGTATTAGTAATTGGTGAATCTAGGTGAAGTGCATATGGGGAGCTTTATTGTGACTTTGAAATTACATATCAAAATATGTATTTGAAATTACATATCAAAATAAAGTCCAAAGTTAACTATACTCATTTACATCCCTCCAATATGGAAGGGGAAAAGAAGCAAAATTCAAACAGTAAGATTTCCACACCTCAGTAGCTAACTAGGTCCTCTCTTCTATTGGATCCACACAGCTATGGGAATCCTGCATTTGGTGATGGGGAGTTTCCCCAAGTCGTTTACTTGTAGTTGGAGGCAAATGCTGAAGATGAAAGTGTTAGTCATTCAGTCGTGTCTGACTCTTTGCAATCCCGTGGGCTGTAGCCCACCAGGCTCCTCTGTTCATGGAATTTTTCAGGCAAGAACACTGGAGTGGGTAGCCATTCCCTTCTCCCACGGAACTTCCTGACCCAGGGATTGAACCAGGGTCTCTTGCATTACAGGTGGAGTCTTTACCATCTGAGCCAAAATTCCCAGTGCTCTTATCGCCAACCACCTTCAGTCCAAGAATCACACCCTGAGTTCCTCTATGTCAAGGCTGTTTCAACTGCAAATAGCAGAATCTCAGTGCAAACTGGCTTAGCAGAAAAGGTTTATTGGCTCACTTAGCTGCGAATTCTAGGGCTCCAGAGTGCCCTGGAAGGGGTCCAGGAGGTGTTGCCATAAGTCTGTTGTACTCAGGCTGTCAATTCTGATACTTCTGCTTCCAGAAAGGCTCTCCTTTCATAGGAGCAAGATGCTACCAGCAAATCCAGGCTTGCCTTCTGCCACTTTCATAGTCTCAAGGGAGAGGGCATCTCTTTTTCCCTGGTAGTTCCAGAGAATGTGTTTGCTTGATTCTCATTAAAATAGTGGTAAAGAACCAACCTGCCAGAGCAGGAGACATAAGAGACTTGGATTAGATCCCTGGGTTGGGAAGATCCCCTAAAGGACGAAATGGCAACCCACTCCAGTATTCTTACCTGTAAATTCCTATGTACAGAGGACCCTGGTGGGCTACAGTCCATGAAGTTTCAAAGAGTTGGACATGACTGAAGCAACTTAGCGCAGCATACTGGAATGAATTGCCATTCCCTTCTGCAGAGGATCTTCCCAACCCAGGGATCAAACCTTGGTCTCCTGTATTGCAGGCAGATTCTTTAATGTTTGAGCTAAAGGGAAGTCCCTTCGAAAAGCATGTCTATCCCTAATGGAGTGTGGACTGTAATCACTGATCATCCAGGTTTGCGTCATTGGAAAGTAATCATTAAGGTAAAAAAATGGGAGGTGAAGGAGGTGTTAACTTGTTCTAATCCTTCTAGGCAGCAGTTGAGAAGGTCTGTTCCACAAGGTAAAAACAGGGTGTTGAGAGCAAGAAAGGCAAGAGTGGACGTTGGGCAAATAAAATAATAGATGTCGACTGCATCCTGCTCTTGGACTACTCAGTTCCACATAGCATCCCTTCAAAAATGCCTCTATCTAATAAAATGCAACAAGATCAAGTAAAACCAAACACTGCCTTCCCCCCACTTCCAACCCCTCAAAACAGAGACAACTCAAAGGCATGTCTGTATCCAAATCCAGATCCATGATCCCTGGGTGAATTCCATTCATCTGGACTGGATCTGGGTATAGTTTCTAGAGGTGCAGCAGCCAGTGGCTGAATGATAAATTACCCTCACATAACACATCACTTATTCAACATTGGAGAGAGAAGAAGAAAAGCAACAACAAAAATCACTTTAAGAAAAGAAGGTAAGGAGAAACAAAATAATACTCTCACTGTCATGGTATTCAACTTTTGGATAATAGCAAGAACTAATTTCTGTTGATAGATGAGCTCCTTGGTCAGTCATTTGGGGTTGCCCTGCTTCTACACCTAAGAAAAAGTGAAAGTGAAAGTCACTCAGTTGTGTCCGACTCTTTGCGACCCCATGGACTATATACAGTCCAGGGAATTCTCTAGGCCAGAATAGTGAGTAGGCCAGAGTGGGTAGCCTTTCTTTCCTCCAGGGGACCTTCCCAACCCATGGATGGAGCCTGGGTCTCTGGCATTGCAGGCAGATTCTTTACCAGCTGAGCCACAAGGGAAGCCCAAGAATACTGGACTGGGTAGGCTATCCCTTCTTCAGCAGATCTTCCTGACCCAGGAATCAAACCAGAGTCTCCTGCATTGCAGGCAGATTCTTTACCAACTGAGCTATCAGGGAGCCTGCCTGAGAAGATCCCCCTCATATCTTACCTCCCCTGCTGGATCATGAAGGGTGCTCCTTGGGAAGCTACATGTCCTTGGCAATCTAATTTCTGTTGGTGTAGGTATGAGGCTTCATGATTGCCTTGAGAGTTGAGCAGCTCAGGCTTTTATTTTCCCAAGATTGGAGTTTCTCTAGGAATTCAATGACATTACAATCTCATTAAGATTCTAGTCAACTCAATAGCAAAAAAACACCCAAAACAACAACAAAACAATCTGATTTTTAAATGGTCAGAAGATCTGAATAGACATTTTTCCAAAGAAGGTATATAGATGGCCAACAGGTACATGGAAAGGTGCTCACTAATCACCAGGGAAGTGCAAACCAAAACCACCATGCGATATCACGTCACACTTGTTAGTGTGGTCGTTATAAACAAAGACAAGAAATAACAAGCATTGGCAAGAGTGGAGAGAAGAAGGAATCCTTGTGCATTATTGGTGGGAATGTAAATTGGTAAGGCTACTATGGAAAACCGTTTAAGGAGGTTCTTCAAAAAATTAAAAATAGAACAATTATCAGATCAGATCAGTCGCTCAGTCGTGTCCGACACTTTGCAACCCCATGTGGCCCTGCAATTCCACTTTGGGTATTTATCTAAAGAAAATGAGAATCAGTTCAGTTCAGTCGCTCAGTTGTGTCCGACTCTTTGCGACCCCATGAATCGCAGCATGCATGATCTTCATTGCTTAATGTGAGATCT
>NW_011494874.1:7805244-7827188 GCF_000754665.1 Bison bison bison | reverse complement strand
CAGTCGCTCAGTTGTGTCCGCCTCTTTGCGACCCCATGAATCGCAGCATGCCAGGCCTCCCTGTCCATCACCAACTCCCAGAGTTCACTCAGACTCACGTCCATCGAGTCAGTGATGCCATCCAGCCATCTCATCCTCTGTCGTCCCCTTCTCCTCTTGCCCCCAATCCCTCCCAGCATCAGAGTCTTTTCCAATGAGTCAACTCTTCACATGAGGTGGCCAAAGTACTGGACTTTCAGCTTTAGCATCATTCCTTCCAAAGAAATCCCAGGGCTGATCTCCTTTAGAATGGACTGGTTGGATCTCCTTGCAGTCCAAGGGACTCTCAGGAGTCTCCTCCAACACCACAGTTCAAAAGCATCAATTCTTCGGCGCTCAGCCTTCTTCACAGTCCAACTCTCCCATCCATACATGACCACTGGAAAAACCATAGCCTTGACTAGACGGACCTTTGTTGGTAAAGTAATGACTCTGCTTTTCAATATGCTATCTAGGTAGGTCATAACTTTTCTTCCAAGGAGTAAGCATCTTTTAGTTTCATGGCTGCAGTCATCATCTGCAGTGATGAAAATGAGAATCCTTACTCGAAAAAATATATGCATCCATATGCTTACTGCATCATTATTTACGACAGCTGAGGCACGGAAGCAACCTAAATGTCCATCGGTGGAGTGGTATACATATGAATACTTTTCATCTATTAAAAAAAAGGAAAATTTGTTTTTTTCAATAACATAATGGACCTTGAGGTCACTATGTTAAGTGACATAAGTCAGACTGAGAAAGACAAATACCATATGATCTCACTTATATGTGAAATCTAAAAAACAAAACAAAACAAAACCCAAACTCGATTTGAAGAACAATGTGGTGGTTGGCAGGAGTGAAGGGGCTCAATAGGTACAAACTTATAAAATAAACAAGTCATGATAATGTAATGTACAGCATGTGACTATGGTTAATAATACTGTATTTTATACTTGAAAGTTGTTAAGAAACTAGAGCTTAAATGTTCTCATCACAAGAAAAACAATTCCATAGCCATATGTGGTGATCGATGTTAACTAGTTGTACTGTGCAATCCTTTTGCAATATATATATAAATATCAAATCATTATACTGTATACCTGAAAATTATATAGTCAATTATATCATAATTTAAAAATATCCTATTTGTTTCAGGACAACTTTTTGGACCAGCATCCAGAGTCAGAACTCTGCTTGAAGCCGAGTAGGAGTGGGGAGGTCCTTATATGGAGGCTTGGAGAAATTCTACTGATTAGAAACAAGCCTCCCTCCATTCTCAGTATACCCCATTTTAGCCAGGTAACCTTGCCAACAAAGCCTAAGCAGATAGGTGTGCTCACTAGCTCTGTACAATGGCTGAATCCCAGGGCTATCTTCTCACCCCAGGACAAGGCTCATCCTTGTCGGTGGCACGCGCAGGACACAAAGATGGTACTTGGGTGGGATCAGGAGAGGAGGGGAGATGTCGTGCTTTTTTAGGATTCCTACATGGCTTGCTCTGTTTCTTTCCCCCAAATGAACTTCCTCTGGAGGCAGATCTGGCTTTTCTAATTCTCTGCTGCTGCTGCTGCTAAGTTGCTTCAGTTGTGTCCGACTCTGTGTGATCCCATAGACGGCAGCCCACCAGGCCCCGCCGTCCCTGGGATTCTCCAGGCAAGAACATTGGAGTGGGTTGCCATTTCCTCCTCCAATGCATGAAAGTGAAAAGTGAAAGTGAAGTCGCTCAGTCGTGTCCGACTCTTAGCGACCCCGTGGACTGCAGCCTACTCTAATTCTCTAGTAGCCATGTATGGATGTGAGAGTTGGACCATAAAGAAGGTTGAGCACTGAAGAATTCATGCTTTTGAACTGTGGTGCTGGAGAAAACTCTTGAGAGTCCCTTGGACTGCAAGGAGATCAAACCAGTCAATCCTAAAGGAAATCAACCCTGAATATTCATCAGGACTGATTCTGAAGTGGAAGCTCCAATACTTTGACCACCTGATAAGAAGAACCGACTCCTTGGAAAAGACCCTGATGCTGGGAAAGATTGAAGCCAGGAGGAGAAGGGGGCAACAGAGGATGAGATGGTTGGATGGCATCACTGACTCAATGGACATGAGTTTGAGCAAACTCCAGGAGATAGTGAAGGACAGGGAAGCCTGACTTGCTGCAGTCCATGGTGTCACAAAAAGTTGGACACAACTGAGTTACTGAACAATAACAACAACGAGAGGGGAGCTCTCACCTGACTCAGTCCACTTGGATTAATGACCACAGGCAGAATAAACCTCTTTTGTGTGCTAAGTCACTTCAGTTGTGTCCGCCTCTTTGTGACCCTACAGACTGTAGCCTGCCAGGCTCCTCTATCCTAGGGATTCTCCAGGCAAGAATACTGGAGTGGGTTGCCATGCCCTCCTCCAGGGGATCTCCCCATCCCAGGGATCAAAACCACACCTCTTACGTCTCTTACACTGGCAGGCGGGTTCTTTACCACTAGCGCCACCTGGGAAGCCGCAAGCTCTTTTAGGGAAACCAGACTTTATTCTCACTGATCATGTGAATGTGCTAGTTCATCAGAGCTCATCTCTTTGTTGTAACTTACTGAAATCCACAGGAAGCAGTCAATACGCTCTAGTGTTCTTTTCTCCTAAAATCCAGCACCTGCAGGCACATGGCCCCAGCCCCAAGACAGGCAAGTGGCTCTCAGCCCGTCGGTCATGGGGCTGCCAGCTTCCCTCCTTATTCCACGCCATTCCCCATTTAGTTGATCCCTTGTGTGTGGCTCCATCACAACATCCCACTTCCGGTGCCAATTTCAATATTGAGTCAGATATTTCAGTTTCAGGGGATAGAACTCCAGTTTATTTTCTCCAGGGACTGAAAAGTCCAGAGGTAGATGCACCTTCAGGCACCACTGGATCCAGGTGCTCAAATGATGATATTGGGAACTTTCTCTCTTCATCTTTCAGCTCTGCTTTCCCTATGGGTTGGCTTCTGTAGGAAGATGGCTACTAGCAACTGCAGAGTCACATTCTACCAGTTTGGTGACCTCACCGAAAGACAGCTATTCTTTCCAGTTGCAATTCCAAGAATAACGCTCCCTGAGCCAACTTGGGATTCCATGTCCTCCTCTGAATCAAATTCCTTCATAGTGGGAAGTAGCAACAGCTCCAGCTGAGTCACATGGATAGAGAGCTGAGACTAGGGGTTGTCCAAGGACACCTGGACACTGTCACCAGAGGAAGGAGAAGGGATGATGGCAAGGGACAGAGAACGCACACGCACTGTACGTTTCCAGACTTAAAAGCAGCTATTCCAGAAAAAAACAAAGAAAAAAGGAATGGACAGTTCTGAGACACCTACTGTGTGTCTTTCATCTGCTTATTTTTCCTACATAGATTTTGAGCACCTGTTATTATAAATAATAATAGCTAATCCTTGTTATGAATCTTTATTATTTGATTTTATTATTTTTTATTGAAGTGTAATTGCTTTACAAGGCTGTGTTAATTTCTGCTGTACCACAAAGTGAATCAGCTGTATGTATACATATTTCCCCTCCCTTTTGAGCCTCCCTCCCACCCCCTCATCCCACCCCTCTAACATCTAATTCTTGTATAACATTTGTTGTTTTCCAGGATTCACCCTTAAATCATTAAAATCTCACAATTCTAGAAGGTAAGTACTATAATTATATCACCATTTTATGAAACTGAAGCAGAGAGCTAATGATTTAGTTAGTTATAAAGCTCCAGTATCTGGATTAATTTCCTAAGGGTGCTGTTACAAAGAACCCCAAACTGGGTGGCTTAAAACAGCAGAAATTTGTTCTGTGAGTTCTAGAAGCTGAAAGTCTGACATCAAGGCATCAGGAGGGCCCTGCTGCCTTGACACTCTGGAGAGAGCACTTCCTTGTCTCCTCCTGGCTCGTGGTGTGGTTGCCAATCCTTGTCCTTCCTTGGCTTGTAGTTGCCCCGCTCCAGTCTCTGCCAGCATCACCACGTGACCATCCTCTTCCCATGTGTTTCTCTGTGTCTCTTCTCCTCTTCTTATAAAGACACCAGTCCCATTGAATTAGGGCCCAATGACCTTATTTTAATGTAAAACATCTTCAAGACTCTACTTTCAAGTGAAGTCACATCACAGGTACTGGGGGTTAAACTTCAGCCTACCTTTGAAAGGGAGCCTCCAAGCCAGGCCTGGGTCCTGAGTCCCTGCTCTCTCTAGTCTCAGCTCCTGGGGTCACAGCGGTGGGGTGGGGAAGCCTGGTGCGTACCTCCCAGGGGCTTTGCAGCGTAGGGATACATGGTCAGTGCGGTGATCAGTGAAGGTGCTGATGAGGTTGATCACCGAAAGTCAGCACTACTCTGGCCAGGGCAGGTTCCTGGGGGAGCAGATGAGAGCATGGGGCCATGAGGGATCATGAGGACGCAGGCAGGAGGGCAGGGACAGGAAGGGAGGAGTGTGTTTCATGCAGAAGGAGATGCTGGGTAGAGAGGGGAGAGAGAGGGAATGCGGCTTGTTTGGATCTGGCAGAAGAGTTCAGCCTGGCCAGGGCAGAGGTGTCAAGGCGGGAAGTTGGAAGCTTGTGGGGGCAGAAGTGGGAGGGTCAGGGAGCCAGGGTGAGCAGCCCACACTCTTATCTCCAGCATCACCAGGAGCCGTGAGAACACAAGGGTGGGGTCCCAATAGAGTGGCCAAAATTGATTGACTCTTCACTGTCCTGTGAAGTCGGTGATAGTAAGATTTCACCTTCCAGTACAGGGCACCCGGGTTCTATCCCTGGTCGGGAGATAAGATGCCACGTGCCTCTAGGCTAAAAAACCAAAACATAAAACAGAAGCAGTATTGTGACAAAGTCAATAAAGACTTTAAAAATAGTCCATATCAAAAAAGAAATCTTAAATAAAAAAAAGACAAAGAACCAAGAGTTGTACGTGTTGGTTGGTCTCATGGATAAACAGTTCAGTTCAGTTCAGTCACTCAGTCGTGTCCAACTCTTTATGACTCCATGGACTGCAGCACACCAGGCTTCCCTGTCCATCACCATCTCCTGGAGTTTGCTCAAACTCATGTCCATCAAGTTGGTGATGTCATTCAACCATCTCATCCTCAGTTGCCCCCTTCTCCCTCTGCCCTCAATCTTTCCCAGCATCAGGGTCTTTTCCAGTGGGTCTGCTCTTCACATCAGGTGGCCAAAGTACTGGAGCTTCAGCTTCAGCATCAGTCCTTCCAACGAATATTCAGGGTTGATTTCCTCTAGGATTGACTGGTTTGATCTCCTTGCAGTCCAAGGAACTCTTAAGAGTCTTCTCCAGCACCATGCTGAAAGCAACAATTCTTCAGTGCTCAGCCTTCTTTATGGTCCAGTTCTCACATCTGTGATTTTGGATGTGATACTGATTTTCCTGTGATACCCAGTATCACAGAACTTCGACTATATGAACCTTTGTCCCTAGGAAGTCCCCTAGGGACCCTTGTACTCCTGGGACTTGGGATATGAGGCAGTGACAGGGGACAGATCACCAGGCAAGATGCTCAGTTCAAGTCCTGCCCTTCCGCTCATTAGCTCGTGACTTGAGGGAAGTTGCATGTCTCTGAACAGTGACTCTAACATGCAGAAGAATGGCCCTGGCAGGGCTGCTATTGAAAGTGGCCAGGAGGTGGGTACAAAAGGACTTGGGAAATCAGCGTGCAGGACGACCAGAGCCACCTGGCGACCACAGGATGACTATCATCAGCGTCATCATTACTGAGTTGTTACAGGCAGATCAGTGGGCATGGCTGACCTGGGCAGGCTGGAGGAGGAAGGCTCCCTGCCGCCCTCCCCAGCAGACCTGCACAGGAAACACCCCCAACTGTTTCCTCCTGATGCAATCAGCCCTTTAATTAAAATGAGTTCATCAGACTCTGGAGGAGCAGCCAACAAAAGAACCAAAAACAGCAATTACCTTCTGGGGACCGTGCCTGGACCCTTGGAAGTTTCCTATGAAGAGAAGTGAGTGTGGGTGGTGGTGGAAGAATTCAGCTGGATGTTTGGGGAAAGGGATGTACTTTCCTCTCCGTGTATGGGGGATGCAGGCAGGTATGTGTGGATTTCTGGGGGACAGGGGGGGAACATGGGAGTTCTGAGGCTAAGTCATCCACACCCCAGCTCCCTGTCAAGGTCCCTGGTCTGACCAGGGTGGAGCAGGCTGTTATCTTCTCCAGATCATGAAACACCTCTCTGCTTTTCTGCTTGGGAAACAGAAGAATGATTTAAAACTGTCCCCGGGCTGGCACACTTTCAACTGTGTGTTAGTCGCTCAGTCGTGTCCAACTCTTTGTGACCCGATGGACTGTAGCCCCCTACCAGGCTCCTCTGTCCATAGGATTCTCCAGGCAAGAATACTGGAGTGGGATGCCATGCCCTCCTCCAGGGGATCTTCCTAACCCAAGGATGGAACCTGGGTTTCCCGTACTGCAGACAGATTCTTTACTGAGCCACTAGGGAAGCCCCCTTTTCTGCCTGCCTTCCTCAAACCAGCCCATCCCCGAAGGCCACACAGCTGGCCCAGATCCCTCCAGCCTCCTACACTCCACCCCAGCATCACAGGCGAGCTTTTTGCTCTAAACTCTCTGCCAGTGACATTTAAGAGAAATAGAACACAACCCACAAACAACTTAACATTTAAAAGGCCACAATGCAAGCAACTTAAATATTTCTAGTAGCACACACACAGTCCACAAGAAACAGGTGAAATTGATTTTAATAATATAGCCCAATGTATCTGTGTGCAAGGCCGCTTCAGTCATTTCCGACTCTTTGTGACCCTATGGACTGTGTGGCCCACCAGGCTCCTCTGGGGATTCTCCAGGCAAGAATACTGGAGTGGGTGGCCATGCTCTCCTCCACAGGATCTTCCCAACCCAGGGATCGAACCCGTGTCTCTTATGTCTCCTGCATTGCCAGGTGAGTTCTTCACCACTAACACCAGCTGGGAAGCCCCAGTATAGCATAAAACAGCCACAATATTGTCATTTCAACATATAACCAATATAAAAATCATTACTTTTTTTAAATACTAAGTCCCCCAAATCCTGTATTTTATACTTATAGCTCAATTCATATTGACCATATTTTAAATGTTTAGCAGCCACATGTGGTCAGTAGATACCGTATTAGATAGTGCAAATCTGTACTGTGTCCCACTGGGTGATGGTCTTGTCTCCATTTACGGACTTGGTACACTTTCCTCCCATGGAACTATGGCCCAGCGAGGCTGTGGTTCACCCCTCCAGGGAGCCTTGCATAGACCTGGCCCTTGGTAGGAATTTAGGAATCGTTTTGGAGTGAGTGAATGAATTTAGGAAGGTCTCTCTGCCTTTGTATTAAGAAGTGATACCAGGGGAATGCCCTGGCTGTCCAGTGGTTACAACTTGGCACTTTCACAGCTGTGACCCCTGGTTTAATCTCTGATGGGGAACAAAAATTCTGCAAGCCACAGGGCAAGGCAAAAAATAAATAATAAAAAACAAAACCAGAAGTGATGCTAGGAGAGTGCTGCTAGTGAGTCTCTAGCTCTCTGGAAGCAGCAATGGCCCAGGAATCTAGCTCCAGGTTTTTCTTCCGTGCTGTAGGAGCCCCTGGCAGCTGAGCTTCTAGCATCTGGCCATCACTCATTGTATATATCAGCCCTGATGTATATGCATGGGCAAAGGAAAGCAGGTAAGGGGACATGGGGAGACGTTTTACTTCCTACTTCCTCCTCCTAAATTCCATCCATTCATTTATTCAAACATAAGCGCTTATTAGCGCATTAGTTTGTTGATCTGGGAAACATTCCCAAAGCACTTTATTTAAGCCAGGCAATTGCTAGGTGCTGGTGCATTTCGTGGATAAGTAAGAAACCATTCTTCCCCTCTCTCCTTCTCTGTAATTCCCTGGAGTACTTGTTCTAGCAGAACATGTGTTTAACTAGAATAAACATAAACAAACACGCAATCTCTGTACCAAACCAACACGCTCCCCTCTCCCCGTGGACTTGAATTAACTTTCCTTCCCTCCTTCCATGGACAGCACACCTACTATCTGCAGGTTCAGTGCTAGGGGCTCCTTCCGTGGTCTCAGTCAGTACTCCACTTTTAGAGAGGAAAAAACTGGCTCAGAGGAACCTGGCAGGCTATAGTCCATGGGGTCACAAGAGTCGGACCCCACTTAGTGACTATGCCACCGCCATCAGGAGGTGCCAGTGGTAAAGAGCCTGTCTGCTAATGCAGGAGACTTAAGAGACCCCTGGGTCGGGAAGATCCCCTGGAGGAGGGCAAGGCAACCCGCTCCAGCATTCTTGCCTGGAGAATCCCATGGACAAAGGAGCCTGCTGGGCTACATTCCATAGGGTCGCAAAGAGTGGGACACGACTGAAGTAACTTCACGCACATGAAATAGGTAACTAATGAGAACCTACTGTCTAGCACAGGGAGCTCGACTCAATGCTCTGTGGTGAATTAAATGGGAAAGAAATCCAAAAAAAGAGGAGATACATGTAAACATGTAGCTGAATCACTTTGCAGTACAGCAGAAACTAACACAGCATTGTAAAGCATCGATAACTCTAATAAACATTTTTTAAATAATAAAAATAAATAAAGAGGTGGGTCCCGGGCCATCTTCACCCCTGTGATGTGCTGTAAATAATTTATCAGGTGGCTTAGTGAGAAGCTCATGAATTCTTAAACCGTTTGTAAAGGCCTCCCAGGAAAAACGGCATCTGGGTCTCCTGGCCCCTACCCTCTCCAGGGTCAGTTTCCCTGGTGTGGCCTTCAAGTCGAGAGTCTTCTAAGGAACGGAATGTTCCTCCCCCACAGGATCCCAAGTTCTCTGTGCTCATGAATTATGCATTCAGTACTTGGCAGAACAGCAGTCAGGAGACTATCCCTGGAACCCAAATCCTCTAAGAGTTCTGTGCAAAAACTCATCCCCTACCCTTGTTCCCATGCCAAGCTGCCAGGACCAAGAGCCGGCAGGTGGCCTGAGGCTCAGGACTCTCAGAGCCCATGGTAGACCGCCTCTCCCAGCAAGTTGTTGTTGTTCAGCTGCTAAATCATCTCCAACTCTTTGCAACATGTACTGCAGCACGCCAGGCTCCCCTGTCCTTCACCATCTCCGGAGCTTGCTCAGACTTATGTCCATTGAGTTGCTGATGCCATCCAACCATCTCATCTTCTGACAACTCCTTTCTCCTTCTGCTCTCAATCTTTCCCAGCATCAGGGTCTTTTCCAATGAGTCAGCTCTTCTCATCAGGTGGCCAAAGTATTGGAGTTTCTGCTTCAGCATCAGTCCTTCCAATGAATATTTAGGGTTGATTTCCTTTAGGATTGGAAAGGACTCTTAAGACTCTCAAGAGTCTTCTCCAACACCACAGATAGAAAGCATCAATTCTTCAGTGCTCAGCCTTCTTTAAGGTCCAACTTTCTCATCTGTACATGACTAGTAGAAAAACCATAGCTTTGACTATACTGACCTTTGTCGGCAAAGTGATGTCTCAGCTCTCAGTATGCTGTATAGGTTTGTCATAGCATTTCTTCCAAGGAGCAAGTGTCTTTTAATTTTGTGACTGCAGTCACCATCTGCAGTGATGTGGGGGCCCAAGAAAATAAAATCTATCACTGTTTCCACTTTTTCCCCATCTATCTGCCATGAAGTGATGCAAATAAATGCACTCAAAAAGGGAGAGGTGCTATAGAAAAAAATAAAAGCTGTTTTTATTTTAAGGATGGGTTACTTAAGGTTGGAAAGACTTCCCAGAGGAGGTGACTTTTGAAATGAAACCTGAACGATCAAAAGAAAGATTTGGAGAAAAAGAGTTTGAAGTAGAAGGAATAGCAAAGTCTATGCCCTTCTGGGAAATGTGCTTGGTTTGTTGCTAAGACAGAAATAATAATAATTAAAAAAAGGACTGTGTGGGCCAGAGCACAGTGAAAAAGAGGGTTGGTGGGTTGAGAGTGAAGTGCAAGGAAGAGAGGACTGAAGGACAACTCCTGCATGTACTAGGAGGCCTTCGGGGGAATTAGCAAAGGCACTCCTTCCTTGGGACAGATGTGGCCTCTGACCCAAGCACAGGATTCCACAAGAGGAACATGGCTGGATTTTAACCCCACCTGCCTCTCTGCTTGGCACTCTTGTGCAGTGTGCAACATGCAGAACTGTACATGGAGGACCTGGGTAGAGCCATTACCTGCTTGTGATGGAGCCCAGTGGAAATCAGAGTTCAGTGCTGGCCAGGTTAAATCTGAGATGCCATTAGCCATCCAGGGTCTTCCCTGATGGCTCAGTTGGTAAAGAATCTGCCTGCAATGCAGGAGACCCTGGTTCAATTCCTGGGTCAGGAAGATCCGCTGGAGAAGGGATAGGCTCCCCATTCCAGTATTCTTGGGCTTCCCTTGTGGCTCAGCTGGTAAAGAATCCACCTGCAATGTGGGAAACCTGGGTTCAATCCCTGCGTTGGGAAGATCCCCTGGAGAAGGAAGAGGCTACCCACTCCAGTATTCTGGCTTGGAGAATTCCATGGATAGAGGACCGGGCAGGCTACAGTCCATGGGATTGCAGAATTGGACACAACTGTGCGACTAACTTTCAACTTTCAGAGGTTGCTGAATAGACAGTTGGATGGGCCCATCTGGAGCTCAGGACAGAAGTCTGGGAGTCTCACTGGATCATTACATGCCTGGATGCAGTCGCCCAGGGAGAGCTATAGAGTGATATTTCTAATGTGCAGACATACCTGTGAGATGATTAATCAGTGGGTGAGGCCAGGAAGCTGCCTAGGAATTAAAATTTAAGGAGATCCACTCAAGGTCCCACAAGTACAAAGCTGGTACCTGAGAGTACGTGCCACCTTAAATTTTGTGTCTTCTTTCATCTAATCCTGGTCTGGGGTAATTCAACAGAGAAAGGATAGTTGGTGGTGCTGGCACAAATGAAAATTCATTTGGGAATGAAATAAAAAGGAACCTCAACCTTTATTTTACACCATATGTAAAAACAAAAAACTAGATCATAGACCTAAACACAAAAGCTTTAACTATAAAACCTTTGCGGGGAGGGGTAGGGGGGTGGGGGAAATGGGGAAAATCTTCATGACCTTGAGAAAGGCAAAGATTTCTTAAATAGAACACAAAAAGCATGAACCACAATTGAGAAAAAAAAAAAGACCAGGTGGATTTTATCAAAACTCAGAACTTTTCTTTGAAATACATCATTAAGAAAATTTAACAAATCACAGGCTGGGAGAAATCACGTGTAGTACATATATCTGACAAAGGACTTGTACCTGAAACACATAAGGAACTCTTACAATTCAGTAGTAAAAAGACTCAGTGGACATGAGTGTGAGCAAACTCCCAGAGATGGTGAAGGACAGGGAAGCCTGGTGCACTGCAGTCCACGGGGTCACAAAGAGTCAGACACGACTCAGCGACTGAACAATGACAACAGTAAAAAGACAACTGATTCAATTTTTTAAAACAGAGATTAGAATAGACCCTTCATAAAAGAAAATATACAAATGGCCAATAACTAGCAAGTAAAAGAGAGGTTCAACATTATTGAGGAAATTCAAATTTAGACTGTAAAAAAGTACCACCTTATAACTGACAGAACAGTTTAAGTTAAAAATGATGAAAATATCAAGTATTGTGACTTCCCTGGTGGTCCAGTGGCTAAGACTCCCAATGCAGGGGGCCCAAGGTTCGATCCCTGGTCAGGGAACGAGATCCCACATGCCACACCTAAGTGTTCCCAGGCCACAGCTAGAGATCCTGCGTGCCACAACAAAGCTCAAAGACCCTGTGTGTCTCAACTAAGACCCAGTGCTGCCAAATAAATAAAGAAATAAAAATAAATGTCTCTTTAGAAAAGAAAATATCAAGTGATGGTGACAATATGAAGCAACTGGGATTCTCATACACTATTGGTGGGAACACAAAATGTGTGAAACACTTGGAAAACAGTTTGGCAGCTAATGATAAACATACAAGTAAGCAGTTCCTTTCTCAGGTTTTTACCCAAGAAAATGAAAACAAAATGCTTATACAGCGACTTGTGCACAGAAGTTCACAGGTGCTTTATTCATAACAGCTCACAGCTCAGCCAAGAAGAATGGACAAACAAGCTGGGATACATCCATACATAAGATGCTTTTCAGAAAAAAAATGGAACTACCCATACATGCAACACTATGAATCAGTCTCAGAAACATTACGCTTAACGAAGGAAGTCCAACAAAGAAAAGGGTACCATCTGTAAGATACCATCTGTAGAAAAATCTAGAAAAGACAAATCTGACCTGCAACTATGGAAACGTGATCAGTGTTTGCCTGAGGCTGGAGCTGGGGGCTAAGGATTGACCGCAAAAAAGACAAGAGGGAATTTTTGGTAGAGAGTGGAACGTTCTATATCTTGATCATAGTTCTGGTTCCACGGGTGTGTATCAAGATTCATCAACCTGTGTATATAAATCAGGTACATTTATGTAAGTTACACCTCAATAGAGTGTCTTAAAAACACTTTAAAAAGCCTGACTTAAAAGTTCGGGCTTTTGCTGACAACCCATCCTCTGGTCATCCTTGTCACTATGAGTGTGGTAACAGAAGAAAGTTTTGTTAAAGCACAGGGTGATTAAATAGTTCTGTTCACCTCCAGGGCATGGTGGGTGTTAAAAATGGACGCAAGAGGGGCTTCCTTGGCGGTCCACTGGTTAAGACTCCACCTGCCGATGCAGGGGACATGGATTTGATGCCTGGTCTGGGAGGATCCCACATGCCTTGAGGCAGCTGAGCCCGTGTGCCACACCTACGGTGCCTGTGCTCTAGAGCCTAAAAACCACAACTACTGAGTCTGCCCCCCACAACCACTGAAGCCCCGTGCTCTAGAGCCGTGCTCCCCAACAGGAGAAGCCACCACAGTGAGAAGCCTGCACACCGCAACTAGAGAAAGACCACATGCAGCAACGAAGACCAGGCACAGTTGCAAATCATAATTAATAAATACAATCAAAAACCGACTTACGATTGGTGGGCCCGTGCCTGTTCTTTTGATTAGAGATGAAGGGACTAGGGCCCAGAGAGCAGGAAAGACTCATCCAAGAAGACACATTTGACGTAGGTATGGCCTACAGGGTGTCCCTTCTCTTTCTTCAGAGCCCAGTCCTGGGAGAGGTCTGTGTTCCCCTGAGCAAGGCCACACCTACAGGTAACTGCACAAACCTTTTGTCTGTAGAGCATCTTCTAGATGAGCCGCCGGTCCAAGTGTTACCTAAAGAGTGTGTGGATCTGGCTGCTCACCACTCAAAAGCCAATAAACAGGCCAGCCTGGTGGAAAGGAAAGTTTGCTTTATTTCAAATGCCGGCAGCTGGGGGAGGGGGAGGGTGGCAGACATCTGTCCAAAGGCCGACTCCCCTCCACCTGGCAACCAGCAGGGTAAGAGCTCTTATAGACAGAGTGTGAGGGGCAGGCTATATGCAGAAATAGCACAGTCATCTCTGACAGTCATCTTCAAATTGGTCACCAGTGGTCTGACCAGCGTCATCTTGGTTGTTCTAGGTGCAGTTAATCATCAGTTCTAGGGTCTATTTTTTCCCCATTTCTCTGAAGCCAATTCTGAGAACTGTGGCAGTTCATGTCCTGTGTACAGTTTGGTCATCATGTACTTAATTTCTCCACCTGGAGTTTTAGTATCTATAAGACAGCTCACAGGATATGGCTTAGAATATTATCTATAGCCCTTGGAAAGAACTAAAGTTCCTTGACTATGCTTAATGAGTATGTTATTATTATTTAGTCTCCTTTGAAGATTTTCCTTTGTTTTCCCATTTCTCACTTCTCTTGATCAAATTTATTCTTTGACCAAAGTTTTCCACAGAGAAAAGGCAGGCAGAGAATATGGTATGGAGGGCCAAGGACCACAGGGCCCTGTTCTGCTTCACAAGTACACCGTCCTCACAAAGCAGTGACGGTACAGGAGAGTGAGCCCCGCTTTCCAGCTGGCACCACCTCGTGCTGGTCTCCCCACCTTCATCATTGCTTTGCTCACCTCCTGGGGTCCTCATGAGAACATGGAAACGTGGATGTCTGCTCTCAACAGTCTTACTGAACCTAGATGTCTGGTCAGGGCTATAAAGCACAAAGCAAGGAAATAACAAACAGATCAGAAAGGAATAAGTAAAATGGTTCCTATTTGCAGATGACATAATTGTCTACACAGAAAATCCCAAGAAATTTATACAGAAAAAAATTCCAAGAACTAATAAGTTCTAGGTTCTAGGATACCAGACAAACAAAAAAAAATCAATGATATCATATTAGCAATGAACACATGAACAATAAAATGAAAAGTACAATACATAAAAATTTACAATCACTAAAAAAAGGAAAGAAAAGGAAGAAATGTTTAGGTGTGCATTTAGCAAACATATCCAGGCTTTGTATACTGTAAACTCTACAACACTGATGAAAAAAATCAAAGAAGGTCTAAATAAATGGAGACACATACTGTCTTCATGGACTGGAAACCTAACATACTAAAGGTGTAATTTCCCCAAAATCTGATACAGAATAATGTTTAATCAGCTATCTGAGCATCCTATGGCCCAGTGAAGTTGACAGGTGTGGTCAGAATAGCGTTACTGTAGGGATAGACAGGGAAGCCAGCATGCTACAGTCCATGGGGTTGCAAAGAGTCAGACTGAACAGCAACAAAAGAACTAGGACAGACAAGCCATAAACGAGCCCACACCTGGACCGAAAACTTGACAAACTTGGTGTCACCGATCATCACCAATCAAAACAGGCTGGACTGGCTCATAAAAGGGATGGGATAATAGGGTATTAACATGGGAAAGGTGAAATTGCTGCCTTAACCCAGACCAAAAAATAATCAGTAAGAAAAGGGCTGAAATATGAAAACACAAAATTAAAGTTAAAAACTAGAGTATCTCTATGATTTCAAGTTGGGAAGGCATTTCTTCCACAAGGGTCAACTCTAAAGTTAAGTATTAATAAACTCAATTAAAATGAAGAACTGTGTTAATGTCTCTTCTTATAAGGGCACTAATCCCATTATATATGAGATTATCCCATTATATGAGAGCTCCACGCTCATGTCCAAGTGACCTAATTGCTTCTCCCTCACTTCCAAATACTATCAGATTGGGGATTAGGGTGAATTTTGGTGGCACAGAACATTGTCAGTAAGGCGCTGGTCCCATTCCCTTGCTAAACTGTGGTCTGTGCTGCCGCCATGGGGTCGGGGGTCGGGGGTTGGCAGGGTGTGTGTGTGTTGCGGGGAGGAGGCTTGTTCCTTGCATGACCTTCTCCAGGACAGCTGTGCAGGCAGCTGGACCAGAACCAGCAGCAGCAGCAGCAGCAAGGACTCGGCACAGGTGGCAGCACAGGTAACACACAGCCTATTCCCTACCAGGGAGCCCTTTGAGAAGGACAAAACTCCCACCTTCTCGTCTGTGTTCCAGCCACCAGGTCAGGGTATCACACAGACATGCACACACAAGGGATAAGCCCCTTCTGGTATCTCTGCTACCATCCTCATCTGAGCTATGGCATGGGCTCAGCTTGGGATATTGTTGAAGGTAAGGAAAGATAGAAACAGAGCCGTAAGGCATCAGTTGTGCGAGGTGCACACTGTGCAATTCTAGAAGGCATCATTCACAGCTGAGTCTCCGTTATGCTATTAGCCACGTTGAAGCTCACATTTATTGAAGACACTATGTCCCAGATACATGATCTCATTAAATTCTCTGCTTGTTTTCTTCCTTTTACAGATGATGAAACCCAGGCTCAGAAAGCCACTCCCTTGCCCAAACGGCAAAAGCAGAGCTATGATTTAAACCTCCTTCTGACCAGCTTCAGAGTCCCCAGGACACGACTCTGGGCACAGGGTTGGCACAAAAATCTGTTAACCCTGACCCTGGCGAGCCAGCCCCATAAAAGCCCTGCTGGCCGCCCCTGGGGCTTGGGCGCCACAGCACGGGGCAGGGTGCCCAGGGCGCTGGACTCTGATTCAGCGCTGGCTCTTGCAAGGACCAGACACGGGACCTCTGGCCTCAGCAGGCCCCTGTGCCCACTACTTCGCACCCCTCCCCGCAGGAAAGCGAGTGGGAGCGCTCCAGGGGTTCCGCCGAGTAGATCGGAAGAGCGGGGCTGGGAGCGGTCACGTGGAGGGGCGTCCAGTTCCCCCGCCCAGCCCGAGCCCCGCCCCGCCCCCAGGCTCCAAGCCCCCCACCCGCCCTCCACCAGCCGAGAGCTCAGAGCCAGAGCAGGGCACCGCGCGGGCTCGGGACCGGCCGCCACCACCCAGCTGCCGAGGGTGCCTCGCGGTTTCAAGAACCCCTGCTCGCTGCGTGGCCTTCTCTGGCCAGCTGTGCGGGCGGCTGGACAGCAGCGGCAGCGACAGCGAGGACTCGAGCGCGGGCGGCAGCAGCGACACCATGGATCTGTCCTTTATGGCCGCACAGGTAAGGGGGCGCCTTCCACGCGCGCCTCGGGCAGCCAAGTTTGAGCAGGTTCGGGGCCACGGTCTCGCCCTCCCCTCCGGGGCTGGGCGCGCCGGGAGGGGTCAGGCCAGGAGGTGGCGCCCGCCGGCGATCCGAGTCCCGGTCCTTTGTCCGGAGCTGGCATCGCCACCTGGTGCGCGCGTCTGGGGCTGCGAGCGCGGCTCCCAGGGGTGGGGCCGGCCTGAGCTCCCCGCGTCGACCTGAGCTCGGGGCGTGGGCAGCAGTCCTCTCCCGGCCCATCCCCAACCTGCGGGGTCCCCCTTCCGTTGCCCCAGAGCCCTTCAAGGCGAGGCAGCCCCAGATCCGTGCGAGCCCGGGTTGGGCAGGCAACCTGGCTCTTCCCCATTCTGTTTCTTTCCGAGGCGCCGGGTAACCTGCCACTTGCTCTGACCTCCGGCGCCTCCCACCTCACTTTTCTCGCCTTTGATGGAGACCACAGACTGTAGCCCGAGGAAGGCGGCGAGACCCGCTGTGCGACCCGCCAAGAGCCAGAGCTTAGAGTACAGCAGCGGCTCTATCCTTGTTTTGCTTCGTGCTGAGTCTGTAGCCTTGAGTGCCGGGCGCGATTGTTCTTTCCTCGGCACAGAACAGGTTCCCAGTGGCAGACAAAACAGATGACCTCTCATCGCTTGGTTTTGCTCCAGGAGAATCTCCCGGAGCCTTGATCGTGGAGTGTCGTTTGGTGCCTTAACTGTGAAGCCAGAACAAAGGCAAACGCCTGCTTTCCAGAGCTGTCTGTGGCCTTTCGGAGTTGCAGTCTGGTTCTCGGGAAGGTTCACCGCGTTTGGGTTGGGGAGTAAGTCCCCATGTACCGAGTTCAGACGTTGCACCTTCTGCCAGGTTGGTTATGTTGAGAGTCCAGTGGCAAGAAGGACCCCCAGGTTCCCTCTGTCCCCTGGGTATGTGGCAGGAGCCCCGCTGGCTGCTGTTTACTTTTCCAGGGAATGGCGTTTCAGAGATATCTCCCTTTCCCCCCAAACTTCACCCTGGTGGAGGCCTCTTTAAAAAGTAACAGCACAACCTAGGCTATGGGGACAGTGAGTCCCCAATGCAGGTGATAATGGGTGCAGAATTCCCCAGGTTGGCTAAAGGGAACCCAGATTCCAGCTCTTGGCAGCCTCTTTACAGGTTTTCCATAATGCCAGTTGCTTTCATGAGCCATGCTGGTCTTTTTTTGCCTAATTTTCTATCTCTTATTTCTAAATGCATGTTTAGAAATATTGTCTCATGGACATCATTTTAGGCAGTGGTGATGGTAGCTGTGTGGTGACTGATGAGACTTCACCACGTTTATTTCTGCAGGGGAGAGGGGCTCACACAATGTACCTCTGCCTCCCCCTCTCGTGGTTTAGTTGCTAAGTCGTGTTCGACTCTTGCAACCTCATGGACTATAGCCCCCCAGGCTCCTCTGTCCATGGGATTTTCCAGGCAAGAATACTGGAGTGGGTTGCCATTTCCTCCTCTAGGGGATCTTCCCGATCCCGGGATCAAACCCTGGGATTGAACCCCAGTCTCCTGCACTGCAGGCAGATTCCTTACCGACTGATCCCCTCTAGAGCCCACCAAACAGCTGACATTGCCATGGTTACAGGATAAATTGATTACTGCTAACCCTAGGACTGGCTGAAGCTTTAGGAGTTGCTATGGTAACTTGACAAAATAAACTGGGCTTTTCAACACCTACAGGCAGAGCCTGCTCAGAGGTTGAGCTCTGTTTTTTTCTTTTTTGTTTACAATTCATGTTTAATGTGGTCAGTTTATTTCTGAGGACGGATGTTTGGGCATTGTTACATGCTCAGTCCTGAGCTAGCTGCAAGGACAGAAACATGAAGTGCCATCAAATGTGGAAAGACATTTACTGAGCACCTGCTCTGTGCCAGACATGGACACTTGCATACTTGATTATAGTAAATTCTAACACGTCTGACAAGTCTATGACGTTGGTATTGTTGTCTGCATTTTATAGATCGGGATACCACACTTAAGTGAAATGAAGCAACTTCATTTAAAAAACAATTAAAAAAAAAATTTCATTGGGTTAGCAGTAACCCAGGACACATCATTAGCAAGGAGGAACATGGGTTTCAAACCTGGCTCTGAGGATTTGCAAAGCTGCTAGATTTTCCACCTTATTGCTTCCCTCCCCCTGAGAAAGACACAAAATAAGGGACTAGGCAGACATATTTACAGATGGCTCTTCTCCAAGCTTCCCAGGTAGCTCAGTGGTAAAGAACTCACCTGCCAATGCAGGAAGCATAAGAGACATGGGTTCAATCCCTGGGTCGGGAAGATCCCCTCGAGGAGGGCATGACCACCCGCTCCAGTATTCTTGCCTGGAAAATCCCATGGACAGAGGAAGCCTGGGAAGCTATAGTCCATGGGGTCTCAAAAGAGTTGGACATAGCTTAGCGACTGAACAACAACAGCCGCTGCACTTATGCTTGGTCACAGTGTGTGCTCAGCGCAAGCTGGGGGTGTGCAGTGACCACCAGGTGGGTGTGTGTGTGACCAAGCTGCTGTCCCCACACATCAGCAGGGGGCAGTTGGACAGAGACACGTGAATGCCTCCATCCACTTGTTCGGCTAATGCTGAGTGCTGGCCTGATGGATGCCAAGCTCCGTGTCAGGCACTGGGACGGGGATTCTGGGGGAGCACTTGAATAGGATGTACATTTTCTTTCTGGACCCTTGGAGAGCAGTGGAGAATGCCAGACCAGGCCGTTCCCAGATACAGCGACCAAAATGCCTGTCATATAATAGACCCTCCATAAGCATCTGTGAGATGATTGGAAGAGGGTAAGACAAGATGTATGTACTCGAAAAGACGATCACAGGAAAAGACAGTGAATTGGAGGGGCCACATGCCCCCGCCCCTGAACACCTGCTCATCAGTTCTTGAGCCTGGGGGTTCTGATGGATGAGAACTAGAGGCAGATTCCCCCCGGTGGGCCTGGGAATAAAGGTATTCTAAACAGAGAGGCACGGAACTTCCCTGGTGGTCCAGTGGTTAGGAGCTGGTGCTTTCACTGCCATGGGCTGAGGTTCAGTCCCTGGTCAGGGAGCTAAGATCCTGAAAGCCATGCAGTGCGACCAAAAAAAAAAAAAGGCAGAGAGGCATGGAGACAGGAAAGCCCAGAACGTATTCACAGAATCCTCCAGGAAGCTGGAGGGTAGGGGGTATCGTAGAATTGGGAGAGAGAGGCCAGGACCTGGTGGCAGAAGGTACTGACTGCCTGGGATGAGAAGTTCACACTGAAGCAGGAGACAGTGGGAGCCATGGTAGGGGACTGAGCACGAATGGTCTCTAACTGAACAGCGCCCTGGGAAGACCTCAGCCTCAGCAGAGCCCAGAGCTGGAGGGATGGATGGAGTAGAAAGCGCACACCTATTTGAGTCACTGATGGAGTAGAAGAAACCACATCCTTGTGACTCCAAACCCCAAGTCTCTCTCCCTTTGCCAAGTTGTGAAATATGATTTCTCTTTGTGGCTTAAAAAATATCTGGAGGATACACACCATTTTAGATAAACACCCCTCTCAGAAGTTAAGCATCAAGAAGACACTGTTGTTGGATGTACAAGAGTGGACGTCAGTTATCCAGCAGATCCTTTTATGCAGATGCACCCTCCCTAGTGCGTGTACATGGGGCTGTGGGTCTGGGTTTAGAAGATGCTGCGGGTTCTGAAGACATAAAGACTCAGCTCGCTCCTGAACTTTGGAGGCACTCTGCTGTCCTTTTCCCCAACCCTGAAAACACCCCAGCCCCTCTCTACACGGTCCCTGGGTCCCTGGAGATTCTAGAAGGTTGAATGGTGAACAGGGGTGTATGTTTTTCTATGGCCAGAGATGGCCAGAAGAGCAAGGCTACCCAGACCCCTGGTAGCCGGGAGGAGGGGAGAAGCACAGATCTTGAAGACTGATCCTCAGAGCCCTGTGTTGGCAGTGGGTAGCCTGTCTCCAAAAACGGCCCCAACCATTCCTTCCCTATCTCCTGGAGGCGCCTGCTGGCTACCCATTAGGGGGTGGGAGATCTGAGTCCCTCCCTTTGATCTGAGCCTGGCTTAGTGACTTTTCTGACCAAGACAAGTAGTGTGAGTGACATTCTGAGATGAGCTTGTAAGGAACCTGCAGCTTCTACCTGGGACTCTTGGAGCGCTTGCTCTGGAGTAAGTCCGTGGGCTTCCGTCATGCATGAAATGTGGAGATACTGAGACAGCCAGACTGAGGAAAGGGAAGGAACACTTAAGGGACCTACTGTGTGCTGGGCCAACACATGGAATGAACTAGAGGTACAAGGAGCCCTGTTCACATGGTTCTAGGTTGTGACCCTCTATAGAAAAAAACAGGCCTAGGGCATAAGAACTCACTTTTATTTTTGTCTTCTGTTGTCCCTACAGTGACAAATCTAAACCCCGGAGTTCCCAAATGTTGCGACCATTAGAATCACCTGGAAACTTTTAAGAGTCCTGCTGCCCAGGTCCCTCCCTAGACACTCCCATCCGAGTCTGGAGCTGGGAGCCAGCATCAGTATTTTATTGTCATCCCCTAGCTGCTCCCAGTGTGCAGTCAAGGTTGAGACCTGGGCCTGAAACCCACACTGTAGGGCTGTTCCCCTCCCACCTCTCTGGATGGAGCAAATCTTTGGCTCTCTGGTCCCTGTTAGGTCATAAAAAGCCATGTTGTCCCTGGAAGTCACTTCAGTATCAATTCAGCAAATTCAAATGTTGAGGCCCAGAATAATGGGAACTTGCTCCAAAATAGAGATCCTTATTTGCGATTAGCAGATACAAACTATTATGCAGAGAATGGGTTAACAATGAGGTCCTACTGTTATGACACAGGGAAGTATATTCAATACTGTTATGAACCTTAATGGAAAAGAATATGAAAAAGGATATCTATCTGTCTATCTATCTGTCTATCTATCTGTGTATCTATATCTCAATCATTTTGATGTACAGCAGAAACTAACACAGTATGGTAAATAAAATTTAAAAGAAGAAAAATTAAAATTGAGGTTCTCCCTTCTTCCAGACCTGCCGCAGGTGGGACATTTGGAGCCGGAGTGGGTGCCTTTATTATTCTCAAGGTACAGGCAGGGAGGAGATGGAGAGAAAGAGTGGTTCGGCTGACAGGCAGGGGAGCCAGGAAGGGAGCCTCGTCTGCTGACCACAGACCTGTCCTTCCCGTCCCAGAGCAGTCCAGATGCTGGGGGACAGGGGGGACCCAAGACCCTCCATGGATCAGCTTCAGGGAATCATCAAGCCTCCAAGGAACATGAAGTATCATGATGAGATACATTTTGAAACAAATTCTTAAATCTGTATTCATTTCCTATGGCTGCCGTAACAAATGACCATGATCCGGGGAACTTAAAAAAAAAAAAA
>NW_011494874.1:7792819-7805144 GCF_000754665.1 Bison bison bison | reverse complement strand
CAACAGAAATGTAATCTCTCCCAGTTCCGGAGGCTCCAAGTCCAAAGTCAAGGTGTTGACAGGGCTGTGGTCTCTTCGAAGGCTCCCAGGAGGACAATCCCAAGCCTGTCTCTTAGCTTCATGGTCTGCAATCACTGTGTCCATGGCTGGCAGCCACACTCTGGTCTCTACCTCCGTGGTTACCTGGCCCTCTCCCCATGTCTCTGCGTCTCTTCTCTTCCTCTTCTCAGCACACTAGTCATATTGGACTAGGCCCACCCTACTAATGTCACCCTCACTTGAGAGCATCTGCATAGATCTTATTTTCAGTTCAGTTCAGTCGCTCAGTCCTGTCCAACTCTTTGTGACCCCATGGACTGCAGCACGCCAGGCCTCCCTGTCCATCACCAACTCCCGGAGTTTACCTAAACTCATGTCCATTGAGTTGATGATGCCATCCAACCATCTCATCCTCTGTCACCCCCTTCTCCTCCAGCCTTCAATTTTTCCCAGCATCAGGGTCTTTTCAAATGAGTCAGCTCTTCGCATCAGGTGGCCAAAGTATTGGATTTTCAGTTTTAACATCAGTCCTTCCAATGAACACCCAGGACTGATCTCCTTTAGGATGGACTGGTTGGATCTCCTTGCAGTCCAAGGAACTCTCAAGAGTCTTCTCCAACACCACAGTTCAAAAGCATCAATTCTTCTGTGCTCAGCTTTCTTTATAGTCCAACTCTCACGTCCATACATGACTACTGGAAAAACCATAGCCTTGACTAGATGGACCTTTGTTGGCAGAGCGATGTCTCTGCTTTTGAATATGCTGTCTAGGTTTCAAGTAAGTTCAAATTCACAGGTCCTGGGAGTTAGGACTTCACTATATCTTTGGGGGAGGCATAATTTAACCTATAATAGCATATTTTTAAAATTTTTATTTATTTTATTATGTTTTGGTTGCACTGGGTCTTTGTTGCTGCATGGGCTTTCTCTAGTTGCGACGAGCGGGGCTACTTTTCCTTGTAGTGCTCGGGCTTCTCATTGTGGTGGCTCCTCTTGTTGAGAAGGCTCTAGGCACGTGGGCTTCAGTGGCTGTGGCCTGAAGGCTCTGGAGCGCAGGCTCAGTAGTTGTGGCCCATGGTCTGAGTTGCTCCCCGGCATGTGGGATCTTCCTGGACCAGGGATTGAGTCCATGTCCCCTGCATTGGCAGGAGGATTTGTATCCTCTGTGCCACTAGGGAAGCCCTAAAATAGGGTCTTAAGATCCCTAAAGAGTGCAATCTTGGTTCCTGTGTTAGTGAGCCCTGGTCTTTGAGAGGCAGTGGAAAGATCACTTCTCTAAACCTCAGTTTTCTCCCCTGTGAAATGGGGACACAATGCCTTCCTCGTGGAACTGTTCATCTAGTCATTCAGCAAACATCTCCTGTGTGGCAGGCCCTCCCCCTGGAGCACTGAGGGGCAGAGGGTCACAGGCCCTGCCGTGTGATAATGTGACAGGCTGGAGTAAACGCAGTTGCCCTGTACCCCAGAAGAGGCATCTCCTCCAGCTTAGGGGTTCAGGGAGGCTTCCGGAGGTCCCAATTGAGCTGAGTTTGAAGGATGCATAGCGGGTTATGTAGACAAAGGAGTGAGGACCCTCCAGGCTGGGGCAATGACGTGACACGGATGGGACTTGAACGGTGTCTCTTGTTGGGAATGAGGGGTGCAAGCACTTATTCCTTTGGGCTGAGCAGCAGGTCGTGGGGTAGTGGAGATAAAGCCAGCGGGCAGGGAAGGGGGGACTGGGGCCAGGTGGGTGGACTCATGGAGTGGAGCAAGATGGGGTGGGGGACTGCGGTGACCCGGGGCAGGGTCCTGGCCTGGACAGGTAGCAGCCCTGAGCTCCCGGAGCGTGCTCGTGCTGTGCAGACACACAGGCCGGGGGCTGCAGGTGCTTGTGGGTGTTTTAAGAAAACCGAAAACGCCGATGCTTCCAAGCAGTCTGGATTTTCCAATGTCGACAGCTAATTAAAATCTTTCTCTTAATTGGAATATAATTGCTTTACAATGTTGTGTTAGTTTCTGCTGTACAGCGAAGTGAATCACCTACATATGTACATATGTCCCCCTCCTTCCCCTCCCCGCCCCGCCCCTCTAGATCATCACAGAGCACCGAGCTGAACTCCCTGTGCTGCACACAGCAGCGCCAGGGACTGGCTTCGTGGAAGACCGTGTTTCCATGGATGGGGTGGGAGTGGGGGAGGCTGCCGGCGGTGGGGCGCAGCGGATGAAGGTGTGAAGGTTCGCTCGCTCACCCCACCTCCTGCTATACAGCCTGATTCCTAACAGGCTGCGGACTGGTACTACTTGCTAGGCAGCAGGTTCCCACTCGTTGTCTATTTTACACATGGTGGTGTATTTATTGGGCTTCCCTGGTGGCTCAGAGGGTAAAGTATCTGCCTGCAATGTGGGAGACCTGGGTTTGATCCCTGGGTCAGGAAGATCCCCTGCAGAAGGAAATGGCAACCCACTCCAATACTCTTGCTTATGTCAGGCCTAATCCCCCAATTCAACCGACCAACCATGAAGTGATCTGTTTTAATTACTTATTGCTTTCCCTGGTGGTTCAGCTGGTAAAGAATCCGCCTGCAATGCAGAAGACCTGGGTTCGATCCCTGGGTTGGGAATATCCCCTGGTGAAAGGAAAGACCACTCACTCCAGTATTCTGGCCTAGAGAATTCCATAGACTGTATAGTCCATGGGGTCGCAAAGAGTCAGACATGACTGAGCGACTTTCACTTCAATATAATTTCAGCTAGTTCGTGGCTTAGCAATCATTTCATTCATGGGACCAGAATTTGGAAAGAAGTGGGCTGGGCAGTTTGTGCTCCGATGGTGTCATCTGGGGCCGCGGGGCTGAAGTCTAGACGTGCGTCACAGCTTTCCTTGTGTGTCTAACACCGTTGTGCAGCCTGACCCTTCTCTGCACTTGGACTTTCATCCTGCAAATGTTTCTTTAGGCAGGTGGGGCTCCTCCCACCCCTCCCCACATGGTGGTCTCGGGGTCATTGCCTGGTACTGCCTTCCCTCTCCAATCAGCATTCCCAGGGGGACCCTACGAAGTTTCTTATGTTCCAGATTTGGAAGTCCCAGAATGTCACAAACTACACATTCATTTGGTCAAGAAAATCCTGAGTGCAGCCCAGATTGAAGGACAGGAGAATCAGAATCCACCTCTCATGTAGAAAGTAGCACACACACCCGGGGGGAAAGGATGGATGGCAGACATCTTTGGAGGCAGGCTACACCCGGACCAAACAGAATAGGTTTGTGAACTGGATTCATCCTGGGACTGCCAGTGCAGTAAGGATCTCTAGACTAGACAGATGTGTGTAGAGCTTGGCAACACCTTGTACATTTCCAAGCCCAGGAGAGAAGTAGATTATTGCTAAGTAACTAGACCAAAACTTTATCAGGCTGAACCATATGAAGTTGCTGATATTTGACCATTTTGACCTACAAAGTGACAATTTCATATCGTTCAGCCTATTAGGTACTAACTAGAAAGACAGTAAGTTATTTTGGTTTGTTTTGATATTAATTACATGCTAAGTTTATTTTTTATATTTGTTTTAATTTTTAAAATTAATGGTTTAACTTTCTATTTTGCACTGGGGTATAGCGACTAACAATGCTGTGCCAGTTTCAGGTACGCGGTGAAAGAACTCAGCCCTACACGTACAGGTATCCGTTCTCCCATAAACCCCCTCCCATCCCGGCTGCCACATAACACTGGGCAGAGTTCCGTGTGCTATACAGTAGGTCCTTGTTGGTTATGCATTTTAAACATAGCAGTGTGTACATGACCTTCCCAAACTCCCTAACAATACCTTATCCCCATCCTTCCCCCAGTCAACCATAAGTTTGTTCTCTAAGTCTGTGAGTCTCTTTCTGTTTTGTAAGTTCGTGATCACTTTTTTTTTTGCTTCCACGTATAAGAGACCTTGTCCACTGTTTTTCCTTCTCTGTCTGACTTATTTCACTCAGTGTGACAACCTTTAGGTCCATCCACATCGCTGCAAGTGACAGTCAGTTTTTTGCTTTATGGAGGGCAAAGGGCTGTGAAACCTAGGAAAGGAGGGTCACTGCCTACTGGGGAGACTTGAGGGGGCTTCCTGGGTTTGAGGACCATGGGCCTCCCCACCGCTGTCTCCCTCCGTAGCCCAGCTATTAGAAGCTTGTCCTTGCTGGTGGGAAGACACAGTCACATCTGGATGGATCTTCCCTTGGGTGGGTCTTTCTAGAAGACAGACGCATGATCTAATCGTAGCTGAGATGCTGATACATCCACTTCTATCCCCTCTTCTCCCACCCTGCCTCCCCTGGGACCTGGAGATGCTCACAGTTAGTTTGTATTTTAATCATTTTTCACAGAAGGGGAAAAAAAAAAAACCCACAAAAGGCTTCTGGTCAAGCTGAAGAGATGAGTCTGTTATCTCTTGAAATGGTCATAGCTATACTCAAAGGCCTGAGGGAGCATTCTGAAAGATCTGCAGGAAGCCAGCAGAAGTTTCCCCTCCCCAGAGGAGGCACGCGCTGCCCAGAGAATTCTAGGGAGTCTGGAAGTCTGCTGCTTAGAAAATGTTTTCCACAGCCAGTGACTGCTCCTTTTTCTTTAAGCAAGAATTATCATTAAAATACAAATTGTCTATCATCTCAGATGTTTTTAACCAAAGGGCTTGTCTTCGTGTGCTTTGAATTGTCATTTAAAAGATTTAAATATTTTATCATTTTAATTAGACTTGCCTCAGGAGAGCATATAGTGCTACAGTTTTGCAGCAGTGTAATGAGAAGTTAAGGAAGATGTAAAAATCTGTAATAAGTTTTGTAGACCAAATTTCTGGATAGTGTGCTAAGAGTCAGGATATTCCATCTGACTTGAAACAATTGCAGTTCCCAGAGCTGAGAGAGCCAGGACATTTGGAGATGGATTGCACATTTCCAACTGAACACTTGAGTGTTTGTGGAGCACCTGCTGTCTGCTCCGCCCAGCTTTGGGGGGTCTGAACCCAGCTCTTTCTACTCTGAGATGATGGAAACCCATCTCTGTTTACTCCACTCTGATTCTCTTCTCTCAAGATGTCACAGTACCTTCTCAACTTGTGCTCAGTTGCTTTACATTGCTGCCCTTTATCAAATGGTCAGGAAGTACCAGGCAGACCCTGGGTTGAATAAGACGTAGAATCTTACTTCCTAATCCTATGACAGCCCCAAGGAATAGGCCATTTTAAGGTCCATTTTATAGGTGAAGAAACTGAGGCTTAGTGAGGCAAAGTCACATGCCCAGGGCCACTGGAAGAATTCAGACTCAGATCTCTGTGCCTCTTCAGCTTATTTTTTTAAATCCAGTCTCATAATCTCTGCCTTCTGACTGGAGTGTGTGTAAACCACTTATATTTAATGTAATCGTCTATATGAAAAGTGAAAGTGTCAGTCACTCAGACCTGTCTGACTCTTTGTGACCCCATGGACTGTAGTCCACCAGGCTCCTCTGTCCATGGAATTTTCTGGGCAAGGATACTGTAGTGGGTAGCCATTCCCTTCTCTAGGGGATCTTCTGGACCCAGGGATTGAACCCAGGTCTCCTGCACTGCTGCTGCTGCTGCTGCTAAGTTGCTTCAGTCGTGTCTGACTCTGTGCGACCCCATAGACGGCAGCTCACCAGGCTTTCCTGTCCCTGGGATTCTCCAGGCAAGAATACTGGAGTGGGTTGCCATTTCCTTCTCCAGTGCATGAAAGTGAAAAGTCAAAGTGAAGTCGCTCAGTTGTGTCCAACTCTTAGCGACCTCGTGGACTGCAATCCTCTGTTCATGGACTTTCCAGGCAAGAGTACTGGAGTAGGGTGCCATCATATTCTTTACCATCTGAGCCACCAGGGAAGCCCGATTGTCTCCATAGTTGGGTTTAAATTTCCTATCTATCTCACTGTTTCCTATTGGTCCCATCTGTTCTTTGTTTCCCTTTCCCTCTCTTTCTTCCTTCTTTTGGATTCAATGAGAATTTAATTCTCCCCATGTTATCTCCTCTCTTGGCCTATTAGCTGTAACTGTTTTGTTATTTTGGTGGTTGCTTTTATAGGATTTATCTTTAGCTTATCACAGTCTATCTACAAGTGGTATTATGCCACTTAACATGCAGTGTAAGAACCGTATAACAATATACTTCTATTTCTCCCCTCTCAGCTTTTGTGGTATTAAATTAACTTTGCACATTTAATTTCTACATATGTTTTAAACCTCATGTTACATTGTTATTATTTTTTTTAAGTCAGTTACCTTTTAAAGGGATTTGAATAGTAAGGAAAAAACTTAAATATTTTCCCATATAGGTACTATTTCCAGTGCTCTTTATTGCTTTGTGTAGATCCGTATTTCCATGTGTTATCATTTTCTTTCTGCCTAAAAGACTTCCGCATTTCTAGTAGTGCAAAACGCTGGTGATGGATTCTTTCAGCTTTTGTATGTCTGGGGAAACATGTCTTTTTTTGGCTTTCGTATTTGTGTGAATGCATTTGTGTATTTGGCTGAGCCTGTGTTGGCTGCAGCGTGTGGGATCTTTGATGCTTGCTGCCTCACGCAGGATCTGTAGCTGCAGTTTGTGAACTCGTTAGTTGCAGCAGACGGGATCTCATTCCCCGACCGGGGACTGAACCAGGGCTCCCTGCACTGAAAGTGCACCAGGGACGTCCCCTGGCTTTCCTATTTGAATACTTAGCTTTTATTGAGCATAGAATTCTAAGTTGACTGTTTTTCAGTGTTTTAAAAATATTGTTCCACCATCTTCCTGCTTCCACTCGTTCCACTGAGAAATCTGCTACCATCCTTATCCTGTTTCTTCCAGCATAATGTGCCTTTTTTCGCCCCTTTGGCTGTTCACAGTTTTCTCCTAATTGATTCTGGGCGCTTTCATTATAATGTACCTTAGTGTAGTTTTCTTCATGCTGCTCATCTTTAGGGTTTGGGAGCTTCTTGTATCTGTGAGTTTATACTTTTCATCACAGTTGAGAAAGTTCTCTGCCATTCTTTCTCTCCCCTCCTCCCAGTTTTATTAAGATATAGTTGGCATATGACATTGCATACTTTTAGGGTGTACAACACAATGATTTCATACATGTATATATTGCAAAAAAGATTACCACAATGAGTTTAGTTAACATCTGTCAATTCACATATTTACAGTTCTGTTTTTCTTGGGATGAGAACTTCTAAGATCTACTGTCTTAGCAACGTTTGTATATACAATGCAGTATTGCTAACTATAGTCACTGTCCTTGACATTACATCTCCAGACCTTATTTATCTTATAACTGAAAGTCTGTACTTTTTAACTAACTTCATCCAGTTCCCCAGCCACCTGCCTTTGGAAAGCACCAGTCTGCTCTGTTTATATGTTTGTTTGTTTGTTTTTTTTTTTTCAAGATTCTATGTATAAGAGAGATAATACAGTATTTGTCTTTCTCTATCTGGTTTGTTTCACTTAGCATGATGCCCTCAGAGTCCTTCCAATGTGTCTCAAATGACAAGATTTCCTTCTTTTTCAATGTCTGAATTATATATATATATATTATATAATTATATTACTAATAATATATGTACACACACATGGGGCTTCCGAGATGGTGCTAGTGGCAAAGAATTGACTTTCCAATGCAGGAGATGCAGGATATGTGGGTTTGATCCATGGGTTGGGAAAATCCCCTGGAGTAGGAAGTGGCAACCCACTCCAGTACTCTTGCTTGGAAAATCCCATGGACAGAGGAGCCTGGAAGCCTGCAGTCCATGGGGTCGCTGAGGGTCGGACACGACTGAGTGACTTCAGTTTCACATTTCACTTTCCTGCATTGGAGCAGGAAATGGCGACCCACTCCAGTGTTCTTGCCTGGAGAATCCCAGGGATGGGGGAGCCTGGTGAGCTGCCGTCTATGGGGTAGCACAGAGTTGGACACGACTGAAGCGACTTAGTAGTAGTAATATTCAACTTAATTTTATTAATTAAATTAATTAATTTAATTAAAATTTTAATTTAATGTTTGAATCCCTGTGCTGTTTTCCATAGTGGCTGAATCAATTTACGTTCCCATTAGAGGTGCACAAGTAACCTATTTTCTGCACATCCTCACCAACACTTGTCATTCCTGTTTTGATACTAGTCATTCTAATAGGCACGAGGTGATGTCTCACTGTGGTCTGCTTTTCATTTCCCTGATGCTCTGTGATGTTAAACACCTTTTCATGTTCCTGTTAGCCATTTGAATATCTTCTTTGGAAAAATGCCTATTCGGGTCATGTGCTCATTTTTAATTAGATTATTATTCTTTTATTACTGTGTTCTGAGTTTTCTATTATTTCTTTACACATTTTTCTGTTCCTCCCTCTCTCTTTTCTCCTTTGGTGGTTCTATTTATATGTATATTCAGTTCAGTTCAGTCACTCAGTTGTGTCCGACTCTTTGCAACCCCGTGAATCGCAGCATGCTAGGCTTCCTTGTCCATCACCAACTCCCGGAGTTACCCAAACTCATCTCCACTGAGTCAGTGATGCCATCCACCCATCTCATCCTCTGTTGTTCCCTTCTCCTCCTGCCTTCAATCTTTCCCAGCATCAGGGTCTTTTCAAATGAGTCAGCTCTTGGCATCAGGTGGCCAAAGTATTAGAGTTTCAGCTTCAACATCAGTCCTTCCAACGAACACCCAGGACTGATCTCCTTTAGGGTGGACCAGTTGGATCTCCTTGCAGTCCAACGGACTCTGAAAAGTCTTCTCCAACATCACAGTCCAAAAGCGTCAATTCTTCGGCACTCAGCTTTCTTTATAGTCCATATCGCACATCCATACATGACTACTGAAAAAACCATAGCCTTGACTGGATGGACCTTTGTTGGCAAAGTAATATCTCTGCTTTTGATATGTTGTCTAGGTTGGTCATAGCTTTTCTTCCAAGGAGCAAGCATCTTTTAATTTCATGGCTGCAGTCACCATCTGCAGTGGTTTTGGAGCCCCAAAAAATAAAGTCTGACACTGTTTCCACTGCTTCCCCATCTATTTCCCACGAAGTGATGGGACCAGATGCCATGATCTTTGTTTTCTGAATGTTGAGCTTTAAGCCAAGTTATCCACTCTCCTCTCTCACTTTCATCAAGAGGCTCTTTAGTTCTTCTTCACTTTCTACCATAAGGGTGGTGTCATCTGCCTATGGGTTATTTATATTTCTCCCGACAATCTTGATTCCAGCTTGTGCTTTATCCAGCCCAGCATTTCTCATGATGTACTCTGCATATAAGTTAAATAAGCAGGGTGACAATATATAGCCTTGACGTACTCCTTTTCTTATTTGGAACCAGTCTATTGTTCCATGTCCAGTTCTAACTGTTGCTTCCAGACCTGCATACGGATTTCTCAAGAGGCAGGTCAGGTGGTCTGGTATTCCCATCTCTTTCAGAATTTTCCACAGTTTGAAGTGATCCACACAGCCAAAGGCTTTGGCATAGTCAATAAAGCAGAAATAAATGTTTTTCTGGAACTCTCTTGCTTTTTCCATGATCCAGCGGATGTTGGCAATTTGATCTCTGGTTCCTCTGCCTTTTCTAAAACCAGCTTGAACATCTGCTAGTTCATGGTTCACGTACTGTTGAAGCCTGGCTTGGAGAATTTTGAGCACTACTTCACTAGTGTGTAAGATGAGTACAATTGTGCGGTAGTTTGACCATTCTTTGGCATTGCCTTTCTTTGGGATTGGAATGAAAACTGACCTTTTCCAGTCCCATGGCCATTGCTGAGTTTTCCAAATTTGCTGGCATATTGAGTGCAGCACTTTCACAGCATCATCTTTTAGGATTTGAAATAGCGCAACTGGAATTCCATCACCTCCACTAGCTTTGTTCATAGTGATGCTTCCTAAGGCCCACTTGACTTCACATTCCAGGATGTCTGACTCTAGGTGAGTGATCATACCACTGTGATTATCTGGGTCATGAAGATCTTTTTTATATAGTTCTTCTGTGTATTCTTGCCACCTCTTCTTAATATCTTCTGCTTCTGTTAGGTCCGTACCATTTATTATGCTAACTAATATAGTCTCACAACTCCCTGATGATTGTTCACTTTTTTAAAATCTTTTTTTCTGTTCGTGCTTCATTTTGGATAATTGTTACTGATGTATCTTTAAAGTTCACCAACATTTTTTTTTTAATATCTAATCTTTGCTAATCCCATTCAGTGTATTTTTTACCTCCGACATTGTAGTTTTCATGTCTAGAGGTTTAACTTGGGTCTTTTTAAAAATATTTTCATCCTCTTCTGAACATGTTCAGTTTTTCCCACAGCCCTTTGAACATATGGGATACCATTATAACAATGTTCAAATGTCCTCATATACTGGTTCTAAATCTGCTTCAGCTCTGGGCTGGTTTTGATTGATAGCTTTTCCTTCTCATGAATCACATCTTCCTGCTGCTTTTCATGCCTGATAATTTTTGATTGGATGCCAAACATTGTGAATTTCACTATGTTGGATGCTAGATGTTTTCGTAGTCCTGTAAATATTCTCAAGCTTTGTTCTGAGATGCACTTACATTACTTGGAAACAGTTTGATCCTTTTGGGTCTTGCTTTTAAGATGTGTTAGGCAGGACCAGAGCCATTTTTAATCCAAGAGTAATATTTTCCCATTACCGAGGTGAGGCTACTCTGAGTGTTCTTCTCAATACCCTGTGAATTATGAGAGTTTTCAAAATGGCTGGTGGAAACAGATACTATTTCTGGCCTGTATGAATGCCAGGCATTATTCCTTGTCATCTTTTCTCGTGATTCTTTTTGCTGCCTTGGGTGTTTTCGTCACACACCTGTGCTCACCAGTCCTCTGCTAAATGTTTGAGTGGTCTTTTTACAGATCTCTGTCCAGCTCTCTCCTCTCCACCCTCTGCCTCCTGGTTCTCCAGCTGCCCCCAGGCTGCCCAGACGCTCAGTCCCATCTCTTCAGTGCCAGAGTCCACCACCTGGATTCCCCTTTCCTGCTCCGCTGCCTGGAAACTTCCCAGGTGGTAAACACAGTCAAAGGCGGGGCTTTCTTGCCTTGCTTCCCATCTGTCAAGGTCACTGTCCCTCACCGCCTGATATCCAGTGTCTTGGAAAACATTTCCCTGCGTTTTGTTCTTTTTTATTGTTTCCCTTGGGAGGGTAAGTCTAGTCCCTGTTACTCCATCTTGGCTGGAAGCAGAATTTTCTTACCCCTGTGTTTTTAACAAGTATGTTTCACCCCTACTCCTTTCCTCCCATCGGGGGAAGAGTAGTATAGTGCTAAGTCTGAATCTGGTCCCCGCTGTGGAACCTTGATCTGCACATCTCTCTTGTGAGTGCTGTAAAATGTAACCTCACAGGTGAGTCTCTGATACCAGACTTCGCCAGAACGTGCCTGGACTGCCCCAGTTAGTTCCTTTCTGCACCACTCTGCCGCTTGCATTCCTTCAGCAAGTCCTGTGACAGAATACTCCACGGGATGTTGAGAGAGCCAGGTTGTCATCCAGGGCTTGAGTATCGCAGCTGGGAGGTGGGCAGCCTAATGAGCAGGGCCAGTTCCCTCTCGCCTCCATCCCAGGGACCTAGACTTGGAGGAGCCTCCTCCCTTGGGAGGATGAAAGTGAGGGGTGGGGAGCAGGTTGCTCCAGCAGCCGAAACTGTTAGTCCTCTCCAGACCCCATTACAGCTCCTTATCCATCTCCTCAACACAGAGCTCTCGGAGGTGATTAGAAATGTATTAAGGCTTGGCTTCCAGCAGCTTTGAGGGGGACCTCAGGGAGGTGACTAATGCATTCCCCAGCCCCCTGCACCCCCGCCTCTCTGCCCTGAGCTGAGGCTCTGCCACCTGCATCTCCTGCCTGCTCCCTGACATCCTGCCAGCCCTTCTTCACTCCCACCAGAGATTCCACCTGGGCCCCGCTGCGTATCCCAGCAACCACATCAATCAGGTAGAGGGGGCGGGTGGGACGCAGGCAGCATGCCTGGAACATCTCCCGTCTTGTGTTGGGGGATGTCAAGGAGCCAAAAAGAAGCTATCACCAGCCTCTGTCATCTCTGTCACCCTCACCAACATCATGTGAGCATGAATTAAATACATGGGCTTCCCTGGTGGCTCAGATGGTAAAGAATCTGCCTGCAATGCAGGAGAACCCGGGTTTGATCCCTGGATAGGGAAGATCCCCTGGAGGAGGGCATGGCAACCACTCCAGTATTCTTGCCTGGAGAATTCCATGGACAGAGGAGCCTGGCGGGCTACAGTCCATGGGGCGGCAAAGAGATAGACATGACTGAGCGACT
>NW_011494874.1:7790363-7792719 GCF_000754665.1 Bison bison bison | reverse complement strand
TAATACTTTTGCTTTCACAAGTCTTTCACATTCAGTCTCAGGCTCACAGGTGAGGCAGGATCCACCCTCGGGTGGAAGAAGAAGGGGCAGGTGGTGTTGGTGAACTTGAGCACCTGCTGAGGGCCAGGATCTGTGCTGTGTGATGCCCCTATGAGAGCAGGGCTATCACGTGCCCATTTCAGAGAGCCCGAGGGTCTGGCCCAAAGTCACTAGGCAGGAAGGACTAAGACAAGCTGGATCTGAGCCCAGGGCCTGGGTGCCAATGCTGAGTGGCAGCTGATGGATTGCAGAGTGTTGAAGTGGAAAGTGGAGAGGGACCCGAGCCCCAAGCAGGTGTGAGTCTGTGTCACAAACCTCTGCAGCCCAGCCTGCTATTAGCCTGGGTCTTCCTTCCCTGGGGCCTGTGTGGGCAGAGTGGATTGTGGCTGAAGCAAGCTCTTCCAGAGCTCAAACAGGCTGGCACCAGAGGCAAAGGCAGAGCCCACAGGAGGCTGAAAGAGCCTGCGAAGGGCTGGGGAGGGGAGGCTTGCTCCCTCTGGAAGGGATCAGCCCTCTTTCCTCTTCTGAGCCCCTGAGACTCCATCCTGGTCTCCATCAGAGCATCCCTGTGTCTGAGGTTCCCTGAAGACAAACGTTTGTGTTTCATTTATGCCAGGGTTGCTGCTGCCTAGTCCCAGGGCCAGAGCTGGTTAATAAATAATAAATGAATCAAGAGAGAGCAAGGAATCAATACAAGCCTGAGCTGGGTAGAAAACCATGTGCTGCATCAGCCTCTGGGCCCTTGCTTCTTGGCTGCATCGCACCTTCCCCGAAGGTGCCGGTTAGTGACAACACCCAATCTTGCCGCTGCACCCTGCACCTCGTCCTTCAAACTCCCAGGCCCCAGCACCCTCCCTTGGCCCCTGCAGAGTGTCTGCCACCTGTGGGGCCCAGGACTAGGGTTTTTCATTCAGCTCAAGATAGCCTGTCTTAGCCCTTCCTGCCTGGGTGACTTTGGGCCAGACCCTCGGGCTCTCTGAGCCTCGCTACCCTCTCTTAAATGCGTGTGTGATGGGCCCTCACAGAGGGCTTGTGCAGCATCGAGGACCCTCAGCATGTGCTCAAATTTATCTTCAATTACTTCTGCCACCTTCTTTCTCCACCCCAGGGCGCCTCCTGCCTCAGCCGAGTGTGTATGAGTTCTCACTCGTGTGTTAGCATCACTCTAGAACCCTGGCCAGGTAACCTGGGCAGATCTGCCACGAAATGCCAGCTTCCCTCCCCAGCATTCCTGGGAAGGTTGAGTCACCCTCTGTGTATCTTCATCACGGGGAGCTCACACCATCTCAAAAGGCAGTGACTTCCATGGGAGGCAGGTAGCCTTGGGCTCAAACATGGCCCTGCCACTTTGCATCTGGGAAAATCACCCCATTTCTTCGAAGCCCCGGCATTCTCAGCTGTGCAGCAGGATGACGGTCACTGTGTTATGATCAGTCAGGATTTTGAGCCTTCAGTATGGTAATGTGGCACATGGTAAGGGGTCAGTAAATGGGCCTTCCTCACTATGAACTTCCTCTCGAGTCAAAAATCATCTTCCCTTTAATTCTGCCCATTGGTCCTCGAAAGAGAGTCTCATCCTATCTGCACTTGGTAGCCTGTTCTGTGACTGTCTATGGCCACAGAGAGCATCTGAGATGGGGAGGCCGAATGCCCAAGTTCCAGGCCTGACTCTGCCCCTCGTGACTTGCAGGGAGATGCTTAACTTCTTAGAGCCTCGATTTTTCTGTCTGTTAAATGGGAATAGTATCACCTATCTCACAGCATAGGCAGGAGAATGAAATGAGATGATTAATGTAAAACTGTACAGAATTACTTAAGTCCTGATAATAATTATTATGTTTGAACCATCATCCTGTAATCCTCCTCCTGCATCATCCTTTTTTTTTTTTAATTAAATGTGGCCGTTTCCTTCAACTGTTTTTCCAAATGACTTATCTCTCTGGAATCTTCACAAGGTCAGAGTCTAGTCTGTCTTCTTCTCAGAACAAGACATGATGCTCTAGAAGAATCTATCACCTCCTTGGATCTAGCTCTGATATACCCATTAATATGGCCACTGAACACTGAATGACAGGTCCATCTTTCCTGAGTGCTACTCTTCAGCAGTTCTCCCAGAATTTGTGCAACTGATTTTTTTGAACTTCAGCACAGATATGTCAAGAGCTGTGAAGGGTCTGAAATTTTACCTTGTTTGCAAGCTAGCCTGCCACGATGTAAAAGATGCTGACCCAAGATGTGAGCCTTCCAGACAGGGGGCTTAATTGCTCACAGCACAGTCAGCAGCATGACCTTCACGTTCACATCGGTGCCCCGAGAG
>NW_011494874.1:7783109-7790263 GCF_000754665.1 Bison bison bison | reverse complement strand
CACAGGAGCCGGGCAGAGCCCTGGTGGATTCTGTGCCGTGGGTTTGTGTAACAGTGAGCAACCCCATGCTTAGGAAACCCTGCTTTTTCAAAGGGAGCCGTTAGCGAACCTGCTTAACCTTTGTCCTTCGTCTCAGAGGGAGATGTTATTGTCTCAGAGGGGGATAATCGTCTTGGTCAGGTAACAAATGTTCTCTCTGCCCCCAAGGGGATGCTGTTGTTGTCTGTTTCTTAGGAGATTAAGCTTCCTGTCCAAACATCATTGCTGTACAGACATTGAAAAAATAGTCCGGAACAAGAGCTGGCATGCCTTTACTGAGAAAGCAGGCAGAACTTGAAGACTCAAGAACTGTCTCCCAGCAATGTGTTTATACTTATCCCTAGAAACTGCACAGATCTGGGCTTGCATCTCCCTTGGCCATTCCAGAGCTGCTGTGCCACCTCGAGCGAATTCCTAGCCTCTCTGATCTTCAGTTTCTATAGCCAGAAAAAGGCATAATTCCTACTTTCCCAGAATGCTCTAAGGAATTCTTTGTAGTAGTATCCTCGGAGCACCCTTGCTGTGCCTGGTATCGAGCAGACCACAGAGGGAAGTCACTGAATCCGCAGTCACCATTATCTGGAGGTCTTCCTTCCCCCTCCATCTTTACCATCCTCCACTGCCGACCTAGTCCTCAGGGGCTCCAGTCAGATGGGATAGAGTATGCTGTCCTGGCCCTGAGGCCATTGGCCAGTGGCAAGGACTTGGGAAGCTGGGGAGCGGGGGTCTGGGACAGAGAGAGCAGAGCCTGGATCACATCAGGGCTCCGGGACCCAAATGGGTTAGTGTCCTAGCCTCAGCTTCCTCGTCTGTAGCACAGAACCCACCTCGCGGGACTGAAGGAAGAATGAAAGGAGATGATAAACGGAGTGTATGGAACACATGTGTCAAGCGCTCAGCGGAGCCATTAGGATGCCCTTTTGTTTCAGTAGCCTGAGACTGCCAAGCGCAGTGCGGGGCTGAAGACAGGAGCTTGCTGCCTGGGGAGCAAAGCGGCCCCTGCAGCTGCTCCTTGGAGGGACCTGATTAGGAAAAGCAAAACAAAGAAGGCTGGGGCCTGCGAGCTTATTTTGCAGGCTCCTTGCAGATCGCTCAGCATGCCTGCAGCACTCAGTAGCCATATTCACGGGGGCAGGACCCTCTGTGCTCTGCCTCCCACAGGGAGTACAGAACTAACTCCCCAAGGCATCCTTCTGTAGGTCCAGAGTTGAGGAGCTTGGAACTGCGGAGACCTGCTCTCTGGCCTTGGCGATGGCTGTTCACCTACTGTGTGACCCTGGGGCGGGGTGACTAACACCCCCTCTCTGGGCCCCATTGAGGAACTCAGTGTAGCTTGATGGTGAAGGGTTTGAGATGCAGAGTCAGGCAGACCCAGGTTTGAATCCTGAGCCTGAAACCAGCTGGAAGATTCCAGCATGTCATATAGTTTCCTGAGCCTCAGTTTCCTCATCTCTTAAGTGGGATGATGATGGCCTTTCCTGCTTTGAGGAGTCTGATCCTTGGGAGGATCAGACAAGGCCATGTGGAGCCTGGCCAGGAAATGGTGCCTTTTACGACATTGCATTATTTTCTGTTTATTGGTCTAGGAAAATGGGGTGGGAGGGTAGGACCACAAAATCTCTTACTAGGTAGAGGGATGGAAGACTCTGGAATCATGGTCAGGGATCCTGGTCCAAATTCTCTTTAGCCTTCCTGGATGTGTGTGACCTGGACAGGTCACTTTACTTCTCTGCACTGCACCACGAGTGATACCAACCGATCACACCTCTCTCCACCATGTTCAGGGAAAGCACTCAACACCATGCCTGGCCCAGGACCCTGGTCAGTGTTCAAGGGCCCTCCCAGCTCCCAGCTTGTCAGTCAGCAAGGCTGCTGGCTTCAGAGAGTGCTCCACGCATGCACAGTGTAGCAAGTAAAGGTGAGACACGCACGGGATATTGGATGGGCCAGAGGAGCACGCAGGGTTGTTAAAGTGGACTACAGGCAAGTCCTGATGAATGGAACTGCCTGTTCTGTCCCTGACCCAGGGATTAGTCCTTGGGATGTTCTCGGAGCCGCTAAAGTAGCTCAGGCTGCTGGACCCTGTAGCTCGTGGCACCCCAGTGGCAAGCAAGGTGGACTGTCCCGTGGGCAGACGGGGACGAGCAGCATTTCTGCAAAAGCAAAATCTGCTCGTCTCCTGACAAATGATGTTTACTGGGTCTGTGGGGAGTGAAGTCCATTTTTCATACTTCCGGTCAGGAAAATTAAGTGGATATTCTGGGGGGAGGGGGAGCATGTGGCCTCCGTATCCTGGGTCCATCACAGAGGAGGCTCTTTCTGTCTCTTGAGTCACGTGACCTGGGCTGGAGGAATGGACCATCCAGGATCTGGTAGTCTCTTGGGTCACTGTGACTGTCCTGACCATGATAACCCCTGCTGTTTGCCAGGTGTCAGGTTCTTGCTGAGAGCCTTACCTGGATCAACACAGCCAAGCCTCACCATCAAAGTCTCAAGTGGAAATTCCAATTCTGCCCATTTTTCAGATGAAGCAACTGAGGCTTAGGGAGGTTAAGTAAGTAGCAGACAGGGATTTGAACTGGCCACCAGGCAGCCACAGACTCTTTCCCTTGGCTTCCTCCCTGGGTTCAGCAGCTCTGCAGTTAGCCTGCTTGGCTTTTTGATCTGAGCTCAGCGTCTGCAGAGAATCAGAGCGTGGTAGTAATAGGTGACCTCACATTTCCACCATGATTTGCAACATAGAGTTTGGGGTCCAGAGAGAGGGGAACAGGGTTACCACCTTTGTTTTCCAAGCAGAAACCAAGGTGCGGAGCGGGGAATTGGGCCCCCTCTAGACAAACAGGATGCAATCTCCAGGCCAGGCTGGATCCCGGCTGTTCTGAAGGGTGTAGACAGTGATAATAATGGAAGCAGGTGGGACACGCAGGAAGCTGCTCCGTGGGAGCTGAGGAAACGTCTGGCGAGTGCCCCGGGAAGGTTCCTGAGCCACATCTGAAGGGTGCTCTCTGCGTGCAGAGAAGGAAGGGGGCTGGCAGACGAGAGTGGTACCGAGGACCAAGGCAGGGCACGTGTGGGTCCTTCGGAAGAGTCCCCAGGCCTGCAGAGCAAAGGCACTCAGACCACAGAATAAGCAGAAAATGCCACTCAGGGCTTCCTGCCAAGCCTTGTTTTCGTTCCTTAATCCACTTAACTCATTCAAAGGTCATCCCCCGGGCTTGGCTGGCTCCCTGCTGGGAATTGAGAGAAGAGGTGATGAGGACAGTCTTTGCCACCAAGGCCAGCCATTCGGAGGGATAGCAGAGGAGCCAAGCGAGCTGACAGTACTCAAGAGAGAAGGGTGGGCTGGGCCACAGAGCAGCATGACCTAGGAGGGCTTCCTGGAGGAGGCGGCATCTCAAGCCTGCCATTTTGGGGCTTCCTCTCCTGCGGCTCTGCTTCTGCACACTTGAGCCCTCCTCATAGGTGGCGACAGCTCTGACATGGTCACAGGCTCTGGAGGGTACACGCTGGCAGGTCCCTGAGTTCTGTAATTTCTGGATTCCAGCTGGTTTAGGTTCAGTGTGGTTTGGAGCATCCAAAATTTGACATTGGGGCAGTGAGAGCTTCTCAGCAAGGAAGGAAGGAAGGAAAGAGGGGAAGCCGGGATAGAGGTGAAGTCTGGGTTGTCCCTCCCATCTTCTCCTCCCACCCGGCGAGGCTCAGAACCACTTCCTTTGTCCCCCTCGCTGTCCCCCTCTGTAATGCACCAGGCCCACTGTCAGGGGCCAGCTCTGAGCTCGGGGGGCCCCATGCCCGCCAGGTTCACTCTGGACTCAGCCTGAGCTCCTGCCTGAGACTCTGGGTGTCTGCTCTGGGGCATTTGCCACCTGGGAGCGTTGGTTCTCCAATCAGGCAGGAGATGCGAAGAGGGAGAGTGAGACGGGGGCTCGGTCGTGCATCACACACTTGTGTGCATCCTGCTGCCCCAGGAGCAGCTTGGCCTGGGGGCTGTGTCCGCAGAGCCAACGCGAGTCCTGCAGGCGACAGCTTTGGGGTAGCAGGGACAAGCCCAGGGCCGGGTGTGCACCCTGGGTGGGAACTGGCCTCTAGAAGAGGTGCCGCCTTAGGCCCCCTGCCCCTCCTCTACTTCTGTCGTCAACCTCAACAGTGGTCCCATGCTCACAGACCCCTGAAAAGCCTCCGGTTTGGGGGAACATGTTGCTCCCCTGCGTTCCCTGCCCCAGCTGGGCTTCTGCCTTTGGAGGAAGACACGCCGGCCTTCAAACTCTGGTTCCACCATCCAGGCTGGCACGTGCCTTGAGCCGCCTCAGGCTCCATACCTGTTTCCTTGCCTGCATAGCTGAGCAAATGACTTTGGTCTGGAAGGATTGAGTGCGGATGAGGAAGATCAAGGGTCCAGCTCCTGGCATAGACCTGGGAGTGAGCATTATCTAGAAAGGGGCGACAGAGGATGAGATGACTCATTGACTCAATCGATGGACATGAGTTTGAGCAAACTCCAGGAGAGAGTGAAGGACAGGGAAACCTGGCGAGCTACAGTCCATGGGGTCACGAACAGTCAGACACGACTTGAACAACGGAAAAACAAAGGAAGGGAAGCCCAGGGATGGGAAGGGCGGTGTGCCATCACTATTTCAAGGATACAAACCCATAGCATTGGGCTCACCCATCACCCACGCTTGGACCTGCTGACTGCCCTGTGCTCCCTCTGACCAGCCTGACCCCAGCTGCCCCCTGCTCAGGCCAGCCCCTCCTCCCAGAACATCGTCTTAAATACCATGATCAGTTTCCATTTTTCAGCTCCTTCTGGAGGTCACGGGTGGTGCTGAGTGGAAGGGTGAGAATCAACATTGCATTTGAAAGCTCATCCGTCAGCCACACTGTTTTACTTGCAAAATAATTATGTGCCAGGCAGCCAAAGCTGTTAGCTGTGGTCCTGATTTTAATTCAAACAGCACCATCCCCACTGAGCTCATTCTTACCAGTTTAGGAAATTAGCCATCAGCAGCCATATAGCCAGGTTGGTGCAAAAAAATCCTTCTGAAGCAAACAGTTCATAACCTTAGGTGCCCAGAGTTTTCTACAGCAAATATTCTAACAAATGATAACAAATATCCATAGACTCAAGGTTATAAGTCAGCAGTCCTTAGAACTGTGAAAGCAAAAGAGTCATTATAACAGCAAAGCTGGTAGGTTTTCTTGGTAAATAGAAGCTTGACCTTTTGAGGACAAGATACAAGACTGCTACAGTTTTAACTTAAATGTTATGGTAACTTACATAAATATTAGATAATCTTTTATCTTTTAAAACCACGATTAGAAACCCAGTATCTTTCAAATTGCATGTAGACATAGCTGCAGATTCTACTTTATTATTTTTTTAATTGAAGGATAGCTTACAGGCAATACAGAACAGGACTCAAGTGTCCAGGCTGATGTATCTACATATTGTGCAGATAATTTACATAGCAAGCCTGATTGCCATCCTGGAAAAGCTTTGCTTACCAGATTGGCCCTTGGCCGGGATTCCCAAGATTCTGACTGATAAGAATGGTTCTCTGTGCCTGCGCTGTTCGTGCAAATAATAGGGTTTGTGTGGAGTACCCGCCTTCCTCCTGAGAGTCCGGGATTGGGTACCTCCTGGCAGAGGGTGCCTACCGGCCAGCCTCCAGTAAAAACCCTGGGCACTACCTTGAGCTGGCTACATCTTAGCTGTTTCATCACAACCTGTTGCTGGGGAATTAGGATCGTCCTGTGTGACTCCACTGGGAAGGAGGCTTCACAGCTTGTGCCTGGTTCCAGTGACCTCTTCACGTGCCCTTTCCCTTCGCTGGCTTGGCGTTGTGTCCTGTGCTGCAGGAAGTGGGGACCATGCCTCCTTCCGGAGAATCACTGAATGTGGGTTGCTCTTCGGGACCCCAGCATACAAATGCGGGGTGTTCTTGGGGGTCGCAACATACATACATAGACACCCCTGTAACTGCCCCCCAGATCAAGAAGCGGGACTTTTCCTTATGTCCTCTCCCAGTTAGTGCCCCCACTGCTCTCACTGTCCCCCAGTCTCTGCCAGTAGTTCTTGGGGGTACATCCTTCTTACTCGACAACTCCTCCATATCTCTGATTCACACAGAAGAGCCAGCCCCCTTTGTTTGCACACAGCTTACTCACATCTTTTGTCTCCTGGAAATCGCTGTGCCCTGTTCCAGTAATGCTTTATCCACTGGAAGAGGGTTCCGTAATGACATCGTCACTGCCTGCCTCTCCCCTGACCCCCAACCCTTAACTCTCCCTTCTGACTTTTAAAAGCCTCGTGAATATTGGTTTATTGAAAACTATGAAACTTATTAAAATGCTGCCAGGGGTTTTAAATGTCCGTCTCCTTGCTTGAGACTTCTTGCTGCTGCTGCTGCTGCTGCTAAGTCGCTTCAGTCGTATCCGACTCTGTGCGACCCCATAGACGGCAGCCCACCAGGCTCCCCCGTCCCTGAGATTCTCCAGGCAAGAACACTGGAGTGGGTTTCCATTTCCTTCTGCAATGCATGAAAGTGAAAAAATAAAGTGAAGTCGCTCAGTCGTGTCAGACTCCTAGTGACCCCATGGACTGCAGCCCACCAGGCCCCTCCATCCATGGGATTTTCCAAGCAAGAGTACTGGAGTGGGTTGCCATTGCCTTCTCTGTGAGACTTCTTAAAAGGCTCTAATACTTTACTTGCTCCGAGAACACTTTAAAGCAAAGCAGGATTTATCAGAACAGGTTTTAATCAAAGTTAACTTTTAGTTTTTCCCACACAGCACAGCACTTAAGCAAGCTGCAGAGATTTCCATGTGATGTTGGAAATGCTGGCCCATGAGATAACATCCCAAATACTTGGGCTGACCCTCTGTCCCTAAGAGCAGACCCAGGTGGCCTCTCTCACTTGGGGCCTCATATGCATCTCCCTGGTCCCTGCTTCAACCAGATGCTGCCCAAACCCTTTGTGCTTTCCCCAGAATGCCCCCTGCTTCAAGGCCAGGTTCAAACCCCTCTCCGGGAAACCAGGTGCCCTGAACCCCGGGGGCCAAGGCGGTGCTCTCCTGTTCCAGCCTCTCGGCACTGCTCCTTCCCATCGCTGGGC
>NW_011494874.1:7733635-7783009 GCF_000754665.1 Bison bison bison | reverse complement strand
GGTGCAGGCAGACGTCGAGGGCAGCCCCCGTGGCCCAGACTGTGTCATTCTTCCCAGCCTGTCCCGAGGGCGAGGCATGGGGATAGTGTGAAGGCGAAAGTATCGGATCTGGTTCTGAGCTGCGCCCCCCCCCACCACGCCCACTGGGGCCCTCAGGCAAGTCCTTGTACCCCAGAGCCGCAGTCTTTTGGCCAGTACCAACGGAGAGTGGCCGTGTTACACTGTGAGCCCTGAATGAGCAGAGCCAGTGGAGATGCGCTTTGCAAGGTGTAGAAGCTTCCAGTGCTGTACATGTTTGTTGGTCTCATGGATAAACAGTTAGTGAGTTCAGTCGCTCAGTCATGTCCAACTCTTTGCAGCCCCATGGACTGTAGCACGCCAGGCTTCCCTGTCCTTCACCAACTCCTGGAGCCTACTCAAACTCACATCCATTGTGTCGGTGATGCCATCCAACCATCTCATCCTCTGTCGTCCCCTTCTCCTCACGCCTTCATTCTTCCCCAGCATCAGGGTCTTTTCCAGTGAGTTGGTTCTTTACATCAGGTGGCCAAAGTATTGGCGTTTTAGCTTCAGCATCAGTCCTTACAATGAATATTCAGGACTGATTTCCTTTAAGATGGACTGGCTGGATCTCCTAGCAGTCCAAGGGACTCTCAAGAGTGTTCTCCAACACCACAGTTCAAAAGCATCAATTCTTCAGCGCTAAGCTTTCTTTATAGTCCAACTCTCACATCCATACATGACTACTGGAAAAACCACAGCTTTGACTAGATGGACCTTTGTTGGCAAAGTAATGTCTCTGCTTTTTAATATGCTGTCTAGGTTGGCCATAGCTTTTCTTCCAAGAAGCAAGCGTATTTTAATTTCATGTCTGCAGTCACCATCTGCAGTGATTTTGGAGCCCGGGGAAATAAAGTCTCTCACTGTTTCCACTGTTTCCCCATCTATTTGCCGTGAAATGATGGGACTGGATGCCATGATCTTAGCTTTCTGAATGTTGAGTTTTAAGCCAACTTTTTCACTCTCCTCTTTCACTTTCATCAAGAGGCTCTTTAGTTCCTCTTCACCTTCTGCCATAAGGGTGGTGTCATCTGCATATCTGAGGTTATTGATGTTTCTCGTAGGTTGAGTTTATTCCAGCAGCTGGTTTGCATCCCCCGCATTCTCTCTTGCTGTGAGCTGGGAATTCGGGGCTCGGCTCACCCTCTGTCTTCCCCTCCTCCTGCCTCACCCACACACTTACTTTCCTCCCCGGCCAGGCATCTCTTCCCTCCCCCTCACCACCAGCCCCAGGGAATCTGCCCACCACCAGCCCATCAACACACATCTGTCCAAAGAGGAATAAGCCCTCCATCCCGTCCATCCCCCAAACATCAGAGGGTCCAAGATGCTCTCTGGGGGAGGGAGTGAGCCAAGGGTTCCCAGATGCCCCGGCACACCCCTGCAGCCCATTTCCCCAGCTCATTGCTTGTTCGCTACAGATTCTAGAGTTGGAAGGAAAATACTGAGCTCCTAATTCCAGAGTTTGAAAAAGTTCTTTTCAGAGATGCACCATCTTAAAGTAGTAAAACTAAAGTGGCGAGAACCATCAACTACTACTGCTGATCATAGTAGTGATGACAATCATTGCTAGAAAGTCGGTTGCTTATTATATTATTAACCATGCGGTGCCAGGCCCTGTGCTTAACACCCTGGGCCAAGCATTGAGCTCAGGTCTTTACATCTGAAAGCTCGTGAAGTTCTCACAGCATCCCAAGGAGGGAAGTGTTCTCATTGGTCCCATCTTACAGCTGAGAAAAATAGGGCTCGGAGAGGGTGAGGGACTCTTCTCTGGTCACACAGCTCTGCGGTAGCCAAGTCAGGTGTTGAAATCCGGACGGCCTGACCCCTTGTCCTGCCTTTTCTCTCTGTTGGGGTAGCTGGGGTTTGGTATAATCTGTTGCCGTTGGGCATGTGTGCTGTTGCCCCAGGTTTAAGTTGGTGAGTTCAAAGAGCTGCCTGCTCTTGGTTAAGTGACAGACAGCAAACGGGGCCACCAGGACTGCCGAGAGCAGCCGCTCAGGCTGGTGTGAGGACTAGCCAAGCTGCAGTGGCAAATGTGATGCTTGTGGGTGTGTGTTTAATTTACTGTGTTTTCTTTTAAGTATACTGTGTTAGCCACAGTATAACCAGTGTATAACAGATGATGCCTGTGGGTGAGGAAGATTTAAGGAAATAAACGCCTCGCACAATTCCCCAGCTTTCTCACTCATTCTCAAAGAGGTAATTCCTCCACCACTGAGTCGTCTATCTCGGTAACAACACATCTCCTTAATGAGAAAAGTGAAAATGAAAGTCGCTCAGTTGTGTCCGACTCTTTGGGACCCCATAAACTATACAGTCCATGGAATTCTCAAGGCTAGAATACTGGAGTGGGTAGCCTTTCCAATCTCCAGGGGATCTTCCCAACCCAGGGATGGAACCCAGGTCTCCCACCTTGCAGGTGGATTCTTTACCAGCTGAGCTGCAAGAAGCCCAAGAATAGTGGAGTGGGTAGCAATGGCACCCCACTGCAGTACTCTTGCCTGGAAAAATCCCATGGATGGAAGAGCCTGGTGGGCTGAAGTCCATGGGGTTGCTGAGAGTTGGACACAACTGAGCGACTTCACTTTCACTTTTCACTTTCATGCATTGGAGAAGGAAATGGCAACCCACTCCAGTGTTCTTGCCTGGAGAATCCCAGGGATGGGGAAGCCTGGTGGGCTGCCGTCTATGGGGTTGCATAGAGTCGGACATGCTAAGTAGCAGCAGCAGCAGCAGCAGCAGCAGCAGCAGCAGCCTGTCCCTTCTCCAGCGGGTCTTCCCAACCCAGGAATTGAACCAGGGTCTCCTGCACTGCAGGAGAATTCTTTTACCAACTGAGCTATCAGGGAAAATTCCTGATGATAAATCCTCTCTCTATCTGCCTTGGACCTCTGGCACCTTTTGAAGTCAAAAGCCCTCGCAGGCAGCTTTCTTATTTGCTTACTCCTTCTCTCCAACAAGTCGCTTCCCTTACTAAGTGCCTGCTGTGTGCACATCACCTCTGAACTTCCCCATGAGCTGGCAGTCCAGGGGTTGCCCCACACACATGTCAGGTGAAGAAAATGGGCTTGGGGTGAGGTGGTATGCCTATGGCCACACCCTCCATGGGAGACAGAGCCTGAATCTGCACCCTGGCCGGAACCCCAGCCCTTCTTCCCACTTCACTTATGTGATGAGTGTCATGGTCTTTGCTCCCAGTTTATCAGGACAGAAAGCCAAAAGGACCAGTGGTTCTTTGTCTTACTCACCCTTTCATTTATCTGCCCTTCTTTCTTTTGCATGTTGCAAAAGCTGACATGGAGATTACAGTCACCCATGGGTATCTTTAGGTTTCTCAAGTGGCTCAGTGGTAAAGAATCCACCTGCCAATGCAGGGACTGCAGGAGACACAGGTTCGATCCCTGGGTCAGGAAGATCCTCTAGAGAAGGAAATGGCAACGCACTCCAGTATTCTTGCTTGGAAAATCCCACGGACAGAGGAGCCTGGCTACAGTCTACAGGGTTATAAAGAGTCGGACATGACTGAGCACATGAACCTGTGTGTGTTTGTACTTATTTGAAACAAGAGGGCTGTATTTTCTGATTGAAAAGGAGGCGTTTTCTGCCTCTTCTTAGAACAAATTCCTCCTCCCACCCTCCTCCCTTGCCTCCAGCTGCTGGTGACAATCAGATTCTCTTAACCCCAATCTTCAGAGTGGCATCTTTGTCAGATTCTGCAGGAAATAAGCCCAGATCCCTTTCCCAAGCTTTTCAGCTGAAACTGAACCAGGGTTTTTCCACGGAGGACTGAAATGCTTTCTTGGGCCACCCCAGTCCTCGTTAGCCTTGGAGTATCCTTAAATACTCTTGGGAAGAATACAACCTCATTTCTAAAATGACTTCTCTCCAACAGAGAGATTTCCTGTGGCACATAATACAGACTTGATTTTGCCCAAACAAGTCAGTGAGTATTTATTGAGTGCCTACTATGTGCAAAGCACTCAGGATCAAAGATAGTACAAGTGCTTCTGAATCTCAAAACAAGAGGGTGTCAGTACACAGTAAAACCATGACTGTTAGTGCATAGAAAAAAAAATTTAATCTACTGTTTGAAAAAAAAAAAAAAACTCTGGGCAGTTATGAAGCGGTGGTCAGGAGGTGAGAGATGCTTGTTTGTTAAGTTGAGGCCAGAGAGGTTCTTAAGCACCTGTTGATTTGCAGCTGTGGACAAGGTCGCAGCCCTGCTCGTCCCTGCAAGCCTGCGGATGGTGGATGTTACCCTCGGGGACAGAGGATCACGATGGAGTAGCCTCTTGGCCATGCCAGTCGATCAGGGATTAAGCGTCCTTGTGAGCAATTACTTCTTAAAAAGTCCTCTTGATCCAAAAACAGGATGGTGGGGACTTTGAGGGAATAACAGAAGTCACGCCTGGGTCTTGACTTGCTTTCCTGGCACTCTGGGACTCTGTTCAGGCCACCTCTGGAACTGCCATGCTTGCTGGAAGGAATTAGGCATTTGGCCTCAGCCTCTTATATCTTTGACTTCCCAGGTGGCTCAGAGGGTAAAGAGTCTGCCTGCAGTGCGGGAGACCCGGGTTCAATCCCTGGGTCGGGAATATCTCCTGGAGAAGGAAATAGCAACCCACTCCGGTATTCTTGCCTGGAAAGTTCCATGGATGGAGGAGCCTGGTGGGCTACAGTCCATGGGGTCGCAAAGAGTCAGATACGACTGAGCGACTTCACATTCACTTTCTTATATCTTCTCTGCCCTGTTTTCTTCACAACACACTGGGCTGTCCTTCTCTCCTGTGCCCAGGCAGGGGGCTTCGACATGGCTTCTCAATGGACCAGAAGAGTCTTTGTCTTCAGACAGGAACACCTGTCATCGCGGCTTCTTTCCAAGATGGTACCCGACACAGCCAATGAAGGGTGGGGTGAGATTGCTATGAACTAGGTCCTATCTCATAGTATCAGAAGAATTTGGACAGATCAACCCCTTCTCTCTGCCTGACAGACTCCTCCCTGTCCATCTATCAGGACCTGTATTGAGGGACAGCTCCTCGTGAAAACCTTCTGGAAGCTTCCCAGGACATTGGTCATGCCTTGTCTTGTGCTGTGTCTGCCCCTTTTTCCTGCACACACAGGGGTCCCTGGGGAGGAGGGGTGTGGCGATACACCGGGACCTTTATAGGTTGAAGGAGACTCTGGTGTCTTAAAACATTAAAAACATTCCATGGAGATGCCAGTCTCTCCTGCCAAGGATGTTGTTATTTGTTTCTTGTTGTGAGTACTCTGAAAATGATTTTGTCTTTTTGTCACATAGAGGAGGGGAGGTTTTAAAAATCATCCAAAAGGACCCACTTAGGGGGGTAAAGAGGCTGGTGTACTGTCGCCCCATCTTCCCTTCTCTCTGGTATGCACACACCCACTGATGCAGAACGCACTATTCAAATTTTATTTCATTAGTTAATTCTGTCCCCTCCTGTCTCCCTCCCTCTCTTTCTCCCGGCTTCTCTCTCTTTCCCTTTCTCCTTCTCTCTTCCTCCAAAATGGGGATCACATGTTTTTTCTCTTTGCACCTCAGGCTTTCACCCCGCCCCCTGGCGAATAGTAGATGCTTGTTTAGCCAATGAACGAATGAATGAACAGTGGCATAAATTTCTTGCCATCACCCTCAGGCCCTGAGATTTTATTCTACTGGATAAAGAGAATTTGATACAATAAAGGCCCCCTCAGGAAAGGATGTGGGCTGCCACAGGGGATGCTCAGTTCATTGTTGAGATGCTATGGAATTACTCAGAAGATGCTATTGAATTCACTGGGGCAGAATAGGTACTAATTTATGACAACCTTTGCCTGCTGTTCCCTCAGGGAGAATTTCAAAACTCCCCATTGTTTTGTGTTTGCTCAGCAAATAGTCAGTAAGGTGGCATCAACTTGAACTGGTCTTGGCTGTTTCTCCTTAAGGTTCTTAGCCAGCTTCCTCTAAAAACAAGTGATGGCCTCTGCGTTCTCACTGTGGACAGGGTCCTGGAAGTCTGGACCCCCACACTGCTGTCTGGCTTTTCTGTCTCCAAGGCAAGCGTTCTCTTTATTCCTCGTAATCAAAGATGATGGGTTCTGATGAGACAGTGTTTGCTCCTGCTGCGTTGTGCTGAGTTTCTATGGCAATGGTTTCAAAGATGGTGAATTTGATTTTTCCTCTTAATTCTGTAATGCTCCCAGGCTTTCCAAAAATATCCTTATTTTCCTAGGCCTTCTGTGGGTCTAGAAATATTCAGCCACAACAAGTAGAACCACCGCGCCCACCGGGTAGCTATTGTATCAAAGAGTGCAAGGTGCAGCAAGTAATTGAGAAAATATTTTTTAATAAAAAAAATAGTTTTAGCATCTAGTCTGTGTGAATTGATGTGCCTGGCACCAGGGATTCAAAGAGAAATTAAACTCAGCTTGTGTCCTGAAAAAGCTCAGCCCTTAAGAAAGATATACAAGCACACAGCTAGCTCTAATACAGTGTACTGATAGTATAGTGAACTTGACATTATATACTATAATGTAACCCAAGTACAGAGCTAACTATAATGTAATGTAACATAACATGATGTAATGTGCTAAGTCTTGTGTGCTAAGTCGCTTCAGTCGTGTCTAACTCTTTTGACCCCGTGAGCTGTAGCCTGCCAGGCTCTTCTGTCCATGGGAATTCTCCAGGCAAGAATACTGGAGTGGATTGCCATGCCCTCCTCCAGGGGATCTTCAAGACCCAGGGATCAAACCCACGTCTCTTACGTCTCCTGCATTGGCCCGCAGGTTCTTTACCGCTAGCGCCACCTGGGAAGCCCTCATGTAATGTTAGTACATGGCCAACTATAATAGAATGTAATGCAACATGATACAATAAATAAAATATAGTGTGATAAATGTAATGTAACATAATAAATATTTCATCAGTTGTAGGAATGAATTAGCGTGGGGCCCCAGTGGAGAAAGCCACACAGCCTGGAGTGACAACAGGGGTTAGGAGTTGGCAGATGTTGCTGGTTTCTGATCACTTATAGCTGTGCAAGCTCAGGGAAACGACTGCCCCTCTCTGAGCCCCCAGCCAGCCCCCTGCTGCTGGGCTGGTGTGAGGGTGAAATAGCTCTTCGTTGGGACTTCCTGCTCATCCCTGCTGGGCCCCTGGATGCTCAGGAGAGCCTCAGGAGAGGACATGAGCCCAGGTGGAGGACAGGTAGGCAGGTGAGCAGCCTGAGCCATGAGGCAGCTTCATGAAAATGCCTGGAACATAGAGCTCAGGGGTAAGTAAGGACGGTGTGGCCCCTGCAGATGGTGGGATCTGACCCCTCACCATCCCTGGTCAGGAACCTTTTTGAGAGTCACCGTTGCACAAGACTAAAGTCACAGTGGCCCCATGCTTCGAGGGGGGCACCAAATAAACACAGAGGTTGCTCTAAAAGTTCTCAGCATGTCGGAACTTCCCTGGTGGCCCAGGGGTTAAGTTTTCACCGTCCAGTGCAGGAGGCGCAGGTTCGATCCCTGGTTAGGGAGCTAAGATCCCCCGTGCCTCGAAACCAAAAAGCCAAAACATAAAGCAGAAGAAGTAGCATAGCAAATTCAATGAAGACTTTAAAACTCGCTGACATTTAAAAAAAAGTTCTCTGTGTGCACTCAGCACTGGCCCGGATGGCATTCTGCCTGGTCACATTTGGGGGTGCCGCATGGCTCCCCTCTCTCTTTGAGGGAATAAAGCGTCTCTCCTCTTGGCCCTGCACAGCATCAGCTTCCATGTACAGTGGCTATGGAGTTGGCTGTGGGGCGATGCTTCACCCCTCACATACATGATGATGGTACCCAACCCAGGGGGTTCGTTGTTCATGATAAAATGCAGCCATGCCCATAAGATGCCCAGGGCATACCTGGCATAGAGCAGGCTCTCGATAAATGGTAGCTACTGTTTTTATTGCCTCCACTTTGTCTTTAATTAAACCTCTTCAGTGTGTAAACACTAGCCAACAGGAGTGTCAAATATTGCCTTTAATTTCAGCCTCTGCGGAAGAAACACATAGGGAGGTGGGTGGCTGCCTGAGTGCCCCAAGTTTGATGGAAGGGCAGAATGGCTCTTTTGCCTTGTGCTCTTTGAACAAAAGAGCCAAGTGTGGACGTCACTTCTCTGCCGAGGTAGCATCGCCAGGGGTCACGTGACTTCATGAGACAGCCAGCGGGCTTGGTGGTCCGGAGGCCTGGATGCCAGTCCCGGGTGTGTGATGCTCATTAGTGGTTTTAGACAAGATGCCTAAAGCCTGGGGCTGGAGGTGGTCATGCAGACTAGCCCTGGCGCTGATCCTGACCCTGAGCTGCTGTGGAAGGAGGCAGAGCCCTCCCGCTAATAGCCTCAGGGGGAGGAGAAAAGGATTTCCCACTTTCCAGGGAGCCCAAAGCAGGTCTGTTTGGAGCTCTTAGTTTCTGCCTGGATCAGAGCAAGCACGTGTCTGGGGTCACGTGGGGCATCTGCTGGTTGCCATGGCTGGTAGAGAAGGTGGGCAGAACACAGCCGTGGTTGTTAGCCCAGTTACATTTGAATGTCAGATAATTTTTTACTACACCTATAATTTTTTTTTGCTCCAAATATGTCTAATATGACATTTGAGATATACTAAAATTATTTAGGGCTTCCTAGGGGCCTTCTGCGGAGAAGGCAATGGCAACCCACTCCAGTACTCTTGCCTGGAGAATCCCATGGACGGAGGAGCCTGGTAGGCTGCAGTCCATGGGGTTGCTAAGAATCAGACATGACTGAGCGACTTCACTTTCACTTTTCACTTTCATGCATTGGAGAAGGAAATGGCAACCCACTCCAGTGTTCTTGCCTGGAGAATCCCAGGGACAGAGGAGCCTGTTGGGTTGCCGTCTATGGGGTCGCACAGAGTCGGACATGACTGACGCGACTTAGCAGCAGCAGCAGCAGCAACAGCAGCAGCAGGGGCCTTCTGGGAGAAGGCAACGGCACCCCACTCCAGTACTCTTGCCTGGAAAATCCCACGGACAGAGGAGCCTCGTAGGCTGCAGTACCTGGGGTCCCTGTGAGTCGGACACGACTGAGCGGCTTTACTTTCACTTTTCACTTTCATACATTGGAAAAGGAAATGGCAACCCACTCCAGTGTTCTTGCCTGGAGAATCCCAGGGACTGGGGAGCCTGGTGGGCTGCCCTCTATGGGGTCGCACAGAGTCGGACACGACTGAAGCAACTTAGCAGCAGCAGCAGCAGCAGCAGCAGGTGGTGCTAATGGTAAAAAATCCACCTGCCAATGCAGGAGACAGAAGAGATACGGGTTTGATCCCTAGGTCCAGAAGATCCCCTGGAGGAGGGCATGACAGCCCACTCCAGTGTTCTTGCCTGCAGAATCCCATGGACAGAGGAGCCTAGTGGGCTACAGTCCACAGGGTCACAGAGTCAGACTCTACTGAAGCAACTTCACACACACACACACACAGAGACACATACACAAAATTATTTTCCTCAGTTCACTTCAGTCACTTAGTCATGTCGGATTCTTTGCGACCCCATGGACTGCAGCACGCCAGGCCTCCTTGTCCATTATCAGCTCCCAGAGTATTTTACTACTATTACACACAAAAAAATTATTTTGTTGTTTATCTGAAATTCACATTTAACTGGGTTCCCTGTATTTTGTCTGAGGAATATTTTAAAAATTTTATTGGAGTCTAGTTGATTTACAATATTGTGTTCATTTTAGGAGGACAGCAAAATGAATCAGTTATATATATATATATCTGCTCTTTTTTTAAGATTCTTCTCCCATGTAAGCTGTTACAGAGTATATTGTCAAGTTCCTGTGCTGTGCAGGAGGTCCTTATTAGTTCTGAGGACTTTATCTAAGTGATTATCTGATGATCTCACCACTCAGGTCTCACTTTACAGCCATTTATAAATGACTCTTGCCTTCTTAGTGTCTGGCAGGCTTCTGAGCACTGGGCTTGAACCTTGGTGATGGCTCATCTGAGCTTCCTCCCTGGTGAATGAGGCTTGGAAAGAGGGGCAGGGCTGCAGCGGCCAGACCCCAAGTCTCCCGGCCCCAAAGGGATGTAGAACAATAGGAATGTTTTTGCGTGTTAGTTGCTCAGTCATATCTGACTCTTTGCAACCCCATAGACTGTAGCCCACCAGGCTCCTCTGTCCATGGGATTCTCCTGGCAAGCGTACTGGAGTAGGTTGCCATTTCCTTCTCCATGGGATCTTCCTGACCCAGGGATCGAACCCTGGTCTCCTGCATTGCAGGCAGATTCTTTACCCTCTGAGCTACCAGGAATGTTTTTACTCTAGTACAAATTTAACTTTTTCATCCACACTGTTGGTGTCACCGTGCGGCACACATGGCCAAGCGTGGTGTGGACTGGCTCCAGGGGGGCATGGCTGCCGTGGGCACTGGGGCCCCATCCTCCAGAGTCTAGTTGAATCTACGTGCGCCTGGGCCGGAACCCTGCAGTGCCAGGGCCCTGAGGAGGACCTTCAAGGGGGCAGAGTCCGGTGGAGCCCGGGGTACAGCCAGCAAGCTCCCTTCATCAGCCACCGCCAACAAACGTCCCCTCCTCTGCCAGGTGCTCATTATTCAGTAGAGTGTCTGGCTGGTCTCTGGTGACTGCTCTTTGAAGATTTTCTTTTGAAAGCATCTTCTGCTCCTTCCCCTGGAGGGGCCCAGCTTAGGGGAGATTCATGTCACTTCTGACTCCTCGACGGAAACAGATGGGACCTGGAGGCCTTGCCCCCACGGAGCGGCACTGCTATAGGGGGTGGGGTGGGCACTGCGTGGACCCTGGAGGACGGGGCCCCAGTGTCCATGACAGCCCTCCTGGAGCCCTTCCACACCATAATGGGCCACACATGCCACACGGTGACCCCAACATGGAAGGACAGGCACCCCAAGGCAGGGGTACCACCCTGGCTTCCGAGGGGTCTGGTCCTAAGCATCCCGTGTGTGGTGCTCTCCTGTGTTGAAAGCATTGAACTGATGTGATGAAGTTTAAAACACCAGAAGGCGACAGGCATCCATATGCCCACCAACCAGAACAGACCCCTTTTAATATTTAATCATGCTTCCTCATCTTTCTTTTCCTAGAATAACATATTACAAACAGAATCAGTCTCCTTCCCCCCATATCCTCCTTTCTCAGATAAATTACAGCTGCTGCTGCTGTTGTAAATCTGGCTGATATGTTTACCGTCCTTGTCTGTACATTTACCTATATGTGGATCCATGCATAATATATAGGATTATTTTTAAGGCATGTTTTTAATTTCAGGGATGATAACTAAGTTTATCTCCAGACTCGCTTTTTCCTCCCAAAAAGTGTTTTTCACATAGTATAAGGCCCTCCCAGCATCTCCCTTCTTCTATGAGGCTGTCTGCATTTTTCTTCCCCCGTTTTAATGTTTTTTTAATTAATTGATTTCTTTTTGCCCGTGCCGGTTCTTCGTTGCTGTGTGCGGGCTTCCTCTAATTGTGGCTTCTTATTGTGGTGGCTCCTCTTGTTGAGGAGCACAGGCTCCAGGGCACACGGGCTTCAGTAGCTGTGACTCTCCGGCTCTAGAGCCCAGGCTTAGTAGTTGGGTGCATGGGCCTAGTTGCTCCGAAGCATGTGGAATCTTCTCGGACCAGGGATTGAACCCGTCTGTGTTCCCTGCAGTGTAGGCAGATTCTTAACCATGCGGCCACCAGGGAAGCCCCTCCCCAGTTTTAAATGAAAAATCTGAACCTCAGATTAAGAAATGGGTCTGGAGCCCACAAAAAGGGAAACGTTGGCTCCAGGCCCAAATCTCAGCATGCTTGTGGGATTCTTGGCCGATGGCCCTGGAATTCATTCACTCACCAAGTGTTATAGTTTGGAGTGTCTGCCCTGTTCTAGGCTCCAAGATGCTGTGGGAAGGAGGGAAGGTCCCCACTGTCCTGGCAGTTATGGTCAGGAAATCTGTGCAGGTAACACTGACCTTCAACACTCTCTTCTGCTGTCCCCGCTTCAATAAGCCAACAAGACTGTTTCTGATCTTGACAAGATCGTCCCTGATGAGGAAATGAGTTCCTTGCTCCCAGCCCCATCCTCACCCCATGCAGTGTCCTTCTGATTGCTAGCATCTAACTGAGCAAGGGGCTTCCTGGGTGGCTCAGTGGTAAAGAACCCACCTGCCAAGCAGGAGACAGAGGTTCGATCCCTGGGTTGGGAAGAGCCCCTGGAGAAGGAAATGGCAAGCTGCTTCAGTATTCTTGCCTGGGAAATCCCATGGACAGAGGAGTTTGGCGGGCTCCAGTCCATGGGGTCGCAAGAGGGCTGAACATGACTTAGCAATTAAATGACTGAGCAAGAGAAGACTTCTTCTCTTGTTCTTTCTCCTCAAGCCATGCTCTTTTCTGCATGAGGGACCTCCTGGTGTTTGAAGTTAGGAATCATCACCCCCAGATCTGAGCTGTGAACTCATCCAGGCCCCTCATCCCCTCCTCAGGGCTCCAGTGACGACACCTGCCCACGGGTATGAGAAGGCCCGGTCACTCATCTCCACAAGACTGTGACATCCAGGGGTCAGTTCAGGAAGCAGCTTAAAATTAGACCTGGCTGGCTGGAGGGGCTTTCAGAAAGACCTTCCAGAGGCTTCTGGGGTCACCTGACTCTGAAGGGACTTTAGCCGTTATTCCCTCATTCTTACCAGGAGTCAGTTTCTGGTCAGATCGTCCCAAGTCCCAGATGGTGGAATTGAGGCCAACCTTTTTTGGTTTTCTATTCATGGGATTTTGCTGTCTATAGTTATTTTCATGTCTTACGTGGCACTTTGAAGTAGACTCTGTTTCACAAAGGGAAAAAACCGTTAAAACCAACAAAGCCGAGGAGGTGGACTGAGCAACAGCGCGGACTGGACTCAGAGCATCTCTTGGCAGGTGGTCTCAACAAGACCTGTGGGGACGTGGAGGGTGGTCTGTACAGTCACAAAGGAGCATCTGATTAACTGATCGCACAAAAGCTCACACCTGGAAAGGCCAGGTTCTCCACTCCCTCACTTCAGCTGAAGCAGCTGAATAACCGAGAATAATCTCGGTTTTGAATTACTACACAAACAGGAGAAGAAAAGAATATTCGAAATGACTGAGTGACCGGTGCCACATTTTATTTATCCTAGATGACCTGATTCCCTCCTTAGGAGAATCCAGCAGTTCTACCGTATTATCTCCGTCACTTACAGGGAAGGAGATGGGGGCGAGTTGGGTAAACGATTCGCTCGGCTATACGCTCTGTAACAAAGCAGGGTTCACCCCCAAGTCTTTCTGACACCAGAGCCCACCCCTCCCCCACACCCTGAGGTGGCAGAATCAGACACGGGCTGTGACCCTGAGGTTTAGGGCAGAGAGGGGCTCACCGTGGAGAACGAGCTGTCCCATCGCCCGGGAGCTCTGGGATCAGGAGTAGGAAATTGGCCATCTGCTGATTTCAAGTTCAGTAATTCCACACGGTCGTCCTTGTCACTTTCTCTGTGTTACGAGGGGGACTGAGATGAGAGGGCCGTGGCCTTGCCTTCAAGAGTTCCCCGTATGGTGGGAGATCCACCTCCAGTCAGCCAGGCCTGTGGTGGGTACCTTATGTGGCCAGAGACCTTGCGGGCGTGAGGAAGATTAAGGGTCTTGAGATGGGAGATGGCCCGAGGGAGCCCAGTATAATGAGTGCAGTCAGACTTCGGACCTCCAGAACTGTAAGATAATAAATGCGTGTCATTTTAATTTTTTATTTTTGCCATACTGAGTGCCCCGTGGAACTTCCCTGACTGGGGGTGGGGCGGGGAGGGAGGGCAGGGATTGAACCCATGGCCCCTGCAGGGGGAGCATGGAGTCTTAACCACTAGAGCACCAGGGAAGTCAAATGTGTGTTGTTTTAAGCCACTGAGTTTGTGGCAATAGGAAACTCAAACGGCATTAACTACCCACAGAACTGGATAGGGAGGGGCACAGGTGAGGCCTCTGGGAGGAGAAGTTAGCAGCCCCTTTGCAAGTAGGTGGCAGGGCTGTGTCAGCCTGGGGGGCTGCTCCCTCCTCCCCCCACCAACCAAAGGCTCTGGCCAGTGCCCCGCCTTTTCCCCCAACGATTTGGATGGAAATACCCACTGTGCCTCCATATCCCCTGAAGAGAGGAGAGGGGGGATCAGGCTAACGTCCAGAGATCTCAACAGAAGTGGAGTCAGGGGGCAGGGAGTGGTCTGTCTAAGAACCCAGGGCCCTGGGGGTTGGGAGAAGGAGAGGCTGAGATGGTCGCTGGGCAGAGGACAACGAGTATGTGATTAATTCCAGGGAGGGGCGTGCAGCAGAGGTGTCAGGGAAGGGGGCTAAACCAACCTAGAAGTCCAGGCTTGCTCGGGAGGGAGAAATTCAGCTTCCAGCCTGGCCTGAGCCCCACCTTCTAAGAGGCCATCAGCTAACAGTGTCTTCGGCTTCACCTGATGTAAGGGTGGGCGGGTCAGATGAAGACCCTAGAGATGGGTGGTGCCATGTCAGGGCTGCTGGAGGAGAGGGTACTCCCCCAGATAGGGGTGGGATCAGCGGGGAGGTGCTGGAGGGGTAGAGTAGGCCAACAGTGTTGTCAGTCTGGTTGAGGGTGGTCGTCACTCATCTGTCAATCAGCAGGATTTATCAGGCACCACTGTGCTGATGATCTGGGCAAGGCTTTAGAAATTCCACAATGAGAAGTAACTTGTCTGCTCCTTGCTGAGAGCTTCCAGACCTCTGGGGGGGTTGAGATAAGAACTGCATCTTGAGACAGGAGCCCCCAAGGAGAAGTTGTGGTCTTGGGGGTACACAGGATGGAAGGCTATAGTGGACAGGACCATTAGCTAAGATCCAAAGGGTGAGTAGGTTTCATGGGAAAGTCTGGGCCCCTCCCTGCAGGACAGTCGATCACTGCCTCTGCTGACCCCCTAGAATGGATGTGCGTGATTCATCTGTAACCCGTCTCATCTATATCACCAGCTGAGGGGCAAAACAAGGTCACAGCTCTTCTGTTTAAACTTTTGATTGCATTTTTAATAGAAGATATGTTAATTATTATTCTCATTTGTGTTTGTCATCCTATCTATTAAAATATACTAAGTATAACATACACTAATTTAATAATTTAATACACTGTTATACTGTTTAATCTCTATGTCGTGTCTGGCTCTTTGCAACCCCATGGACTGTAGCCCACCAGGCTGCTCTGTCCATGAAATTTCCCAGACAAGAATGCTGGAGTGGATTGCTGTTTACTTCTCCAGGGGATCTTCCCGACCCAGGGATTGAACCCACGTCTCCTGCATTGGCAGGCGGATTCTACACCACTGAGTTACCAGGGAAGCCCAGAAAGAAATATACATAAGTAAAAAGATCATGTCAGTTAATCCCACTGTTCAGTTAACCAGTTCACATCTAGTGTCTTTCCAGATTTTTCTGATGCACATGTACACATAGAGGGCTTCCCTGGTGTCTCATACGGTAGAGAATCTGCCTGCAATGTGGGAGACCTGGGTTTGATCCCTGGGTTGGGAACATCCCCTGGAGAAGGGAATGGCAACCCATTCCAGTATTCTTGCCTAGAGAATCCCCATGGACAGAGGAGCCTGGTGGGCTACAGTCTATGGTGTTGCAAAAAGTCGGACATGACTGAGCAACTAATACACACACACATATACATGTATAAATATTTTTACAAAAATATCATACTGTTAATACCATGTATAATGTTATTGTGTTATCTGTATTTTACTTGACCTGTGTATAGGTCTGTATCATTAAGACTGTGTAATCTGCTGGATAGATACACCAGAATTTATTTAATTCCCTCCACTGAACATTTTGTGTAATATTTAGACAACATCTTTGTGTATCTTTGGTATAATTGTTTCCCTAGGATAAAGTTCTAGAAATAGAACTGCAAGGTCTAAGAAAGGAGGACCCGAGTATAAATGCAGCCCCAGATAAATTCTCACAAAGTGAACTCACCGCTGTGACCTGCAGCGCCACCCTGCCGCCCGGCCCTTTCAAGGATCAGCAGGAGGCCTCTCCTGGTCGCCCCCTGGTGGCCTGTGTTTGTCACTACAGCTCCCAGATTGACACCTGTCTAAATAAAGGACCAAGCTGTGCTGTGGATGAAATGCCGAGCTGCTCTGAGTGTGAGCCAGTCAAAGGCTGCTCTTTGCAGCCCACGCAGATGCTCAAAAGCACCCGTTGCCCCAGTCATGGGGCATCCTTTAAAAAGAGGCCACTGAGATTCGGAGCAGGCGGCACACGGAACTGCCTGCAAGTAGCCTCTCAGTGTGAATTCGCTAATGGTTCGGGTTCCTCTCAGATATTCCTTCTTTTTTATTCCATCCCTCCCTCCTGCCCCTCTTTTTTGCTCCTTCCCCTTTCCTGCTCTCATCCCCAGCCCAGAACGTGGACCCCCAGAAGCAGGGGCCTCCCTGATCTGGCTTACTGCTGCAGAGTCTAGAACTGTGGCCCCTAATTAATAGTCCCTAGGAAATGGCAGCCCACTCCAGTATTCTTGCCTGGAGAATCCCAGGGACAGTGGAGCCTGGTGGGCTGCCGTCTATGGGGTCCAACAGAGTCGGACACGACTGAAGCGACTTAGCAACAGCAGCAGCAGCACAAGTCAGACGAATGGCTGAATGAGGCAGTCCCTGCTCTGCTCCCATCATCCCCCCAGGCAGTACACACATCCCCACTGGAGCATGGTCCCAGGGGGTAGTGACTGTGTCAAGACCCAGTACTGAGTCTGATCCAGGAATGGGGAAGGCTGTGGATATAACAGGAAGCACCCTGACCCCCAACCAGTGTGTCTGACTGGTCTCCGACTTGACCCCAGCACAGATGAGTGCAGTGGTCTTGACCCTTACTTACCCATCTGTGAAATAGGGGTACCATGGTACCCTGCAGTTGGAGACTAAATGATTAAATGAGAGTGTTTTAAGATCTCCAACACATTCCCTGACCATAGCTGGGTCTCTGTATGGGCAGTAGTAGTAATAGCTCGGTAAATGTTATCCAAGGAAGGCTTAACTGTCTAGTGCTCATTCATTGATGTGCCATTAAAAAAAGTTTATTATGGGCCTAAAAGTTGCCAAGGGGTTTCCCTGGTGGCTCAGTGATATAGAACCCACCTGCCAATATGGCTGACTCAGGTTCGATCCCTGGGTCGGGAATATCCCCTGGAGAAGGAAATGGCATCCCACTCCAGTATTCTTGCCTGAGAAATCCTATGGACAGAGGAGTCTGGTAGACTGCAGTCTAAACAATGACAGTAGCTGCCAAAGCCAACTCTGGGACTTAAGGCATATCAGCCTGTAAATGTGTCTGGAAGGGTCTGGACGGCCTGGACATTGATCTTCTGGACCGTATCCAGGGCCAAGCCCTCCCCTTGAGCAACCCACCTCCACAGCACCCCCCTCCCCTGCCACCCCGTCACCAAGTCTCAGGAGCAAAAGCCTTTACAAATGGAAGGAGAAGCTCTGATCCCTAGAGTGCAAACATGTGGCATCTTCCTGGGCAGTAAAGCAGCCTTTACTTTAGTCATTCTTCTGAGGGGAATTAGTCATCCTTCTGAGAATTTTGTCCCTGAGTACTAGAAGCTCTGAAACAGTCATTGACTGGGAAATTCTGTATCTGGGTCTGCTCCAAAAAATAAATATGCACATGCAAGCCTGTGTGGATGCCCAAGTGTATGAACAAGGATGTTGTTGCTGTTCAGTCACCAAGTCGTGTCCAACTCTTCCTGACCCCATGGACTGCAGCACGCCAGGCCTCCCTGTCCTTTACCATTTCCCAGAGTTTGCCCAAGTTCCTGTCCATTGAATCAGTGATGCCGTCCAACCATCTCACCCTCTGTCACCCCCGTCTCCTCCTGCCTTCAGCCTTTCCCAGCATCAGGGTCTTTTCCAATGACCAGCTATTTGGATCAGATGGCCAAAGTATTAGAGCTTCAGCTTCAACATCAGTCCTTCCAGAGAGTATCCAGGGTTTATTTCCTTTAAGATTGACTGGTTAGATCTCCTTGCTATCCAAGGGACTCAAGAGTCTTCTCCAACACCACAGTTCAAAAGCATCAATTCTTCGGCGCTCTGCCTTCCTTATTGTCCAACTCTCACGTCCTTACATGATTACTGGAAAGATCATAGCCTTGACTGTCCTGACCTTTGTCGGCAAAGCGATATCTTTGCTTTTTAACACACTGTCTAGGTTTGCCATATTTATAATAGGAAAACATTCAAATTCCTAAATCTCCAGTTCTGGGGAAATTATTAAATTATGGCTTGTATTTAGGATAGAATATTATACAACTGTAAAATCGCATTTTGATAGGCTTTTTAATACAGGAGTATAAAACAACATGTTTAAATGTTTTCTCTCTCATACACACACACACACAAAATTGGAAAGGAAAATTTCACAATATTGTTTATCCCAAAGTGGTGAAATTGCGATTCTCTTTTTTCCTCTCCTTTTGTATTTTCTTAATGTTCTGTGCTGAGCCCATATTATTTTTACAGTTAGGAGAAGAATAAAGACATGTGCGGATGTGTGCTGTCCGGGGGCTGGGGGCTGGTGTTTAGAGAGGGAGGGTCTGTACGTCCCAGTGAATTGCCAACTAGCCATGGGATTGTCACCTGCAAGGTTGCCGTGAACGTCTGCCTCAAAAGGTTGCTGTGAGCGCTCCTTTTTCTAGCTGAAAAGACGCGCTGTCGTTTATTTAAGGGCCAGACGCAAAGCCCGGTTTAGGGCTGTATCTTCACGCGGGGCTGCCGGACCAGCCACCCTCCCCTCTGCGGGCGGCCCTCCAGCCCCAGGCCCTGGTTAATTCTCTCTCTCTCCTTCTTCCCAGCTCCCCATGATGGGAGGCGCCTTCATGGACTCGCCCAATGAGGACTTCAGCACCGAGTACTCCCTCTTTAACTCCTCCACCAACGTGCACGCGGCTTCCAACGGCCAAGGGCAGCCGGAGGAGCCGCCCAGGTCCTCCAACGACGCTGTGCTGCTCTGGATCGCCATCATAGCGACACTGGGGAACATCGTGGTGGTGGGGGTGGTGTACGCCTTCACCTTCTGAGACACGGGAGCTCCGGGCCGGCTCGCCTGCGCTGGGCTCACCGCGGGCGCAGTCCCCACTGGCCTGTGACCGCACCTATGTTCTAGAACCAGGAGTTCTGGCCGGGAGCACAGCCTCTCAAGCGGAGCGACCATGCATCGGAATTTACCCCAAGCAGCCCCGATTTCAAAAACCCCCTGCTGTGGTTCTGCTGATCCAGAAAATGTGGAAGCCTGGGCATCCAGCCCCTGGAGGCACGACAAGGCAAAACCTTCGGGGAACAGGTTGGAAAATTCTTGAAACTGCATTCCCCGAACATGAGACCGGAGGGAGCAGTCAAGTTTGGTTTAAAATACAGACATGATTGGATGATCCCTTGCTGGCACTGAATCATCACTCACGTGTCTCGTTTTTACGCAAACGTATTAATATCACACCCCGGTTGTGGGGTGCTGGGGCAAGGGAGGCCTTCAGCACCCGAGTGTTTCCACCCCAATCTGGTTTCTCACTCGGCCCCTCGGAATATCCGTGGTGGTCCCTGGAAATGTCATAGAACATTCCTCCTTTGACTTGGAAATGGCGTCTTTGATGCCAGTCACCTGACCCCTTATGAAACCCAAGGATGGGGGAATTCCTGGTGACGTGGATCTCAGGGGTGGTAGTGATGGTGATTTTTATCTGCTGGATGGACTTTCTCAGCTTTGTAAAGAGAAGAGAAGGCGCCTTTAAAAATTAGACTTGCCAGGTGGATGCTGGCTACCCGCTCAAGAGGCTCTTTCTTCTCTCAGAAGTCACAGAACTCTAGAGATGAGGTCTGTGCATCTCGTGAATTGGTGGGTGGGAGAGAGAGGGGCGTGACTTGCCTAAGGTCCCAGAGTATGGAATGGCAGGGGTCAGAGCAGGAGAGACATTTCCTGACTGTGATTCAAGGCTGTCTCTGCCCCACCTCAGCCCTTTCTTGAGTACATTCCTGCCTTCTCAGCTGCCCTGGGTGGGGAGAGACTATCCAGATGGTTCTGAAGCTGTGTGCAGGGTGGGCAGTGCGTTAAGACACCCACACACTTTAAACTCCACTAGGCTACCATGCACTCTTGTGATCTGCCTGAGTCAGTTTCCTGATATGCTTAAAAATCAGTGGCTGGGGAATTCTGGCTAGCCTGGGAGCCCTCTCAGTAAGACCACAGGCCTGTCGGCCTTTTGAGTACATCCATGTGCTGGAGGAGATTCACACAGCAAAGGACTCGCTTTTCTTCCGTCCTTAGGAAAGTCCATGGCAAAGCACCCCCTTCCCCAAGACAGCCCTCCCTGTCCCCCCAAGAGTAGGGGGAGCTAGGACACAGGCTGGCTTGCCCACAAGCCCAGAGTGGCTTTTTCTTTGCTTCCTTCCTGCAGTTGTACAAAAGGAAAGAGATGGCATAAACTCCCTCTTGGAGGCTGAGAAACTTCAAAGACTGGTAAAGAAGCCCATATGCGTATTTGGGGACAGTTATAAAAAAAAAAAAAAGAAGGCTGAATTCGTCGCTGTGGTGTCAGGAGAAAAGAATGTTCTTGATGACAGGTGAAGGGACATCTTAAATGTCCGGAGGCGGCCACTCGTCTCTGGGAGGTTGGCCCCGAGCTGCTGCATTAATGGGGTTACCAGCCTGACCTCCAGATGGCTTTGACCTTCACTTGACCTGCAGCTCAAGTGGCGGTCATGAGCGCTGAGCATTAGCGTGGCCTTTGGGGATTGGGAGAAGGGATGTTGCACCGCCTCTCTGGACTCTCTGTGGAACCGCTGAGCAGAGCGGGCCTCGCCGTCTGCAGGTAGGACCAGCTTAGAGGCAGGGCTCGGGGGTGGCCGTTTCGAGCACAGCATCTCAGATGCTTCTCCAGTAACCTTCTCTCTGTCAAGGCCTGGGCCCTGCCTGCCCCGTGAGCAAGGTCTTCATTAGATAGACACATGTCTTCATGAGCAAACCCAAGGAGTGAAGTCCAGAGCCAGGGTTGGGGAGACAAGCTGTCTTCATGGGGCTCACTCCCGTCCAAACACCCCCATTCTTTGCCTTCTGAACCCGCGTTCCCTGGAAGCCTGCAGCCCTGTCCGAGGTAGGTAGCGGCTCCCTGTACTCAAAGGGCCTGTGGGGATGGCCCTGGGAGAGAAGGTTCTATGTTGGTAACACAGGGAGGAGAGGGGAAGAGTGGAAAGGTTGACCTTTAGCTCTAAGGAGGCCTCCAGCCTTCCAGGGCAGCCCTGGGGGGCCCCATGGTCCCTGGGTGTTTCTGGGCATGGGAGTCTCTCCTATGAAGGTTTTCTTTCCCCTGACGAGAATGTTAGTTAAATTCAACTTTCAAGTCTCTCTCTCTTCTTAATGTCAGGGCCAGGAGTTTCAGGGACCTTCTCGCGCAAACTTGACATCCGTACGGTTCGCAGTGTCTTACCCAGGGTCAGCCCACTCCATCTCCTATGATTTTGTTTATTTTTTTCCAACTTTACTCAGATAACATTGGGGATTGACGTGCCTGTTAATTTCCAGCCAGAGTGCGCTGTCTTCTCCCTCTGGCCACAGAAGGGGTTCTGTCTTTGATGTTAAGTAAAGGCCGTATTGCTTGAGTCTGTCCAAGCCTTGTGCCCTGTTAACAGGCACAGATGTAATCTTCACCATTACCTTCGGTGGCGCTAGTGGTAAAGAACCCACCAGCCAATGCAGGACACCTAAGAGATGCGGGTTCAATTCCTGGGTCAGGAAGACCCCCTGCAAGACGGCATGGCAACCCACTCCAGTATCCTTGCCTGGAGAATCCCATGGACAGAGGAGCCTGGCGGGCTACAGTCCCTGGGGTTGCAAAGAGTCAGACATGACTGAAGTGACTGAGCATGTAGGCATTACTCCACATCATTGTCCCGAAATACAGATAAGGGACCAGAAGCTCAGAGGAGTGGAATAACTTGCCTGAGGCCACAGCAGCAAAGTGACGATCAAGATGAACCTGAACTATCTGGTCCCAAAGCCAGGCTCTTTCTGGAACGCCATGCAGCCTTTAGTGGCTGTGTGGCATCTCCAGGCACCTTTAAACCAGGCCGAGTCTCTAGAGGCCGTTTCCCGAGGTCCCACGGTGTGGTAAGGCCTGGCCGGCTCTGATCTCTGCAGGTGGAAGTGTCTGACCATCCTGGGCTGGGACATGCTCAGCCTCCTTGGGAAGGGGGTCCCTATTGCCTGCCCGCCTCTTTAAGTTGAACTCAAGTCTCTTTCCTTGGCCAGAGAAGCGCCCAGAGACCAGCGTTCTCAGGACACACACAGAAGGGCCCTGACTCAGAGCCCCACAGGGGGGCCCACACGAGGAGGGGCTCACACAGCCAGAATTGATAAGGACAATCCTGGGACGGTCGGCGCTGCAGGTTGGGCCCCAACCCCGGGCTCAGGCTTTCTACTGAGCGCCAAGACTCTCCTGAGCAAGGGGGACGGATGCTTCTCCCTTGGACTCTGTTCTGGGGCTCCTGTTCTGGCTTCTCCCAGGTGAGGCTGGCTCCTGAGCCCACCCTGGCTTGACAGGCCCATGGTGAGGAAGGAGGAACTTGCCTCTTCAGTGGCTGCTCCTCGGAGGAGGCGTCCTACCTTTTCTGGAATGTTCTCTGTACTTGCTTCTCCCCGTGCCCCTCCACTTCCCCTCGGCAAGCTGTGAGCGTCCCACATCCCACACCTGTGTGTGCTTGCGTCTCACCGTGCACAGCAACACTTGATTTAGGAGGGCAGGAGCTGCGGTCCCTGGAGCTTTGGAGGAGCAGCCAAGCCAGAGGACACTGGAGCTGGGCGTGTCCTCAGGGGATTCGTAGGCCCTGGGGGAGACTATCGCTCTGCAGGTTCCCGCTCTGTCATCACTGCCCTTTCTCTGGGTCCAAGGTCAAGAGGCAAATGAGGCTCCCTTGGCCCCATCTACCCATCTATCCCGCAGAGCAAGAAGCTCGTTTCTCCTTTAGGGAGTCCCCCGGGATCCAAGGGGAGAACTGGCTAGTAAGTACCGCTGGGCTCGAGAGACACAGGCCACTTTCCAGCTTGTTCTAAATGGAAGGCCTGGCTGCCTGCCAGCCCACTAGCATCCCTTGGAAGCTGTCCTTGGAGACTGGAGAGACTTGGCCGCTGTCTGCACTGCAGCCTGACTCCTTCCAGACAAACGGTCCTCTCCTCCTGCAGGAAACTGACCTTCTCTCCTTATTAATAGTGATACCATTAACCGTGATTATTTTTCCTGCTGTCAGCCTACACACCTTCCTTGTGCTGTGAGCCATATCTAATTTACTTCTCCAATCATCCCTCGGCAGGGGTGAGGGTGCAGAGACGTGCACGGGGATCACTGTCATTTTTTTTTGTAGAGGAAGCTGAGGCCAGGCTGTGTGGCTGAGGAGCTGTGATCAGGCTTGCTGGTTACCTCACGTCTCCCTGCATCCACACCCTCTGTGAGGAGCCCTCTGGGATGGAGCAACCTCCATAGGCCTCTGAGGCTGGGCTCTACTGGTCCTAGAGCATGGATTTCGATGGAAGTCCTAGAAAGGGACAGACAGCCGTGCACAGGTATTTGTCAGTCTCAGAATCTCGCAGCAGCTGGAGGCCTTAGAGAGTGTTTAATCAGGACTTTCAGGAGGTCAGCTGGGGCCAGGCTGTAAGTTAATGGAGAGCTGACAGGCCCCTGGATGGATGCCAAGCTGCGGGTCTCGTGCATTCGCCCGGGATCACTGGGGGAACCCAGATTCCCTGCCCCCAGCCTCGGGATGGGTGTCCATCGTGTTCTCAGCCAGCTGTTATCTGGCCCCCGTTGCCCCTTTGACTGTCCTCTGGGGCTTCCCTCATGGCTCAGATGGTAAAGAGTCTGCCTGCAATGCGGGAGACCCGGGTTTGATCCCTGGGTCAGGAAGATCCCCTGGAGAAGGAAATGGCACTCCACTCCAGTGTTCTTGCCTGAGAAATCCCATGGACAAAGGAGCCTGGTGGGCTACAGTCTAAACAATAGCAATAGCTGCCAAAACCAACTCTGGCACTTAAAGCATATCAGCCTGTAAACGTGTCTGGAAGGGTCTGGATGGCCTGGACATCGATCTTCTGGACCATATCCAGGGCCAAGCCCTGCCTTGGAGCAACCCACCACCCTAACACCTCCTCACTTCCCCCCAGTCCCCTCCCCGAGTCTCAGGAGCAAAAGCCTTTACAAATGGAAGGAAAAGCTCTGATCCCTGGAGTGCAGACATGTGGCATCTTCCAGGGCAGTGAAGCAGGAATGGGGAATTAATCACCCTTCTGAGAATTCTGTCCCTGAGCGCTAGAAGCTCTGAAACAGCCATACCCGTTGACTGGGAGATTCTGTATCTGGGTCTACCCAAAAAATAAATATGGAAGATCCCATAGACAGAGGAGCTTGGTGTGCCATAGTCCATGGGGTTGACAAGAGTCGGACGTGACAGCAGCTAACACACACACACACACACACACCCCACACACACACAGAGCAAGTCCCGGATGTGCTGGGCTGTCCTGATGGAGACGCCCTGGGAGCTGCGCCCCTGGCCTGAGGGAGCAGCGGGAGCCTGGCTGTCCCGTGTGCGCCCATCCTGCCCTGCCTGCTCCATGGGGCCCTGGTCTTGGTCAGCAGTGAGAGGGTGGAGGACAGCCAGGGGACGGAGCACTGGGAGTGCATGGGGCTGGAGTCAAAAATCTCCAAGTGGAAAAAGAAGCCCCTCCAAGAAACCCAGGAAATCAGAGTTATTCAGTGGTGGCTGGGTATCCCCAGCAAGTAGCTTCTGGAGATCAGACCTTGAGCATTTTCTTGCCCTTTATTTGAATGGGAGGATGGAGGTGGGCAGGGGGCAAAACAGTGCAGACCACAGTGACTACAGGGAGGAACGTTCCTCCCAGAGTGAGAAGACAGCAGCTGTTGGGACTGCAATGGAATGAATGGTTGCTGCTGCTGCTGCTGCTAAGTCGCTTCAGTCGTGTCCAACTCTGTGCGACCCCATAGACGGCAGCCCACCAGGCTCTGCAATCCCTGGGATTCTCCAGGCAAGAACACTGGAGTGGGTTGTCATTTCCTTCTCCAATGAATGAAAAGTGAAAAGTGAAAGTGAAGTCAGTCGCTCAGTCGTGTCCGACTCTTAGCGACCCCATGGACTGCAGCCTACCAGGCTCCTCCATTCATGGGATTTTCCAGGCAAGAGTACTGGAGTGGGGTGCCATTGCCTTCTCCGGAATGAATGGTTAAGAGTACCTAAAACTGACTATGTAAATTTTGGAATATAAGTCCGCATGGCTTGTTCTGAGTCATGGTAAAAGTTGTATATTTTTTGTCAAGATAGAGAATAAAGGCAGAGAAAGCCCTTGGAGAGGTTGGTCGGGCTGCCCAGTTCCCAGCATGTGCGGGCCCCTGCTTTTTGACCACTGTGCGCACTCATGCCTGCCCAGACCTCTCCAGCCAGCTGTCGGGTGAAGCCTTTCATCTGCTCCTGGGCCCTTTTGAAGCTGACTTCCCGCCTTCCCAGGAGGAGGTTTGAAACCGCTGCCGCCTTGGGAAGAAGTCCTGACAGATGTATGAGGCACATCCACAGGGAATCTGTGACTGCTGGGGGGATCCAGAGCCCTCCCCACCACCGAGCCCCCTCCACGTGGTGAGCGGCCACCAGGGGCCTCAGTGTCAGTTTCATCAGCTCTCTTTCCCCCAATGTCATTATGAACCAGAGAATCACCATGTGTATAGGTTAAAGGGCAGCAGAGGATGGGGTGGTTAGATAGCATCACTGACTCAATGGAAGGAATTTGAGTAAACTCCGGGAGATAGTGAAGGACAGGGGAGCCTGGTGTGCCACCGTCGGTGGTGTCGCCAAGAGTCAAGACACGACTGAGCAACTGAACAACATCAGTGTAGTTTAAAGTATTGTCCCAGCAATCCAGATGGTTCTGACCCGGGCTCTGTAAGCTGGCAGGAAGGCAGCTTCTGAACTTTCACACTTTCTCGAGGAAACAGAGTCTCCCAGAGGCTTGGGAGCATTGCCAGGCCACCCTGGTGAGCAGGAGAGTGGGGTCTGGCGCCCAGGGCTTCTATCTATGAAGTTTCTCAACCACTAGGACTGTGGTTCTCATCTGGGAGCAGTTTCATCTCCCAAAGGACCATTGGCAATGTCTGGAGACAGTTTTGATTTTCATGATATGGCGGGCGGAGGGGGTGGGGGAGGTGTGCTCTGATAGCACTAGTGGGTGGAAGCCAGGGGTGCCGCTGACCAGCCCCCGGGACAAGGAAGTGTCCATCCCCCCAAGTGCCGATCATGCTGAGGTTGGGAAACCCAGCACTGGACCACGCCTTCTCTAGTTCCCAGCTATGGGAATCTTCCAAAGCGCCTCTTTCCCTGACTGTGAGTCATTGAATAAATCAAAGGTCTTCTGAGCTACAGAAGTGATCAGGGTTGCTGCCTCAAGTTAAAAAAAAAAAAATTCCAGTTGGAAGGCAACGAATTGGAATCTAGCAAGTTGTTCGAAAATCCACGTCCTCTTGCTTTCCATTGTCTTGGGCTTTCATGGGGAGTCACCCTGGATGGAGCGCTCTACAAAGTGGATGTGACAGTGAGGCTGAGCTTGTCCTGTGTCCCCTCCCTTAGCCAGTAACTGTGAGTCTCCGGACCCTGAGGTACCCGACCCCTCATCAGTCTATCTGAGAGATGCTTCTCGGGGAAAATCTTAGAAGGGGTGGAGATGAGGGAGCTGGCTAACAGACTCGGACAAATCTACATCCTCGCTTGTTTCTGATCTTTTCTCACCCTGTGTCCCCCAGTTGAAACCACACTAACACTCTTTCTACTGTTTCAAGTTTCTACTATTTAAAGTTTTAAACCTTATTCTTGGAACTAGCCACTGTCCAGATGCCAATTCTTCATGCCGAGAAAATCGGAAATATTTCTGTGTCTTACTAATGTTTTCATATTCAACTTGTACATGTAAGTAGTTTACTTAATAAAAAGGTATTTTAACTATTCTTTTAGTCCTTTGCTACTGAAGCCCCCCGGGCTTCACAGTGGGATCACTGACTTTTACTACAGTGAAAAGGCTCTTTCTTAATGTAGGGTTTCCATGTGCTCTTTGGACTCAAAACCTATAACCTTAATGGATGTAAACAATGTGGCCACGTGGAATTGTGTCCCTTTGACCATTGGCACGGTTGCTGTTGTTGTCATTTTCTATTATGATAATTAAAAAAAGAAAACAGTTAATTCCTCTGTGTCTGAATCCAACCTGTGCTTTGTCTGAAGGATGCTGTCGACTCATCTTTGAGAGCTTCACCACCAGCGTCGCCTCCCTTCTTGTGCTCCTTCTCATAGGGACAGAGTAAAGGGGAAAGGTAGGTGATTACATAGTCAGCCCCACTAAGGGATCATAGATAAAGGAAAAAGCATGGGAGACCCCCGTAAACTAATGATCACTCAAGAAAGCAGGTTTGCTTAACCACGACACTATGCAACAGGAGCAGGAGGCATGCCCCCCAGAACAGTAAAACGATGGTGGCCTGAGACCCACCTCCTGCCCAGGAGGCCAGTAAGTTAATGATTCCTGCGACAGGTTTCTCTGCAGAAACTAAAAACAAAAGTGTAAGCAAAAGGTGACATTACACGGAAACCATACGACTCACGATTTGGGCCCAGCCCACTGCCTTTTCGCTCATTTCCACTGTGCCATGTTGGGAATGATTGGCGGCAGGAGGAGAAGGGGACGACAGAGGATGAGATGGCTGGATGGCATCACCGACTCGATGGACGTGAGTTCGAGCGAACTCCGGGAGCGGGTGATGGAGAGGGAGGCCTGGCGTGCTGCGATTCATGGGGTCGCAAAGAGTCGGACATGACTGAGTGACTGAACTGAACTGTGCCATGGCAGACTCAGTTTGACCTTGTAGAGACAAGAAACAAGGAGGACAGGGAGGAGGAGCTGATGAGGAAGGGTGAGCTCTGGAAGGGTGACATCTGCTCAAGAAGGAGGGAGAGGTGGTCTTCTCCTCCTCCCCACTTTTCCTTTGATTATAAAACCATAGCCCACAAAGTTCTCAGGGCCGCACTCTCTTGCCCACCCCCTTATAAACCTCATGGGTGTGCGTGCTCAGTCGTGTCCAACTCTGCGTGACCCCATGGACTGTAGCCCACCAGGCTCCTCTGTCCATGGGATTCTCCAGGCAAAAACACTGGAGTGGATTGCCACTTCCTTCTCCAGCGGATCTTCCTGACCCCAGGGATCAAATCCATGTCTCTCGCATCTCCTGCATCGACAGGCAGGTTCTTTAACCACTGCACCACCTGGAAAGCACGAGCATCCTTTTCTAATGAATCACTTCTTATGTATCATTTTGCCTCTCGCTGAATTCATTCTGTGATGAGACATAAAGGACTGGAGCTACTCGGAGCCCCCCATCCCAGAAGCCTTTCTGCCTCCCGCCACTTCCCAGGGAGAACAGAATCCCTCCTCCCCTATCCCACACCTCCCCCTCACCACATCACCTGCAGCGAATCACAGAAGCTACATTCACTCACCCATCAGTTTCCCCACTCTGAGTCATCTGTGAGCAAAATTTATCTTACTCAATTTTTTATCCCCCACACCTAGCACAGTGCCAGGCTCATGGTAAACACGAAACAGACATGCAGGTAATAAATGAATGGTATGTGAAGGCCCAGCCCAGTAAATTTCAGCACGACCTGGTACAGTGAGTGTGCAGGTATGTAGCAGCTTTATTCATTCGTTCACTGGTAACAGCAAACATGCAGCCCTGACTAGGTGTTCTGTGCAGTTCTGAGCTCTTTCCGTGTATATTAGCTCATCCGATCTCCACAGCAGTTGTTTAAAGTAGGTTCTGTTGTCACCTTGTCGATTGGAAAAAATGTATAACCTAAAAGTTGAGAAGTATGTGTTATTTAGCAGACAAAAGTGAGGACTCAAGCCTGGAAGAAAGCCTCTAAGATACCCGGAGGGACTTCTCTGAAGAGGTGAGGGGAGAGCCAGGATAAACAGGAATTTTTGCTGTGAAAACCAGGTAGTCGAACATCAAAAGATTAACGCTGATTAAAGAAAACCAGACATTTCAAGTTAATACATTCAGCACTTTTGTATGGACTGGAAGATGCCAGGGTCTAGGCGCACTGAGTCATGCATCTGATGTGAACGTCAGCTGTCTAGGGTCAGTATTCTGGTTTTTCCATCCCGAGTCTCCCGGGTGCACAGCTGGGAGCAGTTCCAGTGGCTTCTTGGTTTCCCAGGTGGTGCTAGTGGTAAAGAATCTGCCTGCCAACGTAGGAGATGCAAGAGCCAAGGGTTCAATCCCTGGGTCAGGAAGATCTCCTGGAGTAGGAAATGGCAAACCACTCCAGTGTTCTTGCCAGGAAAATTCCATGGACAGAGTCCACTCCATGGATAGCTGAGCTACAGTCCATGGGGTTGCCAAGAGTCAGACATGAGTGACTGAGCATGCGTTGAGGTCATCCAGACATCCTAAAATATAGGAGGGGCTACCCATGGGGCCGTCACAGGAGGGGGCAGACCAGTCAAAAGCTTCATGGCTCGAGTTTCAGGCTCTTTTGATTGGGAAGCCTGGGCTGCAGAGTATCCCCCTCCCTCAACCATCACCTTGGACTGGTTCCAGCTCTTCTAGTCTCTGTCCAGCAAGAAGAGCCCGCCCAGAGCAGGGTCATTCAGCACTGAGCAGATAACCAACACCTGCCATGCTCAGGTCCAGTTACCTCATTTGAAGAACCCATTGTAGAGTGAAAATGCAGAGCTCTTGTTCAGAGTTATGAAGAATTTCAAGATGGCGACTGCAGGGAATAAAACCGAGTGTGGGGCCCTTCTGAGCTTGGCAACACGGGTTACCTGCCCACCAGGCAGGCCTGGCCACTGCTGCTCTGAACCCCGCAGCCAGGGGAGGAAAGGGCAGACTAACTCGCTTCACACCACACTGCGATCCTCTCCCCCAGGCTGCTCTTCAGGGAAACCCATGTTGACTGCTTGTGGGAGATGCAGAAAGGGCCAGGAAATATTCCCATGCCTGCATGCCAGCTCCTTTCCCAGTGTGACTTCACAGCTGCCCTATTCGGGTGGGGGGCCCTGTCTCCCCAGCATGTGACTCTATGGACTGGCCTTGTGACCTGTGTCCACCAAGAGGGTTTGATGGGATGGACACTGGGCCAGTCCTGGGCATAGGCCTCGGGAAGGTTTACAGCCTTCTCTCCTGATGACCTGGGAGCCCTGCAGAATGAGGTTAGCCTGCCTGAGGAAGGGAGCCCAGAGCCCAGGCACCCCTCTGTCCCAGCTGACAGCCTGTCAACTGCCCCACAGCTGAGTGAGCCAAGCGAAAGAAGGGGTTCCAAATGTAAGTCTGCACGGGCTTCTAAGGGGGCAAAGCCAAATAAATCACAGAAGGCTGCCTGGAGGAGGCAAAATTCAACCTAGCTTAAAGTCTGGAGCAGCAGGTCCATAGCAGAGGGGTCCATGGATCCTGGGGTGGGGGTGAGAGTTCAGGCTGGAGCCTGGAGGTCAAGGCTGTGATGGGCATCAAGCCAGCTTGAAGGGCCCAGAATGTCAGGGTGAGGGTCATGGTAGGCTGTGGGCTGCCATCGGCTGTACCCAAGCAGGTCTGGTCCTCAGAGAGAAGAGCACAGCCTCTGAAACACGGAGGGAACAAGGATGCTAGGAAAGAAAGTGTAATCACTCAGTCGTGTCCGACTCTTTGCAACCCCACGGACTGTAGCCCGCCAGGCTCCTCTGTGCATGGGAGTTTTCCAGGCAAGAATACTGGAATGGGTTGCCATTTCCTTCTCCAGCAGATCTTCTGGACCCGGGGATCAAACTCAGGTCTCCCAAAGTGCAGGCTGACTCTTTACCTCTGAGCCACCAGGGGATTCCCAAGATGCTGGGAAGTGACTCCTGAATTGACTTTTCAAACTTGCACCTCCCACCATCTCCTCAGCACCTCCTGCTCCCCCAGCTTGGGCCAGTAGCCTGGGGCCTTCCTCCCCACGGTGCAGCCTGTGAGGACAGCAGCAGTTTTCACACAACCCAACACACCGTGTTCTCAAGATGGATGAGCATCACTTTGAAATAAGGAAGAAGGCAGACAGCAAGATTTTTCAAGTGAAGGAGGCAGCCACAGTCCAAGCTGCTATATTTCCATTTTAAAAGGCAGCAGCCAGGGTGTATATGCATGGTCCGTTGCTCAGTTGTGTCTGACTCTCTGCGACCCCATAGACTGCAGTCCGCCAGGCCCCTCTGTCCATGGGATTCTCCAGGCAAGAGTATTGGAGTGGGTAGCCATTCCCTTCTCCAAGGGATCTTCCCACCCCAGGGATTGAACCCACGTCTCCTGCATCTCCTGTGCTGGCAGGCAGATTCTTTACCACTGAGCCACCTGGGAAGCCTGCAGCCAGGCCAGCCTTTACCAAAAAACGCCCCACTGCCCGCTGCCTACCATCCCTACCAGCATGCATAGTAAACTTCTGGTTTTACAAATTTGGTTGATAAATACATCTGTTCACATTCTATTTGCCTGCTACCGATCAGCCTTGATAGTTTAATGGTCTGATAATGCATTTCCTGGGGCAGAATGTCCAGATGCAACACTGAGCCTGTAAAGAAATAACCTTTTGAACAACCACAGCTCCTCCATTTCCTCTAGGAGCCGCGCGCTTTGGAGGGGGGCTGTCATGCTCCCATCTCCATGGAGGACAAAGGCTCCTGTGGGCTCCCCCTGTGTCTCCCACAGGGCCCAGTGGGGACAGTGCCATGCCTCCACTTACATGGGCGAATAAATGAACAGAAGAGCTGGGATGAAAAACACCGTGGGACCTGGGTGCCTGGCAGGAGGGCCACACCCCGCATCAGAGGCTTGAGCTATCAGAGGTGGAGCTATCAGAGGCTTGAGGGTGGAGGAAAGCGAGGAAAGCAGAAGGGCCCTCTAGTGATTCCGGGAGCGCGGCCTGTTTACGGAGCTCAGGAGCCCACCCTCTGCGAGTATCTTTCCTTTGGCCCTGCCAGGCCCCTGTTAGCCCAGGTTCCAGCTGGGTGCTGGCCTGACCCGGGCAGCAGAAATATCCCCATGATTAATATTTATACAAGCCAGCCTACTGGGGCCTTTTCTGCAAACTGAACAAATAACATTAACTACCATGGCAACCAGCACTCCAGAGGTGCTGCCCTGGAGGTTGACAAAGCACTTTCCAGTCCAGCCTCCATTCTGGATGGGCCTTTCCCAACCAACGCCTACCTGGCTCCGTCTGGGCTGGAATGAGGCCGGGCCCCTACTCTGTCTTGGGGGGACGGGAGGGTACAAAGGATCAGCTGAAGACAAAAGTGTGAAATGTGGACTGTGGGAAGCCTGTGGGGTAGGGGCAGCCAGAGGAGGGTCTCCTTACCAGGCTGGCAGCCCAGACGAGAGGCCGAGATCCAGTTTTTAGAAAAGAAACCTGAAGTTCATGTGCTTATTCATTCGATCATTAATGACTGAGCACCAACTATGTTGCCGAGTCACTCGGTCGTGTCCGACTCTTTGCAACCTCATGGACTGGTCCGCCAGGCTCCTCAGTCCTTGGGATTCTCCAGGCAAGAATCCTGGACCGGGTTGCCATTTCCTTCTCCAGCACCTACTGTGGGTCAGACTCTATCCTAGACAGAAAGGGTGCAGAAGTGACCAAACCAAGGTCTGTCTAGCGCCCTCTCATGGGGATGGGAGATAAGAAACAAATAAGGGAATAGTTAAATAATGGATCTGTGACATCATAAGAAATATATCTGTGTCTATAGCTAACAATACTGAAACGGAGCAGGACCTGTGGTCCTTGCCCCCTCACCATGTCCTGGGCCTGCCTTTGGTCTGTGGAAAACTTTAGTCAAAGAATAAGCTTAATCACAGAAGTGAAAAATACAGAATGAAAGGAAAACCGTCAGAGGAGACTAAATAAGAGTGTCGTCATTAAGCATAGTCAAGGACCTTTAGTTCTTTCTCAAGGGCTGTAGATAATATTCTGAGCCATATCCTGTGAGCTGTCTTACAGATGCTAGAACATCAGTATTCTGGAGAAGTTAACTGTGTGATGACCAGACTGTACCCATGACCTGAGCTGCCACGATTCCGAGAACAGGCCTCAAAGAAATGGGAACCAACAAACAAACCCTGGAACTGAAGATTAACCGTACTTCAAACGACTTAAAACGACCAAGACAATGCTGGTCAGACCAGCAGGGTTGATTGTGCTGTTTCCCAATCTTTCTGTAAAAGCTCTCACCGCAGCTTGTCAGCCAGGGGTGGGGGTGGCATCGGCCTCTGGACAGATGTCTGACAACCCCCTTCAACCAGTTGCCCGCATCTGAAATAAAGCAAAAAACCAAGCTTTCCTTTCCACCAGCCTGGCCTGTGTGGCTTTTGAACTCTTGCAGCCAGACCACAGAACACCCTTTCGGTAACAACACTGCATTGTATACTTAAAATTTGCTAAGAAGGTAGATCTTATGTTAAGTGTTCTAACACTAAGAAGAACAACAATAATAATAAAGGGATGAAGGAAACATTGGGAGGTGTGGATTTATCTATGGCCTTGATGGCGGTGATGGTTTCATGGATGTGTATTTATCCAGAATAGCATATGAAAAACCTGAATGAACATTTTGGCCAACCCGATATTTTTTTAATAAAAGAAAATATATATTTGGTCTCTGTCCCTGGTCTCTGACATAGAACTCCTAAGACCCTTGTCACATCCTGAGTGATAAGAGCAACTCACCCAGAGATCCTAAATCCCTGGGGACTTCCTGGGTGATGGAAGCATCCTTTGTTCTAGTGGGGTGTTTCTAGGTGGGCTTCTGGATGGGGACTGATCACCAGAAAAGCCAAGCCATAATCAGAAGCTTGGAGCTTTCCAACCCACCCCCATCCTCAGTTCATCATTGATCTTGCCTACTCGGTAAAGCCTCTGTAAACACCCCCAAACTGGGGTGGGAAAACTTCCTGGGCGATAAACACATCCATGTCCCAGGAGGGGTGCACCCCAAACTCCACAGGGACAGAGCTCCTCCCTCGGACTCTTCTAGGCCTTGCTCTGTGCTCCTGTTCATCCAACTGTTCATCTGGATCCTTTATAACATTCTTTATGTGTGGGGGTGTGCTCAGCCACTCGGTCATGTCCAGCTCTTTGCAACCCCATGGACTGTAGCCCACCAGGCTCCTCTGTCCATGGGATTTCCCAGGCAAGAATACTGGTGCAGGTTGCCATTTCCTCTTCCAGGGAATCTTCCTGACCCAGGGATGGAATCTGCCTCTCCTGTGTTGGCAGGCAGATCCTTTACCACGGAACCACCTGGGGAGTTTAGTGTGCTTTATGATAAACCAGTAAATGTTATTCTGTGACCTGTTTAGCAAACTATCAAACCTGAGGAAGGGGGTGGTGGGAACCCCCTATTTACAGCCAGTCAGAGAGAAGTATGGAGGGTCTGGGGACCCAGTACTTGTGACTGGTGTCTGCAATGGGGGCAGTATTTGGGACTGAGCCATTAAATCTGGGATTTGACACTAAACCTAGGTAGTGTCAGAATTGAATTAAATTACAAGACTGGATACCCAGTAGGTTCTAAGAGTCATTTTGCATGGGGAAAATAGCCCCATACACTTGGTGTCAGAAGTATTTTAAGTGGAAGAACAATTTCCCTTTAATGTCAAATGGTGCTGGGACCTCCCTGATGGCCCAGTGGTTAAGACTCCGCACTTCCATTGCAGAGGGGCACAGGTTCGATCTGTGGTTAGGGGACTAAGATCCCACATGGCATTCTACCCAGCCAATAATAATAATAATAATAAAAGATAAAATATATTTTAAATAAACATTAAAGAAAAGATCAAATGGTACTCAGAGTCATAGGAAAAAAATAAAGCTAGGGATGGGCTAGGATGAAAAGGCAGGCTGTCTAGAGAGAGAGTTGTCAGGAAACTGGCAAAGACAAACAGAGCTGGCAGGAGTTCAAGCTGTGAGAACAGAGCTTCTTTAGTAACGATGGGCCGCGGGGACCCTCTGACTTGTCCAGAGGTGACAGCTTCTAAAGCGAGGGGGAGTGGGAGGAGAGAGGCAAGGGACAAGCAGGGTGTTGGCGGGGGGCGGCTCATGGAAGTGAAAATTCACAAAGGCAGGATCAGGGTAAATGCACCGAGGCCAGCGGTGCCCGCTGGCTGGCAATTCTATGCAATCTCCCCTCAACCTAGGGAATGGGGGACAGAAGCCCCCTCCGTCCTGAAGATCACTTTTTAGTGCCTTGAGAAAGACCCTCCTGTGTTGTAAGAGGGCCACAGACCTCTCAAAGGGACAGACGGAGGATTCACAATTGTTAAGCCTTTTGAAAGACAGCAATCTAAGAAAAGTCAGGAGGTGTTAGCTAGAAAAAAATGGCAAATTCTTCTGCTAGCCGGGAGCTTTTCCGGACAGGAACTCACTCAGAGGGGGCTGGGTCATGCCAGGGACACAGCCTCAGGCAGCTGGCAGCCTGCTGGTGTTGGTCAGGTGTCTGAGAGTTGGGGTTTGGATGGGGTTGGCATGTGCAGAGAGAGACAGTTGTAGTTCTCAGACTTCTGCTCCCGGGGGAGGTTGGGGAGGAGGGGGTTGCTGGTGCAGCCCAGGATGACAGTTCAAAGAGGAGATCCGAGGCGCCCAGCCACCCTGAGGAGCTGGGTGGGGAGGAGAGTTTTGTACCTAGTTCTCACAAAGTGTTGTCTTGTTCCAAAATTGCCTTTGGAAATTCATTCAACCAGAAGCATTCACTGAGTTTCGACTGAAGCGACTTGGCACGCACGCACCGCTCTGAGTTGCACAGACAAGAGCAGGACTCAGTTCCTGGACCTGAGAGTCCTACTCTCTAGTTTTCAAGACCTGCTCAGAGATGGTCATGTGACATGACCCAGCTGTCCCCTGAGATGAAACCTCTGAAGGTATTTTTCCCAGCAGGGGTCTATATTTGGGGAAACACTGGTAGGGAACTGATGTCCTTGGGGCATGGCAGTGGTTGGCGGGGGTGGTGGTATGTTGGTCCCTTCTGCTAAGTGGAAAAGGCACCCCAATATGACTCTTGCGGGTGTTCCCCTGGGATCTAGCATGTCTAGAATTCAGGCTTTGCTTCCGGGCTCTGAGGCAGATTGTGCTGGTCTTAGAACTTCTCAGCACCTGTTGTCCCCCCTTTTGCTAGAGCACCCATCTTCTTTTGGGGACCCACTCCCCTCAGTTATGTGCTTGGTCCTTCCCAGGCTCAGTGGCCACAGTGTGAAGGGCAGGCATGTGGTCCTAGCCTGGCCACCTATGACTTTCCACCCCACTGGCACCAGTGACTGGGCCAGGCACGGTTACACAACCCAGTGGGTGCAGGCAGGACGATCCCCTGACTTGCATGAGAACACTGAGAGGCGGCTATTTCTGCTGGATGGGCAGTCATGGGGATGTGAGCCTGCAGTGGAGCTGCCATCTTACAATGGAAGAATAGTCTAAGAATGGAGCCACAGAGGAAGCAGAGCCCAGGGATGTAAAGGAAAACATTGGCTCCTCATGGGTCTGACTGGATCAAGCCACACCTGAAGGCCTACCCTTGGGATTCTCAGCTGCATGAGCTAATACATTCTCTGTTTGTCCGAGTCAGTTTGAGTTGGGTTTCTTCCCCTTGTAACATAAAGAGTCTTGATTGATACTCCCTCTGTGCACGCTGACCTTAACTCCCATGAGAGCTGGCCCTGTGGGTGCTCCAGGGGCCCTGTCTTATTCATCATCAACCATCTTGTGTTCTTTACCCTGCTGCTACCTCAGTCCATTCTTGCTCCCACTCTAGCATCCCCTGCCTCCAGCATCTTGCACTCTGAATCTAACCACAGGTTTGACTTTTCTGGCTTTAATCATAGCCTCTGCCTTTGGCCTTTTTATGGCTTCTGATGGCCCCAAGTATGGGCTTCCCATTTGACGCAGTGGTAGAGAATCTGCCTGTCAATTCAGGAGACACAAGAGACCCAGGTTCAATGCCTGGGTTGGGAAGATTCCCTGGAGGAGGAAATGGCAACCCACTCCAGTATTCTTGCCTGGAGAATTCCATGGGCGGAGGAGTCTGGTACGCTGCAGTCCATGGGGTCGCAAAGAGTCGGACACGACTGAGCAACTTCACTTTCACTTTTCACTTTCATGCATTGCAGAAGGAAATGGCAACCCACTCCAGTGTTCTTGCCTGGAGAATCCCAGGGACGGGGGAGCCTGGTGGGCTGCCATCTCTGGGGTCGCACAGAGTTGGACACGACTGAAGCGACTTAGCAGCAAGATTAATACATTATCAATACAGTTTGGAATTTGCTACTTTTCTTACTCTCTTTTGTTGTGTATAGGAAGGGAAGTCAAAGGGATTATAAATTGGAGTAAAATTTAAAACCATATATTTTACAAGCTTCTCTGGTGGCTCAGGAGTAAAGAACCCTCCTGCTAATGCAGGAGCCTTGGGTTTGATCTCTGGGTGGGGAAGATCCCTTGGAGAAGGAGATGACAACCCACTCCAGTATTCTTGCCTTGGACATCCCACAGGCAGAAGAGCCTGGTGGGTTAGAGTCCAAGGGGTCACAAAGTGTCAGATATGACTTAGTGACTAAGCAACAACAGCAATTTTAAGACAAAGGGCCTTTAACTTAAAATGGCCAAAGCACTGATAATATATATTTGCTGTAGAGAGACTAGTAAGTCTCATAGTAATGAGCTTGCATTTTCTTGTTAAATTTACTTAATAAAGACTTACTTTCATTGGGTTTTCCTGCTGGTTCAGTCGGTAAAGAATCCACCTGCAATGAGAGAGACCTGGGTTTGATCCCTGGGTTGGGAAGATCCCTGGAGGAGCGCATGGCAACCCACTCCAGTGTTCTTGCCTGGAGAATCCCCATGGACAGAGGAACCTGGTGGCCTGCAGTCCATGGAATCACAGAGAGTCGAACACGACTAAGCACAGCATAGCACATGGGGTGGGGAAAGATGCTGGGTACAAAGTCACTTAATTTCCTTGGGAGAAAAGTTATGACCAACCTAGACAGCATTTTAAAAGGCAGAGATATTACTTTGCCAACAAAGGTCTGTCTAGTCAAGGCTATGGTTTTTCCAGTGGTCATGTATGGATGTGAGAGTTGGACTATAAAGAAAGCTGAGCACCAAAGAACTGATGCTTTTGAACTATGGTATTGGAGAAGACTCTTGAGAGTCCCTTGGACTGCAAGGAAATCTAACCAGTCCATCCTAAAGGAAATCAGTCCTGAATATTCATTGGAAGGACTGATGCTGAAGCTCAAACTCTAATACTTTGGCCACCTAATGCAAAGAACTGACTCATTTGAAAAGACCCTGATGCTGGGAAAGATCAAAGGCAGGAAGAAAGGGGGATGACAGAGGATGAGATGGTTGGATGGCATCACCGAGTCAAAGGACATGAGTTTGAGTAAACTCCGGTAGTTGGTGATGGACAGGGAGGCCTGGCGTGCTGCGATTCATGGGGTCACAAAGAGTCGGACACGACCGAGCTACTAAACTGAACTGAACTGAACTGAACAAAGTCACTTGCAAAGTTGTCCTTATGTCCACTCAAGACTTCCCCTCCTTAGGGTTGTTTTATTATGAGCGGGGCAAGGGAAAGGAGAGATGAGGCATTATTTGTCAAGTATGAGGATGAAAGTGCAGTGTGACTAGCTCAGCTGAGGTCACAGAATGAACCTGTGATGACCCTTGTTAATTGCACTGGGGCATCAGGCACAGCGATGGAGGGCCCTGCGGGCCACTAGGCTCCGAGGTGGTGGCATCTGAGCTCTTAATCACACACTTCAGCCTGGAGGGGCAAGGAGCATCCCGCGGAGTTCTGGCTGTCTTCAGAGGAGCATTTGGCAAGAGCCGTAAGTACCTCTCCCTTCCCCTGCCTGTGGGACCCTCCTATGGGAGGGGAGTATGTACGTGTGTCCGTACCTGTATTAATGCTTACTTTTCCACACCCTGGAAACCCATGCAAAATCTTGCCTTGCCCAGAAAACTCCGGTGAACTGAATTCATTCTCCAAATTTGCCCCAAGAGGGCACCAAGGTTTGTGGGGCCTGGAAAGATGGATAAACGCGGTGAGCTGGGACCAGCAGGGGGCAGTGTAGCTCTAGGGATGTGAGCAGGTGGACTTGGCCAGCTGGGCAAGTGGGTTCCAGGTATCTGTCTGTTGCTTTGTGGGTAAGACCGGTGTGAGAAAACATGCCTGCAGGAAGTGCCAGCAGGAACTCTGGTACCTTTCAGCAGATTATTGTTCCACAGGGAGGAAACTGATCAAACCTTGTTGTGCCCAGACCTTGCCCTGCAAATGCCAAGCAGACGTTAAAGCCGGGGTCCAAACTGGTGGACCTTCAGATGATCTTAGCCAGCAGACCTCTTCTGATGTGCCCGGGCATGGCTCTGTTTTGACAAAGTTTTATATTGGAGTATGATACACACATATAAAATGCACATATCATAGGCACACAGTTCAGTGAATTTTTGAGGTCGTCATACACATAAATCAAAGACTCAGGTCCCGTAAGCCAAATGGTCTCAGCTCATCCAGGAACCCCTTCAGCCTGCACAATGCTGTAAACTTCAATGTAATTAGTTGCCAACAACAACAGCAGTAGAAAAATCTGAATTTCTTGACAAAAAAAGAGGTGGAGGAACTGAGGTTGGCTGCCGACTTCAAAGGAGGTGAGCACATATCAGTTCGTGCCAGTACCCCCATGCTAGGCCAGGCAAGAGGGAACCCGTTCCTGAGCCCACATTTTAAAGGCCCCATTCCTAAGTTAAAACCACAATGAAACATCACTCACACATATCAGAATGGCCATCATCCAAAGGAACACAAATAACAATGTTGGAGAGAATGTGAACAGGGAGCCCTCATACATTGTCGATGGGAATGTAAGTTGTTGCAGCCACTGTGTAAAACAGCAAGGACGCTTCTCAAAACCCCAAAAATGGAGTTACCATATAATCCAGTTACTGGGCATATATTCAGACTCCTGGGCATACATCCACAACATAGATGGAGCTGGAGGGTGTTATACTAAGTGAGTGTGTGTCGGAGAAGGCAATGGCACCCCACTCCAGTACTCTTGCCTGGAAAATCCCATGGATGGAGAAGCCTGGTAGGCTGTAGTCCATGGGGTCGCTAAGAGTCGGGCATGACTGAGCAACTTCACTTTCAATTTTCACTTTCATGCATTGGAGAAGGAAATGGCAACCCACTCCAGTATTCTTGCCTGGAGAATCCCAGGGACGGGGGAGCCTGGTGGGCTGCCGTCTGTGGGGTCGCACAGAGTCAGACACGACTGAAGTGACTTAGCAGTAGCAGTTAGCAGCATACTAAGTGAAATAAGTGAGACAGAGTGAGTGAGTGAGTGAATGAAGTCACTCAGTTGTGTCTGACTCTTTGCAACTCTGTGGACTGTAGCCTACCAAGCTCCTCTGTCCATGGGATTTCTCAGGCAAGAAGACTGGAGTGAGTTGCCATTTCCTTCTCCAGGGGATCTTCCTGACCCAGGGACAGAACCTGGGTCTCCTGCATTGCAGGCAGGCGCTTTACCCTCTGAGCCACCAGGGAAGCCCAGGTGAGACAGAGGAAAGACAAATATTAATACTATATGATATCACTTATAAGTAGAATCAAAAAATACAACAAACTAATGAATATAACAAAAAAGAAACAGACTCACAGATATAGAAAACTAACTAGCTAGTTACCAGTGGGGAGATGGTGGGAGGAGGGAGCCAATATAGGGGTAGGGGAGTTAGAGGCACACAATATTAGGCTTTAAATAATCTACAAGGTACACAGGGATCATAGCCAATATTTTAGAATAATTACAAATGGAGTATAAACTTTAAAAGTTGTGAATCAATATATTGTACTCCTGTAACTTATATACTATTGTATACCAACCATACTTCGGTAGAAATAAAATGAAGTAAAACAAAAAGCCCTTCCCTGTTCTCCTTTGCATGCCCTGTAGGATTAAGGGCCCAAAGAGACCTGTCCATTTAGAGGCCCCACTCTTCCTCATAGACCACACTCCTGACTTGGGACCCCAGGACTCTGTGCTCTCTGCTAGGTCTGGGTGGTGAGTGTTGCTGACAACTGCCTTCTGAGGTGTTTGCACCCTTAGGACCTAGGGTTGGGTCTGCAGCCTTAGGATTCAGGACCCAGTTGCTGAGGGCAATTGCCTGTGAGATGAACAGAGGGGCATTGGTTGGAACTCAGATGTGCAGGATCTGAGGGAGGGTAGGAAGTGGGTACAAGCCTCAGGCCAGAGCCCACTCTCCCTGGAGACTGTGTTCTAGCACAGAGCCACGTAGACTCTATTAGTCAGGATTCTCCAGACAAACAGAAGCAAGGGAATATAGATAGATTTATTTCAAGGCATCGACTCATGCTGTTGTGGGATGTGGCAGGTCTAAAATCTATCGGGCAACTCAGCAGGCTGTAAACTCAGGCAGGGTCTCTAGGCTTCAGCCTGAAGGATTTCTTCTTCTCCTGGGAAAAGATTCCCTCAGTCTTTGCTCTTAGGGCCTTCAACTGATCGGGTGAGGCCCACCCATATTATGGAGGGCAATCTGCTTTCCTTGGCATCTACTATGCAAACGTTAATAACAGCTACAAAACGCCTGCACAGCCGTAGCTCCTGCCTCTCCTCTTGGCCATCTTTGGGGGCAGCTACTCCTGGGACCTTGGGACTGGGAGATCTGTGCTCAACTGGCACAGGGAAGGTGACCCCACATCATCTCCTCCATCTTTCCCGCAAATAACCTGCCCACCAGTCCTTGGGTTAAGAGGGGACATCCATGGAGGCAACCCTGGTGGCCACATAAGGCTGCACAGGTTATCATGAAATGAAGGCATTTGACCTAGGGGGCATCTGGTGTGTTAATATCCAGCTTGGGCCACTCACCAAGCCGTGTACCTGGCATGGGCTACATCTGTCCAGAGAAGAGGGCACTTTTTAATTCTTATTATGAGCCAGAGTGGTGGCTTCGGTGGCAGCTGGGGCTGTGATTGCAGTCTTAGGCCTGACCTTGAGCAAGAGAACACACATTGTCCAAATCTCAGGTTCCCCATCTATAAATGGCAAAAGGAGCAGCACTATGATAGGCTGAATAAAGGCCCCCAAATATGTGCTCATCCTGGCCCCTCACACTTACAACTGTGTTACCTTGAGTGGTGGTGGTGGTGGTTTAGTCATTAAGTCGTGCCTTGCCTCTTTGTGACCCCCTGGACTATAGCCCACCAGGCTCCTCTGTCCATGGGATTTTCCAGGAAAGAATCCTGGAGTGGTCTGTCACTTCCTCCTCGAGGGGATCTTCCTGAGCCAGGGATCAAACCTGGGTCTCCTGCACTCCAAGCAGATTCTTTATCAACTGAGCCACCAGGGAAGCCCTTGCATAGATGTGATTAAAGATCTTGAGATGGGAGATGGTCCTGGATTGTCCAGGGGACCTAATATAATCTCAGGGTCCTTATACAAGGAGGGCAGATCAGAGTGAGTAGTAAGAGATGGGAAGAGGGAAGCAAGAGGAAGGACGGATAAAAGGAAGGGGCCACAAACCAAGGAATGTGGACGCCTTGAGAAGCTGAAAAAGGCAAAGCAAAGGGCTCTTCCTTGGAGCCTCCAGAAAAAGGCAGCCCTGCCAACACCTTGACTTTAGCCCAGTGAAACTGGCTTTGGGCTTCTAGTTTCAGAACTGTAAAATCTTACATTTGTGTTGCTTTCAGCTGCTAAAGGTATGTTGATCTTTTACAGGCAGCAGAGGTGACTCACACAAGCACCTCTCTCAGGGGATGGTTTTAAAGATGAAAGAGACAGCACCCTAAACATACAGTACCTGGGGATACCCCGTGGAACTCAGTAATGGGAGCTGCTGACACTGTAGTGATAACCAGGCCTCCTCACCTCCGCCTTCCCTCCCTTCCCTGCTGCTCCTCCTGACCCTGGGGATGACTGCCATCCCAGGAAGCTTCTGGGAAGATAAGGGGTGAACTCTGACCCATGTGAGGAAGGACAGGAGGGCACAGACAGCCGGATGGTGGAGATGACAGTAACTACATCCCCTAGCCCTTTCCAGAGGTGCCAAACCATGGAAGGTGGGCCAGAATGGCAATAAAGTCCTTGTTGACCAATGCAACAGCCTGTGTAATAAGTTCCAAGTGCAGCAAGCCAGAGGAAAGCAAAAGTTATTTTCAGACTGGTCATCGGTGGCCAGCAGGCCAGGCCAGTCCCTACAAAAACAAACCATGCAGGATGCAGGAACAGAGTCACCCACGCATTCTTTCCCTCTGCTGGCTCAGCCCCACCCCCTTCCTGGCCCAGCCACAGCTCTCCCTCCCTCAGCGGCTTTGCATGGTACCCAGCCCCCAGGGTGACTGACTCATCCGGTTAGCTGGAGACCCTTCTGGTTTTAGTGCTGAAGGCCCCATGTCCAGGGAAGCCCCTGAGTCTGGGTAGACCAGGACAACTGGTCACCTGACTCAGCCCTCAGCCCCAAGACAGCCCACCCCACTGTGGCTCCCATAGGGTCCAGCCTCTCCTCTGGAAAGGTGTCTTTATTTGGGGTTGGGAGCCATCTTGCGAATGCAGAGGGTTCTGCTTGGCCTCAGCCCCTCTGCCTAGAACCTTCTTCCTTCTGGGGTACCACGGCTGGCCCTGTCCAGGCGTCCTGACCACCTCGTCTGTACAGGCTGATTTGTAGGTGTCGCTGCTCCCTTCCCTCTTGTGTTACAGGCTGTGACCCAAACCAAAACTACATATGATGTTTGTGTCCCAGAGTAGATCTTTGCTTTATCCATCTGAATCCTCAGTACCCATTGCAGTGCCTGATATACACTTTGCATTCAGTAAATATTGTTTTGAAGAATGGAGGGAAGAAGAGAAGGAGGGGAAAAGGGGAGAGGAGGAAGAATCCCCAAGGGGTTCATGTCCTTCAGATTCAAAGACTCAAGGTGACCGATTCGTGGAAACACAGTCCAGGCAGAAGATGGGCTGTGTGGCATCTAACGGGTGTGGATGCAGTGACCAGGTTGCTGCATAAGTCTAACTGCTGACGACCACAGTAGAAGAGGTGGGACTCGCCATGTACTCACAGGAGTCTGGGGTGCCTGGCTTTCAGGTCAGGTAGACACAATCACATCCTCAGAACTACTGTTGTTGTTCAGTCACTAAGTTGTGTCCGACCCTTGGCGACCCCATGGATTGCAGCATGCCAGGCTTCCCTGTCCTTTGCTATCTCCCAGAGTTTGCTCAAACTCATGTCCATTGAGTTGGCGATGCCATCCAACTATCTCATCCTCTGTCGCCCTCAATCTTTCCCAGCATCAGAGTCAGCTCTTCGCATCAGGTGGCCAGAGTATTGGAGCTTCAGCTTCAGCATAAGTCCTTCCAATGAATATTCAGGGTTGATTTCCTTTAGGAAAAGGAAACTTTTCCTCAAAGCTATAATGGGCACCACCTACGTGTAGACCTAAACCAGAGCACCTGAGATGTCCGCAGCCCAGATCAGGACAAGGCAGAACAGAACTCTGGTCCTCTGAAGGTGAGCTCCCTGCCTTCCCAGATTCCCCTCCCCTGAATGCTGATATTGCCCTTCTGCTCCCCCACCCTCGGCAAGCACATTCATCCTAGTGACCATGGCAATGATCGCGGGCTTCAAAATCCCTCTTCTCCTTCTCCCAAGAGATGCCAGGGCCGTGCATAGGGGACTCCTCTCAGAAGCTCTTGGGTGGTGGGGAAGCAGTTAACCTTGGAGACAGGACTGTGCGTACCTGGGAGGCACAGGTGTGGTTCAGGCAGGGATGGTGATGCTGTGGGAGTTCCTGCCACAGAGACTTACTGAGCGTGTGCTGTGCACTGGATCCTGGACAGGGAGACAGACATGGCAGAAAGAAATAAGCTCATCTTGCTGTGGATATGACAAAGAAGAGAAAAGCAAGACTGGTCCATTTTGCCACTGGCTGAACCGTGAGATAGCAAAGCTTCCTCCCATGCCTGGAATTTGAGCCAAAAAATCAAAGACTGGGGCTTCCCAGTTGGTGCTAGTGGTAAAGAATCTGCCTGCCAATGCAGGAAATACAGGAGATTCAGGTTCAGTCCCTGGGTGGAGAAGATCCCCTGGAGGAGGAAATGGCAACCCACTCCAGTATTCTTGCTGGGAGAATCCCATGGACAGAGAAGCCTGGTGGGCTACAGTCCATGAGGTCTCAAAGAACCAGACACAACTGAGTGACTGAGCACACACAGCTCACACACAAAGATTAAGGATAATATCATACATTGTGAAGGGTATGGGTAAGGAGACGGGAACACAATTAGAGTCACCTATCAGGACAGATTTGAAAGAGCTGTGAAACTTTTAAATGTGTTTACAGCCCTGTCCCCCAGAAATTGCACCTCCAGCTGTATCTACTCTGGAGAAATCTCTCCAAGTATGCACAGAAGATCCACACAGCATGTGTGAATTCACACAGATTCACACACAACATTTATTACAGCATGGCTTGAAATACCAATAAACTGGAACCACTCTCTATTGATCCACGATATAAGAAGAACAGTTTTAAAAAGGAAGGGGATTTAGCTGCACCAAAGTGAAGAATCTCCAAGACGCGAGCGTTGGATAAAAGAACAAGCTGTAGAAAAACAAGTGTGACATGACAGTATTAGTCCAGTCCTCTTGGCTCCCTCGATATAAATGCAAATACACAAAGGTGGTAACCACGGTTACCTGTGGAAAGAAAGCTAGAGGGAAGATGTGGTCAAAGTCCACAGACTCCAATGTTCCAGTTTTTACAAAGAGAATTTTGCATGGATTATCTGTGTCAATTAAACATTTGAAGGGAAGGAAAACAAGGTCAAAGAACAATTCCCAAGTTGCACACCTCAATACCAGCTCAGATGTCATTTCATTATCTAGTTTGACGATAGAGACAAACACCCTGATCGCCACATAGAGACTACATATCCCCACGCTCCACTCAGATGGGCAGATAATAGCACTGCTACTTACTTTTTATCTTACTGGATTAAAAAACAACAACTGCAAAGTGTCATGCTTAAAACCACAATCTTTGCATTTAGTTCACAAACCTGTAGGTCAGCTGAGTGATGATTCTGCTCTAGGCCAGCCAGGCTCATGTTTGCTGGGTTTGCCCACGAGTCTGGTCAGCGGGCAGCCAGACAGTCCAGAATAATTGGACTCTTGTGTCTGGAGTGTGACAACTCTGAGCTCCTTTGCCTGGCCCTCATCCTCCAAGAGGCTAACTCGGGCTTATTCTCGTGGGGGTGTCTGAAGTCCAAGAGAATCACAGTGGAAGCAGCCATGCCTCTCAAGGCCCTGAAATTCAGTGTCGCTTCCACCACATTCCATCAGCCCTGAGACCTGACCAATCCATGTTCAAGTGGCGGGAAATAGACTCCACTTCACCTCTCTAATAATAGGAACCGCTGCTGTGTGCCAGGCCCTGCACTAAGCATTCTAGGTATATTTTCTTGTCTGCTTATAGCAACCCTGCAAGGAAGGTGTATAATCTCACTTTATAGATGAAGAATCAGACGCATCAGGGCTCAGAGAAGGGACTCTCTCCAGGGATCTCAGGAAGCTGATACCCCACCCGCAAACTCTCCCCTGCAGATGTCTCAAATGCCACCATTCTTAGTTCTCTTCTGCTCTGGGCTGAACTATGTCCCCCCATCCCCCAAGATTCATATCGTTGTTGATTGTTGTTGTTTAGTCTCTAAGTCATATCCAACTCTTTGCAACCCCATGGACTGTAGCCCACCTGGCCCCTCTCATGGGATTCTCTAGGCAAGAATACTGGAGTGGGTTGCCATTCCCTTCTGCAGGGCATCTTCCCCACCCAGGGACTGAACCCATGTCTCTTGCATTGCAGGCAGATACTTTACCGTCTGAGCCACCAAGGAAGCCCAAAGATGGAGTCACTTGTGCTAAATCCAAGGCTTAATATTTAACCTTATTGCAGCTATAACCATCCCCAGGAACGTAATCCTAACCAGTCAGTGTGGAATATTCTGGTCAGCACCAGTGAGGTCATCTTTTCCATCTCCCAAGGGAAGATGAGGTCATCTGCCACTTAGGTCCCCAAGGGGAGGTTACCCAAGCCTGAAACCCTTTTTGTTTATGATGTCCTTGTATTGCCTTTAAAAGCCTTTCTCTTTCTGTAGCCCTTGAGAGCTCCCTTCTACTCACTGGATGGGATGCTGCCTGACTTATGAATCATTCAATAAAGACAATTAGATCTTTAAAATTTACTCAGTTGAATTTTGTTTTTTAACAGATGGGTGGCATTAACAGAGGTGGCTGGTGTAAACTTCTGATGGTGTTCAGGGACAATGAGGAGGGCAGGCGTGGTAGCCACAAAGCCTTTTTTGAATTCACTGTCTTTCTCACTGTTCCTGAGGGCTGTAGGTACGTTCCTCTTGGTTCTGAGCTCTGCTGTCTTTGCATCGAGCTCCTTATACCATTGGCTTTCCAGTCAGTTCCCTGTGTGTCTGGAATCACTAATTCCACATTGGGAGCTTCTGCTAGTTTAGAGTACATTCCCCATTGGATTGGAAATTCCAGCCCTTCATTCTGGTCCCAGATTCCACACTGGGCACCCTCGCAGGCAGCTGTGGTGCCTCGCTTGAGGTCCACTGGTTCAATCCTTTCCCCAGTCCCAGGTTCCCCTGATCTAGGGACTTGTGGGTGGTGCGCAGACGTGCTTTTTCTTGGATAGGCTGCAGTGACTGGTCACTGCTGGCTGCTTAAGGTGCACATGTGTGTTTGTTTTGTTCTGTGCAGATGAAGTCTAACCAAAAGAGATGAGATATTTCATTCAAAACAGTCAAGTGCACCGCTTTCTGGCACACCTGCTTATTTTGTATCTAAGAACTATAATCCCAGAAGCTGTGACTATCTACAAAAATGGCCAAATCTTACTAAAAACAACCTAGAGGTACAATGGCCATTAAAAGCAATGTTCCAATTAGATAAAATCATATAAGAAGTGCATTTAAAAATACGTTTTTATAAAAAAATAGTTGATTTACAATGTTAATTTCTATGTACAGCAAAGTGACTCAGTTATACATACATATATACACACACACTATTCTTCATGCTCTTTTCCATGATGGTTTATCACAAGATACTGAATACAGCTCCCTGTGCTATACCGTAGGACCTTGTTTACGCAGTCTGTATGTCATGGTTTGCATCTGCTAATCCCAACTGCATCTCTCTGCATCCCCCTGTCCCCTTGGCAACCACACGTCTGTTCGTAACGCCTGTGAGTCAGTTTCTATTTTGTAGATAAGTTCGTTTATGTCATAAGAAGTGCATTTGAAAGTAAGAATTCCCCAATTAAACAAACAGAATGGGACACCTATTTTATCAGCAGAACCTTCTAAAAGGCTTCAAAGTCCCCAAATAGCTTCATTTTAAAATATTGCTACAAAAGGTTAATAAAAGCTTAGAGACTACAAGACCTGAAACAAAAATCCACCAAACTAAGAGCCTCACAGATACCCCGACGTCTAGCTTCAAAGGAAGGCCCTCATCTGGGGCCCTCCCAGAGTCGATGACTCAGAAATTCTCTAGTAAGTGGATACAATATTCCCTTAAACACCCAAGGGAAAAACTAAAATTTTAAAAATTTTTTAAATCTTGCCAAACTCTGGTAAATATCAAAGCTGTGTTCTCTGCCTTAAACCCCACTCGGAGCCTGTAGAGGGGATCTGGGGAGAGCTGACTGAAACTGGCCAAGAGTGAAAATTGTAGCCAGAATCAGCTTCCCTAAATCTCTGTCTTCAGCACCCAGTCGGGAAAGGAAAATAAAATTTCATGTTGTTCCTCCCTTTCCAAATCCAGACCCATTGGTCATTGATCCTTTCTCCCCCAGGGACAGCTACTGCCTTCTTGCTTTCCTTGTTTTGTGTCCAGCTTGGCTTGGCTTTCCACCTCCCTGGGACATACAGGCTGTTGCTTCTTTCTTCTGTCTCCGCTTGAGAGTGACTCTGGATCTTGGGAAGCTAATAACTTTTACAGCTTCTTTGAGGATGCCTTGTTGGTCTATGAAATTGTTTAATACTGTTTGAAATATTTACTCTTTGTCCCAGCTGAAAGCTAACCGGACTATATATTTTAAAGTTGTTT
>NW_011494874.1:7714474-7733535 GCF_000754665.1 Bison bison bison | reverse complement strand
CGTAGCTCTGTAAGTCAAAAGTTATGGGCTTCCCACATGGCTCAATGGCGAAGAACCTGCCTGCCAATGCAGGAGACGCAGGGTCAATCTCTGGGTTGGGAAGATCCCCTGGAGTACAAAGTGGCAACCCGCTCCAGGATTCTTGCCTGGGAAATCCCATGGACAGAGAAACCTGGTGGGCTACAGTCCATGGGGTCACAAAAGAGTCAGACACGACTTAGCAACTATTGACAACAGCAAAGTCAAAAGTTGGCCAGATTAGAAGCTGGTATTCAGAGCCTGCTAGGAAAAAAAATGTAAGTCTTCTATCCTAATCTAAAATAAAATTATGTACCCAGAGGGAAAGAAGCAGCAGACTCGAGAGAGGTTCTGAAGGAGTTTCACTTTTGTAAGAAACACTGACGTTTATAAAGGAAATCTCCGTTTGTAAGGGTGTCTCCCTTCCTGTACCAGGAAAATCTGGATGACTCTAAATCTCTGGAAATTCTCATCAAGGGACCTCAGTCTGCATCACAGCCATGCCCTTGGTTCCTCTGCTTTCCTGGTCGCCTTCCGTAACTGACTCCACTGCAACAGCTTCCGCTGGCTTTAGCTGAAGATGGTATTTATGGTGAAGGCTTGGGCCATTTGGGAGGGTCACTCAGTCTTTCCGAGGATCTTCTGGGTATACGAGGTATACCTGTTATTAAACTTTCATGTATTTTTCTCCTGCTAATCTGCCTTATATCAGTTTAATTATTAGAGCTGCCAAAGAACAGAGATGGGAGAAAGGAAACATTTCTCCACCTGTTTATATGGATTAAATTAGATATGTTGTTGTTCTTTAGTTGCTAAATCGTGTCTGACTCTTTACAAGAATCCCTCTGTCCATACGATTCTCCAGGCAAGAATACTGGAGTAGGATACCATTTCTTTCTCCAAGGGATCTTCTCGACCCAGAGATCAAACCCACGTCTCCTGCATTGGTAGGTGAGTTCCTTACCATTGAGCCACTAGGGAAGCCCATTAAATTAGATACTTCAGGGAATAATCCTTATAAAGTAAATGGTCAGCAGAATTTCATGTTCTTCCCTGCTGACAGATGCAGAAGACAGTGGTGCCAAACGAAACTGGGGCCCACTCGCCCACCAGTGTACTCACACTGCATTGTGGTGAAGCCAAGCACAGCGTTGTCTGCAGGGCCCAGCAAGGATGATGGGCGGTTCCTGATCAAAAGAGCTGAACTGCCTGATGCTCTTCAGGGAAGAGTGTTTAAAGGCAACATTTGGGATGAGGGCTACAGAGTGCAAGGCTCTCCTCTGATAGGTGGGTGGTGAGGTAACAGGGTGATATTTCAAGAATATGGATCATCAGCCTTCTGGTTCCAATCAGTCTGCATGATGGTGTGCAACTTGTAGTCCTCGTCTCCCACGTGGTTGGAAGCCTTCATTTCTGCAGATGGACTCAAAGACACACATTAGATTGTTGAGTGTATTCTTTGGGGAAGAACTAGGACTCCGTTTTATTGCTGAGCTATTTCTTCTTGACTGCTTTTCTTTCGTTTCTGCCTCCCCTCACTTCCCTAAGGATTGATGAGTCTGTTATTTGAAACTCGAGGAAGGCCTAGGAGACTGAAGTCTTTTTCTGCAAACAAGAAATGGGGGGCTCAGAGGGGCTTTTGTAGCCAGGAGTGCTCTGCAGGATCCCACTTGGCTGCAGTGGGAGAAGAGACCCAAAGTCATGGGGCCGCCACCTGCCCCAGGCCAAACACTTCAGAGCTCCTGGGCTCTCTCCCAAGGGACTGGGTGCTGGCTGCAGGATTCCTCCAGGGATTTGCTGGTAAACATCTTAATCTGCTCTGAGAGGCCCTGTATCAAAGGGGAAATTAACATTTTGGAAGCAAGTCTGTTAGCAGTGGGTCTAATGGAAGGTATTTGAAAGCCTCTTTATCAGTCCCTTTCTGTACTTTTTCAAGTCAAATGCTTCTCAATTTCCAATTTCCTGAAAAATCATTCTTTCGGCCTTTCATTGAATAAGCATTCCTTGAGCACCTACTGTGCACTGATCCCCATACTAATCACTAAAGAGGCAAGAGCACCTTCTCTCTCTCATTTGTTCAAAGGACATTTCCTGAGTGCCTACTATGTGCTGTGAAGAGTGTAGGGGAGGAAAAATTAATTTTTCTTTTACACTTGTGAGCTCCTGGCTGAGACCTCTTTTAATAAAGACTGATTAATGAAAGAAATCTTTTATTTTTCCAGAGGATCTTCCTGACCTGGGAATCGAACCTGTGTCTCTTGAGTCTCTTGCATTGGCAGGCAGATTCTTTACCACTGTACCATCTGGGAAGCCCCCAATAAAAGAAAGATAAACAGATGTTTATTAACATGTATACTTCATGTGTACATGCAAATATCTAGGGAAAAAATAAGAAATTTCTCAAGGTGACTTAAACCACCAGCTTGAATACCATCATCTTCAACAAAAGACAAAGGAAAGTGTGAGTGGGGACAGTCATAGAATGTGATCAGAAAGAGGTCAAGGGTATGTCATGCAGATTGAAGTCAAGCTTTCTCCACTGATAAAAGTTTGTAGGGATTTATAGCCATTCTCTTTCTGGCACAGATCAAGAGACAGACATGCTTACAAGTAGAGATTTCCTTTAAATGTAAATGTTCCTTACAAAAGGGTGTTGTTTTCAGAGCCTCTATTGTATCTTCCATTTCTCAAAATAATCCTTATGTCAGAGAGTCATGTTTTGGGATGGCAATTCTTCTACGTTTTGTCAACTACAAATCTGTGCTTGCCAAGGGCATTTGCATCTGCCTCTGTGGGGACTGGCTTCCCTGGTGGCTCAGATGGTAAAGAATCTACCTGCAATGCAGGGGACCTGGGTTCAATCCCTGGGTTGGGAAGATCCCTTGGAGAAGGGAATGGCTACCCATTCTAGTATTCTTGTCTGGAGAATCCCTTGGACAGAGGAGCCTGGCAGGCTATAGTCCATGGGGTGGCAAAGAGTCAGACACAACTGAGGGACTGACACTTTCACTTTCTGCAATCTCTTTCTGATTGAATCCTGCGTTACTGCAGCTGTTGTACATCAACAAGGCCTAAAGGGAGTTCAAGATGGAGAATGAGGCACTTTGTGCTCCAGGGAAACTGGTGGAACAGGTTTTGGATAGTTAGATATTTTCAGAAACTGATTTCATGATCCCAATCCTTGAACCTCCTTGTTTCTAAGTTCAGTTCAGTTCAGTCACTCAGTCATGTCCGACTCTTTGCGACCCCATGAATCGCAGCACGCCAGGCCTCCCTGTCCATCACCAACTCCCGGAGTTTACTCAAACTCATGTCCACTGAGTTGGGGATGCCATCCAACCATCTCATCCTCTGTCATCCCCTTCTCCTCCTGCCTTCAATCTTTCCCAGCATCAGGGTCTCCTCAGATGAGTCAGTTCTTCACATCCTTGTATCTAGAAAAGCACTAAATCCCTTCATGCTGACATCAGCTCCTCATGACCAGCAGAAGACCTTGTGTGAAATAAATGCTTGGTTATATGACCTTCCCCTTCACCAAAATCACATATATTGACCTTCCCCCGCTGCCTCTTTGGAGCAGTCTCTTAGAGCTATCTGAGGTGCTGTCTCCCAGACTGCACTCCTCATTTTGCCCCAAGTAAAATTTAATTTGCAGCTCCCACTTGTGCATCTTTTTTCTTTTTCGTAGACACTTTCAAGTGCAAGACACAGTGGACATGAAGATGAAATTCCTCATCCCTGACACCGAAGGATTTCACAGTTCCACACGCAGACAGCAAGAAACAACAAAGACAGAAAGCTCACTCCTACCATCTGCTCTCCAGAGCCTCACTTTACACTCAATACTAGTAACAACCACCTTCCTCTTGGGAGAACCATTGCCATTATTAATTCAAGAACGTCTTAGAGAAATCACGCTTTGTCAGGGGTATCAGTGTAGGGATGGAAAATTTTCCCCATTTTTCTCTTGGTTTCTTTGGCTGGTCGAATAATTAATTTGACATAAGATAGATTAAAAAGGAGAAAACAAATTTAATTTTGTATGTATATATAGGAGCCCCATAAAAATATGAGACTCAAAGAAATGATCAAAGCAAGAAGCTTTTATACCTTTTAGACAAAGAAACAATAAATTTAAGAAGAACTGAAAAGACAAAGGAGTTTGGTCTCAAAGTAGTAAATTGCTGAATAAATGACAAGTCTTGTTTATATAGGATTCTTGGCCTTAAATTCCCTGTATCTGGTGATAAACATAGCTCTAACCCTCCTACTATAGGAAGGGTTCCTTCACAAGGAAGATTTATCTCTTGCTTTTGGGACACTAAGGAAGGTCAGGGTATCCTTTTGTACTGCTGTTTCTCAAGTACCTACAATTCAAAATAATTAATGTTGCAAAATGGCATATTTGAGGGGTGGCATATTCTGCTCCTCTTCCTCAGTTTGGGGAGAAAGTCACTCCCTCTCCCATCAAAACTCAGACTGTGCTGCATGGGCATCTCTTGCTTGTCTTTACAGCTTTTGGATAAATAAGCCCCAAATCAACTTGGCTTCCATATTAAACTACTAAGGTGTGCCAACTAAAGAATGTCACTGAAAACAAACAGAAGCCCGTGGGACCCCCTGGTACAAAGGCCCCTCTGTGCCATCTCTTCTCTTTTTTGCAGATAAAGGCTTTAGTCTCCTAGGCCTTCTCTGAGCTCCAAAGAGCAGAGTGAAGCAGTTGCTAATTAGGGAGGTGAGAGGATGCAGGAACAAAGGGAAAGTAGTCAAGAAATCGGAGAAGGCAATGGCACCCCACTCCAGTACTTTTGCCTAGAAAATCCCATGGACGGAGGAGCCTGGTAGGCTGCAGTCCATGGGGTCGCTAGAGTCGGACACGCCTGAGTGACTTCACTTTCACTTTTCACTTTCATGCATTGGAGAAGGAAATGGCAACCCACTCCAGTGTTCTTGCCTGGAGAATCCCAGGGATGGGGAAGCCTGGTGGGCTGCCATCTATGGGGTCACACAGAGTCGGACACGACTGAAGTGACTCAGCAGCAATAGCAGCAGCAGTCAAGAAATGAGAGTTCAGCAATAAAACAGGCTCCAAGTTCCTCCTCAGGGGATATACTTAACAATATGACATGTACCCTTGAGTTGTTCTGCAGAAACTAAGCCCCGACCCCCACCAATCCAGGTGGAGGATCGTTAACTGCATGCCAAATACAGGCACACAGAAACCAAACTTCATCAAACCAGAAGGCTGATGATCAAGATTCCTGAAACATCACCCTGTTATCTCATCACCCACCAAGCAGAGGAAAGTCATGCACCCTGCAGCCCTCACCCCCAAATGTTGCCTTTAAAAGCCCTTCCCTAGAAGCCTTGGGGGAGTTCAGGCCTTTGGAACACTAGCTGCCCATACTCCTGGCTTGGCCCTGCAGTCAAAGCGGTACTTCCCTTCCCCACACACAGTGTCAGTGCGCCGGCTTTGCTGCATAGCAGGCCGGGAGTGGGCCTAAGTTTGATTCAGTAACAGTTAAAACCTCTGATCTGTAGCCAGTTGGCCACAAGCACAGGAGAAAGCCTGGACTTGCAGTTGCTGTATGAATCAGTGGAGGGTGGTGGTGGTGGAATCAGAGTGGGGCCTTTACCACGTGGGATCTGATGCTATCTCCAAGGTCAAGACTGAGTTGAAATGGAGGACACCTGTTGCCAGCCAAAATCTTGGCTTTCTCTGCCACTGAAGTCAAATGAAAAATACGGAGACAGAGTTTGGAGGAAATAGAAAGGTGGCTTTAATTCTCAGCTGACAGAGAGGGACACGGAGTCAGCTCATGCCTCAGGAACTGGGCCTCCCCTCCACGAGGAGTCTAGGGACTTATGTGCAATGAGGGCTTGCAGTCAGGAGTTGGTGGTGAGCAACCAAGGTGTTCGGATCTTGATTTCCTTCTCTTGCATTGTTTCAAAGACAGTTACAGACCCAGTAATTGAGTCTGGCAGTCGGGTGGCTCCGTGGCCTCCTTTCTGATATGGAACTACAAGGGGAAGCGTGTTTAAGGGTAAACACCAGATGCGGGATGTATCTAGCGTAGAGTCCAAGAGAAATAGGTGCATAGTGTAGCTCCTGCAGAGTCAGGGGGCAGAAAAGCAAACCTAGTTACAGACATGCAGAGTTGGCAGCAGTTAAAAAAAACAAAAGCTAGCAATGTTCAGGCCTGCTCACTGTTCTCTTTATCTTCTTTGTTCTCAGGAAAGGGAAAGAAAAAACTCATTCCTCTTTTTGTCCTTTTCACTGCAACACACCCAACTGGTGTCAGAGACTTGTATGGTGATGTGGGGAGAAAAGGTCACAGATTGGAATTGGAATCCTAAAATTATATGTAATATGTATATATATACTCAATTATTTCCCAGCCCTACCACATAGCAGAGCTCAATGAGTTTGCCAAAAGGAAAAACTGAAAAGATAGAATAAGGCAGCCCACAGTTGCATGTCAAGGCAGAGAGTCAAAGCCTGATGTTGAACAGATGCCAGAGAAGGGAGCAGACAGGCTGGGCAGCTGCCCGGGGCTCCTGCCATCTGTCACAAGGGCTCCCTGCTTACCTGGGCTCTATGCTGGGCTTCTGTTTTCTTTTTATCTTATAAGTTTTTGAATAAACATAAAAGTAGAGTGAGTTATATAATGACCTCTCCATCACCAGCTTCAATAATTATCCACATTGAGCTCATCTAATTTCATCCTTGTCTCTTTTCCCAGAGTATTTTAAAGCAAATCCCAGATATCATGTTGTTTCATTCATAAATACTTCTTTGTATCACCAACTGATAAGGCTTTTAAAAATATATAACCAAAAAATTATTGTCATATGTAATAAAACTAAAAGTAATTCCTAAGCATAGCCATTAATACATAGCCAAGGTCCAGATTCCTCCAAGTGTCTCATTATTGTTCTAATCAGGATCCAAATACAGTTGACACATTGCATTTGGTTGATGTGTCTCTTAAACTTCTTTGAATCTATACCAATCCCTTTCTCCCCTTTCCCCTCTGGGAAAATCAAGCCATCTGTCCAGTAGAATTTCCCACCTCCTTGTAATCTCCTTGAATGGTTTCCTCTAATCTTTGGATTTCCTGTGAGCTGGACCTCTAGTCTGGATACATGATTATATTCAGGTTGAATGATTTTTGCAGAGTTCACACGTGGTCCTGGGTATTTCCTATTGCATCACTTACCAGAAACACGTAAGGTGAGTAGGGTTATGTCTCCCCATACGAAATCCCTCATTAACCTTGATGCTTCTGACATCCAATGGTGGCTCTTAACTAGGTCGTGGGAGGTTGCAAAATTCCAGCTGAACTTTTAAAAGACAGGATTGCCTTGAGCTGAGTTTCTGTGCCTCATTTATATGTAAGGTTAGACATTGGTGTCTCACTCTCTGAATATAGCCTGCAGATGTATTGCATTTAAAATTAGTGCTGTTTTTTAAACAGCTGAACCAATATTTTTTAAAAAATAATGTATTTGGCTGTGCTGGGTCCTCACTGCTGCCAAGGCTTTCTTCCAGTTGTGGTGAGCCGGGGCTGCTCTTGAGCTTAAGTATGTGGGCTTCTCATTGCGATGGTTTCTCTTGCTGCTGAGCACAGGCTCTAGAGCATGTGGGCTTCAGTAGTACAGGGCAGGAGCTCACTAGTTATGGTTTCTGGCCTCTAAAGCACAGGCTCAATAGCCGTGGTGCACAGGCTTAGTTGCTCCAGAGTATGTGGGATCTTCCCAGATCGGGGATTGAACCCGTGTCTCCTGTACTGGCAGACAGATTTTCTACCACTGAGCCACCAGGGAAGCCCTGACCCAATATTTCAATGTGAGTATATTGTGCTGGGTCAGGCCTTCCACAGGGTGACAGTCTACAGGATCTGACAAGTGGCCATGTGTTCTGCTGGCTCTTCACATCCTTGCCACACCCTCCTGTGTCCCGGAAGCTCAGATTATGCCTCAGTTGTATCTGCTTGCTGCGTTGTTTTCCTTATGATAGAGAAATTGTTCTCTAAGGCCTCCATCAAAAGTTGTAAGCCAGAAGGTATACCAGAAGGGAAGCTGATTTCAAGAAAACTAACAAAGAGAACATTTTCTTGTGAAAATGACTTTAAAAAAATGCAGTCAAATTAAAATGTCCCTATGTTAAAAAAGTATAATTTGAGATGCTATTGGGTTACTATTAGTACTGATTTGTTCATTAATCTCTAGGCCATTGAGTGTGCACCTCTGTTTACCCTTTACCTTTATCTCAGTAAGATCATCCATTCCCATGACTTCAGCTACCACCTTGTTATGGACTGAATTGGGCTCCCCCCAAATTCAGGTTGAAACCATACCACCCTAGTGTAGAATTTGACTGTATTTGGAGATAGAGCCATTAAAGAGGCAATTACATTAAAATGAGGTCATATGTGCAGGCTCTAATCCAGTATGACTGGTGTCCTTATAGGGAGAGGCGATCAGGACACAGAGAGAGACACCAAATGATGCTAAAAACTCGGCTCTGCGCACTGGTGCTAAATTGAATCTTGGAGACAGAGTTTGGGGTGAAGGAAAACAGAATAGTTTTATTGTTTTTTCAGGCAAAGGGGGATACAGCAGGCTTGTGCTCCTCAACACTGAGTGTCCCTGGTGGCTCAGACAGTAAAGCATCTGCCTACAAAGCCAGAGACCCGGGTTCAATCCCTGGGTTGGGAAGATCTCCTGGAGAAGGAAATGGCAACCCACTCCAGTATTCTTGCCTGGAAAATCCCAAGGATGGAGGAGCCTGGGAGGTTACAGTCCATGGGGTCGCAAAGAGTCGGACATGACTGAGCGACTTCACTCCACCTTCTAGCAATAGTCCAAGGTCAAGGTTGCTGATAAAGATCAGGGTGTGTGCAGGGCCTGCATCCTTTCTTCTGGCTTCAGGTGGTCTCCTGACGAGCTTGTAAAGGTTATCAAACTGTGACCTTCTCTAGAAGGTCTAGAAGGAAGAGTGCCTCATCAAGAAGTTAACATCTTCCACGTGGTGGGGGTTTTCTTTCTGCAGATGACCCCAAGGATATTGTTCTGTGTATCCCTGAGGCAGAGCAAGGACCCTGCCCCAAGGCTTCACTATTGTTTCTTGGCTGCTCCTCCCTTGTCTCTGCGTCCCCTCCCTTTCCTAATCAACAATGGTTTGAACCTACCCTTTGGAACTCAAGGAAGGTCATGGAGGCTGGAGTCTATTCCCTGCAAATAAGAAATGGGGGACACAGAAAAGCTTCCATGCCCAGGAGCCCCACATGATCCTGCTTGGTTTCACAAGGGTTTGTGTTCATAGAGAGAATAGGTGAAGAAGCAGGGAGAGGGTGGCGGTCTGCAAGCCAAAGAGAGAGACCTCAAAGGAAACCAACCCTGGTGGCACCTTGATCTCAGACTCCCAACCTTCAGGACTGTGAGCAAACAGATTTCTGCTGTTTAGGTCACCCAGTCTATGATATTCCATTACAGCAGCCTTAGCAAACCCACACAGATTTCTATGTTGAAGATCCCAAATACATGTCCCCAGCTCACATGACTGCCCTAAGTGCAGACTGGAATATCCAACAGCCTGCCTTGTCAGTTCACAGGCAAAAATCTCACAGATTGGAGCCAAGGAGCAGAGGCAGAAATTAACTATGGTAGAAGGAGATAGGTGTAGCTAGATTAGAGAGTAAAGAGAAAGAAGTCTGGACAAGCAGTGAGATTATGAAGTGCCAAGGAGCAGCAGGTTTTCTGGAGGCCACCAAAGACTTCAAATGAAGTGCCATTTGAGTGACTGAATGAATTGGATCCTGCCGTTCGCTGCTTACAAAATCAATATTTACAGATGTTGATAGAAAGGAAAGGTACTTTTAATTAGAATGTTGTCAATCTGGGGAGATGGTAGACTCAAATCCCCCCTAAACTGCCTCCAAAGATTCTGTTTGGCCAATTAAAGTTTTAAAGGAAAGGAAAGAGGAGAGTGAAAAAGTTGGCTTAAAGCTCAACATTCAGAAAACAAAGATCATGGCATCTGGTCCCATCACTCCACGGGAAATAGATGGGGAAACAGTGGAAACAGTGTCAGACTTTATTTTGGGGGGCTCCAATATCACTGCAGATGGTAACTACAGCCATGAAATCAAGACACTTACTCCTTGGAAGGAAAGTTATGACCAACCTAGATAGCATATTCAAAAGCAGAGACATTACTTTGCCAACAAAGGTTCATCTAGTCAAGGCTATGGTTTTTCCTGTGGTCATGTATGGGTGTGAGAGTTGGACTGTCAAGAAGGCTGAGTGCCGAAGAATTGATGCTTTTGAACTGTGGTGTTGGAGAAGACTCTTGAGAGTCCCTTGGACTTCAAGGAGATCCAACGAGTCCATTCTAAAGGAGATCAGTCCTGGGTGTTCTTTGGAAGGAATGATGCTGAAGCTGAAACTCCAGTACTTTGGCCACCTCATGTGAAGAGCTGACTCATTGGAAAAGACTCTGATGCTGGGAGGGATTGGGGCAGGAGGAGAAGGGGACAACAGAGGATGAAATGGCTGGATGGCATCACTGACTCGATGGACGTGAGTTTGAGTGAACTCTGGGAGTTGGTGATGGACAGGGAGGCCTGGTGTGCTGCGATTCATGGGGTTGCAAAGAGTCGGACACGACTGAGCAACTGAACTAACTAACTGAACTAACTAACTGAACTAACTAATCTCAGTTAATCACTGAGATAGGGAGTCATCGTCATCACCAGTCCTGCCATGTGCAGGCTTCTATGAGGCTCATTGGCCGCCTGTTGACAATCTTCCTCTAGATGCCATCTCGTTCACACAGTCTGCTCACTCCGTTTTTTTCATGAGATTACTTAAAGGGAAGCTAGGGAAGCGATCTGGTCATCTCTTAATTACTTATTCTTCATTTCTATTTTGATTTATAGAAAGAACCGACAAGTTAGGCAAGGTATTGTGTGATTAAAAGATTTGTAAGGTGTGCTTGGGCAGGAGATGAATAGAGCATGGAGGTGTCTGGTTTAAAAGTTAGTTACAATATAGCTTTGCTAAAGTTGTAAGAAAGGGGCTTTTGGCTGAGGGCGATTTCCAGCAAAGAGCTGCTTATATTTGGGGAAGATAAATCGTGTAACTGTTACCTTTCCTTATTAGGAGCTGTCGACAAGCTTTAAAAGAACTTTTTGTTGTGTTTTAGGCCTCAATCCTGCCAACCAAACATAGTAGCCTACAATAAACATTTCTTGATTTCAACTGACTGAAGTCATCCCATGTGGAAACAAAAGGGCAGACTTGAATTATCGGGTTTGCCAGATTGTGCAAACAAACACCATTTCCTGTGCTAGCTACCCCAGGGGGAAAGGGCTTGGGTTTTGGACCAAGTTAGGGTGGGGTGTGGCATGCAAACCTTCCGGAAGAATGAGTTCTACCTGGGTCAGGTTAAGCATTGGGCCCTCAGTGGGGATGGGGGAGTTCATGCTTGAACATCACTCCCAGATGGGTAGCAACGAGAGAAGAAAATATAAGAAAGAGACACCCAAAGAAGACATAAGTGAAGTGAAGTCGCTCAGTCATGTCCGACTCTGCGACCCCATGGACTGTAGCCTACCAGGCTCTTCCCTCCATGGGATTCTCCAGGCAAGAGTACAGAGTGGGTTGCCATTTCCTTCTCCAAAAGAAGACATAATGAGATGCAAAAGAAAGAGAAGCACATTTTTACTAAAAAGAGAACAAGACATGCAAAGCACTGAATGACATTCAGTGTAATAAAAAAGAAGCTCAGAGCTAGACTCACAAGCTAAAGCCAGGGCTTGGGGTTGAGGGTGGTGCGATGAGGGAACAGACCTGGAGGGCTCAATTCAGAAGGAGTTGGGGGAAAAAATGGCCCATTGCCTGTGACTATAGCTTTATCACATCTTTTATCTCACTATCTCTGTAATTGGATTGTGGTATCCTTGGTATCAATAAGAGTCAAGAGCTCCAAAACCCAATGTAGGTCCAGGTTTTACTCTGACAGTCCATAGACCAGGTGGAAGCAACAGAATAATAATTTTTAAAAAAGCACATAGATAAGGAAAGTGAGAAGCATAAAAGATGCAAATCCAAAAAACACTCAAATTTACTTTGAGTTTGTAAACCAAATATCAGAAATACATGAAAAACAAAAGAAAGAAATCAATATGCTGAGCAAAAGCCTCTTCATTCTAGATGAAAAAAGTTTTATGAAACACCACATATGATAAGACTATAAACTAAATTTGTTTAGAATGGTCATAGAGTTAAAGAAAAGTGTATTTTCTAAGAGAGGATATAACAAAAGCAGGCAGAAATTAAACAAGGTGGATATTGTTAACTGAAAAAAAAAAGCCCAGTCTAAAAGTTGGAACTTGTGTTTCATTCAGTAAACAAAACTGAGGACTTAAGTTCCGGACAGCATCTCAGATAATTCTGAGAGACCATTTCAAAGAGGCAAGGGAGGAATTAAGATATATAGGTTGTTTTGGGGTTTTTTTTTTTTTTTTGCAACAAAAGACCAGGTTGTCGGAACATCAAAAGATTACCGTTAATAAAAGAAATCCAGACAGTTAAGGAATTAAGCATTTTTTCTTTGCATGGGATGATGCAAGAGTCTGGGCTCGCTGAAATCATTCCTTTGATGTGCTCCTCTGCTGTCTGGGGCCAGTATCCTGTGTTTTCTCATCCTGAGTTTCCTCAGGGCTCACTGTCTGGGTGACGGTAATGTGAAGACTTGATAACCGCAGCATCCTTTGTTTACTGATGTTGCAGGTATTATTTTAGTTCATAATGTGAAAAGGAAAAAATGAAATTGTAGTGTCTGCTACGTCCAAACTTAAAGTCTCAAACAACATAGCAAAGGGGGAAAAACATGTTCATTTCCACTAGAAATCAATATAAAATGGACAAAACTTGAAAAAATGAAAACAACTCAATGTTAATAAAGTGGTGACATTAAGAGTGTTCCAGAAAACAATTCATAAAATATATATATAAGACAATATATAAAATATATACATAAAATAATATATAAAAATATATAAAGAGCTGTGAAGCTGTTCATAATGTTGACTCAAAAATTTCACATTGAAGAATTTTTTCCGTAGACATAACCAAACAAAAGCCAAAGGCTACATGAACAAACATTTTTTGTTGTCTACCAGAGGCTGATTCCTGAAAATAGTCCCAATGTGCATTATGAGATGAATCATTAAAACATGGTACATCAAACAAGTGAAAGAAGATATATTCATTAAACAATTATGATGACCACATGAAGATGTTTTCACTTACTTATGAGAAAAAAAGTTAAAATTTAAAAGCTTATTTTTCTTTCTGGCCACAATGGAATAACTCTGCCAACCCCATAATCAACCATAGGACTGAACAGGAGATATGAAGCAACTGCTTGTCAGCATTTGTCCTCAAGCAGTGTGAGAATGCTGGTTCTGAAAGAAGAGAACTTCCAGGATGGGCCTTTTTATAATAACAGTTTCTCCAAGGGGACATTTTCCCAACGGTCACAGCAAGTTGGAGACTAAACAGACCTCTGATCTGAGGAAACAGAAGTCAGCCTTCAGAGAAGCTGAAGTGGTTGGAATCTGTGGGACAGAGCATCACGGAGGAGAGGACTGTGCGGAGGGGTGGGTTTAAGCCTGTTTTGGGGGTCTTCGTGAAACACGAGGGGAGGGGGCAGGGCACAACCTCTCGAAGAATGACATAGCCCTTGAGGATATAACAGAGATGTGTCACAGCCAGCTACGTCCAAGATTCGACTTCCAGTGGACCTTAAGCCACATTATGCGATCGTTGCAGCACATTAGCATCCAAATGATACACCTATAGGTACCTAGACAGTCCCAAGGCTGAATAAAAGGTCAAAAAGTGGGCGGTGGCCTAATTTTCGGAAATTTCTGCCCCTTCCCCCAAATAGTTGGAATAATCCTCCCACTCATTAGCCTATGAAATGAACCCATAAAACGCGCCACCCCACGTTTCAGGACCTCTCACCTTCTGAGACGGCCCACACTCTGTGGAGTATGTTTCTTCCAGGGCTGTTCTCATCTTTTGAGACAGACTGCATTCTGCCTATGAAATGTTTCAGTTCAGTTCAGTTCAGTCGCTCAGTCGTGTCCGACTCTTTGTGACCCCATGGACTGCAGCACACCAGGCTTTCCTGTCCATCCAACTTCTGGAGCTTACTCGAGCTCATGTCCATTGAGTCGGTGATGCCATCCAACCATCTCATCCTCTGTCGTCCCCTTCTCCTCCCGCCTTCAATCATTCCCAACATCAGGGTCTTTTTCAAATGAGTCAGTTCTTCACATCAGGTGGCCAAAATATTGTCTTTAAATAGATCCATTTCTTACCTATCACTTTGTATCTTACATAATTCTTTCTGTGATCAGATACAAAGAATCTGAGCTTTATTAATTTCTGAGACCAGGTATGTGATCTCAATTAACGAACAATTGGTTCAAGTCCCAATCTGTGTTTTGACTGGGTTTGAGTCCCAGCCTATAGATTTAAGTCCCAGTCTGGGCTGTGCAGTTTCACTCACAAGTCCTCTGATGAGTTCTGGCTGCATATGTGCAGGCTGAGACTACCCAATTTTTCCAAGTAGTAGCTGCTGTGGGGTTGAGAGCAGAGTTAAGATACCCCAGGTGAGTGGTGCTTGGCGATCTTAGAGTTTCATCCCCGCCAGATGCCAAAAATGTTAGTCACTCAGTCATATCCAACTTTTTGTGACCCCATAGACTGTAGCTCACCAGGCTCCTCTGTCCATGGAATTCTCCTGGCAAGAATACTGGAGTGGGTTGCCTTCCCTTCTCCGGGGATCTTCCCAACCCAGGGATGGAACCTAGTCTCCAGGCAGAATTGCAGGCAGATTTGTTGCAGTCTGAGCCATAGTATTGCCTCAGATGCCACAAACATTTAGAGAAAATTAAGATACATTGTGAAAAATGTAGGCCCAATATATTCAATAACTCAAAGCACTCAGTTTACCAATACTGATTCATGAAGAAATAGATCATCTAACGACCCTACGTATCTATTAAAGAAGTTGAATTAGTTATAAAACACACACACACAAAGTCCAGGTTCAAATTGCTTCAGTGGCGAATTATATTAAATGCTTCAAAAAGAAATCATACCAGTATTGCACTAATTCTTTCAGAAAATAGAGCAAGAGGAAACTTTTTTTCACTTGTTTTGTAAGGTTAGCATTACCTTGATTCCAAAATAAGCAAAGACATTTCCAGAAAAGTACAAATCAATTTTATTCATGAATAGGATGCAAAAATCTTTCAAAAAACTAACAGATCAAATTAACAATATGAGTAAAAAAGAAAAGTATACTATATCATGATCAAAGGAGGTTTATCCTAGGGCATCAAGTTTGATTTCAAATTCAGAAAATCCATCAATGTAGCCAGTTGGAGAAACAGTTTGACAATTTTTCAAAAAGTTAAACACAGAACTACTATAAAGTCCAGCAATTCCACTTGTGGGTATCTATCCAAGGGAAATTAATATGCTTACACAAACAACTGCACAAAAATATTCATAACAGCATTGTTCAGAAAAGCCAAAAACTGAAAGCAACCTAAATGCCCATCAGTGATGAGTGTATCTATTTATCTATCTATATTCCTGCAATGGAATATTATTCAGCAGTTAAAAGGGGGACGAACTGTTGAAACATGCTACATTATGGGTAAAAATGAAAAACAATATGCTAAGTGAAAGAAGCCAGATGCAAGACACCATGTATTGTATAATCCCATTTATATATGAAATGTCCAGAAAAGGCCAGTGTATGAATAGAGAAAGTAGATTAGTAGTTTCCGAGGAACAAAGAGGGGGTCAAGGATCAACTGAAATGGGCATGAAGGGGTCTTATGAGGGGAACAAAGATGCTCTAAAACTAATTTGTGGGGATGGTCGCACCATTCAGTAAAGTTAATACAAATCATTGAGTTGTGTACTTGAAAGACGTGAATTCCATATAAGTATAAAGTTATTTGTAACTTAAACCTACTTTAAAAAAAATCAGTCAAAATAATTCAGATCAATAGAATGGGGAGAAAAACCAAGTGATCATCTTAATACATACAAAGGACACTTATGTGGAGCTGGAAATGCATTTATTTTGACTGACATGGTGTAGGGTGTATGCAATTGTTGAATCCCTCCAACTGTACATTTGTGGTATGTAAATTATACTCCGATAGGTTGATTAAAAATAGATTTCATTGTGAGACTTTTGTTTACTTAAGGAGCCAAACTAGCAGGCATTTTACATAATGAATGTCTTGGAGTCAATTATAGGCAGACCTCGGAGATACTGTGAGTTTGGCTCCAGACCACTGCAATAAAATGACTATCACAATAAAAATGAGTCACATGAATTTTTGGTTTCCAAGGACATATAAAAGTTATGTTTACACCATAATGAAGTCGATTAAGTGTGCAATATCGCTTTGTCTTAAAAAAAAAAACAACTATGTACATACCTTAATTTAAAAATGCATGCACTAAGTTGCTTCAGTCGTGTCTGACTCTGTGATCCCATGGACGGTAGCCCACCAGGCTCCTCTGCCCATGGGATTCTCCAGGCAAGAATACTGGGGTTGGTTGCCATGCGCTCCTCCAGAAGATCTTCCTGACCCAGAGATCTAACCCACATCTCTTACGTCTCCCGCCTTGGCAGGCAGGTTCTTTACCACTCGTGACACCTGGGAAGCCCAATTTAAAAATAGTTTACTGCTAAAAAATGCTAACCATCATCTGAGCCTTCAGAGAGTCAAAGGCTTCGGGTAATAGTAATAGCAAAGACCACTGACCACAGATCACCATAGCAAATATAAAAATAATGAAAAAGTTTGAACTATTTCAAGAATTACCGAAATATGACACAAAGACATGAAGTGAGCAAATGCTGTTGGAAACATGGCACTAGTAGCCTTGCTCAATACAGGGTGTCACTAACCTTCAGTTTGTAAAACATGCAGTGTCTGTGACGTACAATAAACTGAAGTTCAATAAAAAGAGATATGCCTGCTTATGACCTGCTGAAGATAACAAGGAGTAGCAGGAAGGCAGAAAGGAAGGCAGCAGCTAGTTCATGACCTTGAAAGATTCTGCAAGTCCTGCTAAGGCATTTGGACTTCATCTGATTTTTTTTTTTTTTGGTTAGTGAGAGCAAAATAAGTACCAATAAAATGTAAAAATGTGGAAATTTTGTAAAAATTAAATACTTTTCTTTCAAGCATAAACTTCCAAATATTATTATTGTTAAACATTTTATCTTGTATTAGAGTATAGCCAATTAACAAACAACGCTGTGATAGTTTCAGATGAACAGCAAAGCGACTCAACCATACGTTTACACGTATCCATTCTCCCCCAAACTCCACTCCCATCTTGGCTGCCACGTAACATTGAGCAGAATTCTGTGTTCTCTACAGTAGGCCCTTGTTTGTTATCCATTTTAAATACAGCAGTGTGCACACTGAACTGCATCTGATTTTAGAGGCAGTAGGATGATAGTTAAGTTTTATGAGTTCTTTTTAAAACGTTGCATGTATGTTGTTGTCAGACGTTTTCAGGGAAATGTATTTATTTTATTTTCGTGAGCACATATAAGTTTGTGTAAATGGAGAGACAGAGCTCTAGAAGGATACTCATCAAGCCGTTAACCATGGTTACCTCTAGAATGAAAGAGAGGAAGCAGAGGTAAGGGTGGTCAAGGGGAATCTCATCTTTAGCTGTGTCCCTTTATAAAAATTTTTTATTAATTTTTATTGGGATATAGATGCTTTACAATGTTGTATTAATTTCTGCTGTAAAACAAAGTGAATCAACACTTACTTAGGCCATGACACAGGGAGGAATGGCACTGAAAACGGAAACTTGTAGGACCTGAGCAGGAAACTAACACTGAGAAGCATGGAACATGTGCAAAAAAAAAATGCACACGTTGCTGATAATTGAATGAAAGACAAAACAGCCCACCATGGCCTCCCCATTCTTGTGGTCAAGGATATTTTCAGGAGGTCTCAGAGTGCCCTCCAGTAACCTTAGCCACATTATCATATCTTTATAATATCAGCAGCATTGAAGTTTTGACACGTCACCCCCACCCCCATGGGTTTTGCTCAGATGTTCACAGGAAAGATTCAAAGTGGTGCTTGCCCTCATCATACACTCCTTACTAGCAAGGATGCCCACACTCTTCTTCCCCAAGTGTGTAATGTCAGCTTCTGCCCTAAAGAAAATTGTTAGGAGCACATGTACTGTGCTTCTAACATACGCTGTGCCTGCGGTACAGTCTCTGCTTGTGGAATTCTTTCTTTAAAGAAGATACAGACCAAGGTCCTCTTACCACCAAAACCAGGTTCACTTATGCCTCTCTGCTCACTAAAGACTGACTGATCTCGAATGGCCTCCACCCAAGCAGCTCATTTCTGCCCCATGTGCCTTTCATCTTCCAGTAGGATATCATATATTTGCTCACATGTCACTTGAGCAGGGTTCCATGATGGAGCAGAAGTGGGCAGTGCTTCTTGAGCCTTGAAACCAGCATTCACCATTCTCTTAGCCAAAGCAAATTAAAAGGTGAAACCAGATTCAGAGGGGCAGGAAATGGATACTTTATTGATGGGAGGACTGACAGAGCACACTGAAAAGTGTGAGATTTGGGGAGAGGTGGAGGACTGTGACCATTTTTTAATCTACCACGGTCATTATCTTCCCTTTATATAGCAAAAGAAAACCAAGTTTCAGAGAAGTTAAGTAACTTCTGTGGTCACACAGCCAGTAAAAGAGAGAGCTGCCAGGCTCCAGTTCCAAACTTTGCCTCAACAAAATGTAGGCAGTCATTTTAAGGAACTTACAGTATTTCTGCTTCTTGAGAAATTTGTATGCAGGTCAGGAAGCAATAGTTAGAACTGGACATGGAACAACAGACTGGTTCCAAATAGGAAAAGGAGTACATCAAGGCTGTATATTGT
>NW_011494874.1:7705835-7713864 GCF_000754665.1 Bison bison bison | reverse complement strand
TCCAGTACTTTGGCCACCTCATGTGAAGAGTTGACTCATTGGAAAAGACTCTGATGCTGGGAGGGATTGGGGGCAGGAGGAGAAGGGGACGACAGAGGATGAGATGGCTGGATGGCATTACTGACTCGATGGACGTGAGTCTGGGTGAACTCCAGGAGTTGGTGATGGACAGGGAGGCCTGGCGTGCTGCGATTCATGGGGTCTCAAAGAGTCGGACACGACTGAGTGACTGAACTGAACTGACAGTATTTCGTGCTGTCAAAACCATTCTCCTTCTTTCTGTAATGTTACAGGATCAACCGATTGGAAGAAAAAGGAACAGGAAGTTTATGGGCAGTAAATATTTCTGAAACAATTTCAAATGTGATAGATTATTTCCTGAGACCTAAACAGAAGGTTTCACTTCCTCTGGCAGCATCCGAACTAAGAATTTTCCCTCCAAATATTCCATTTGGCCCCACGTTTCCTCATCCTTCAGAAAAAGAACATAAAAATCCAAGCAGTTTGTTTACAAGAGCTGTTTGGGACACACAAGCACGTGCGTGTCCATGGATGCAGCTACAATGTTTGTGAGTAGTCACAGCCTCTGGGGGGAAGGGAAAATTGCCTTGTCTCTGTAACTATGCTACCTGTCCCTGAGTAGCAATCTCAAGAGTCAGGCAAGATTCTCTGGTGGTCCAGTGGTTAAGAATCCACCTGCCAATGCAGGGAACACGGGTTCAATCCCTGGTCCGGGAAGATTCCACACACCGCGGGGCAACTAAGCCCATGTGCCACAACTACTGAGCCTGAGCTCTAGAGCCTATGAGCGGCAGCTACGGAGCCCCCATGCCCTAGGACTTGTGCTCCACAACAAAAGCCACAGCTACGACAAGCCTGCGAACCGCAGCAAAGCGGCACCCCTGCTCTCCGCATCTAAAGAAAACCAGTGCAAGGCAGTGAAGACCCAGCACAGTCAAAAATAAATTAAATAAATAAATATTTTTTAAAAATCCAGGCAAGATAACAGAAGGAAAAATTCCCTGCATTTAGAAACTTTATCAGATCGTTGCCAAAACAAGCAACTTTGGGACTGAGCTCAACAATGAAGACTTTTGGGGTTGCATGCCTGCAGGGCAGCCTGCTGTTTCCAAGATCCCAACAATGGGGTAGGAAAAGGCAGAGAAATGAGAGACTGAATTGCTGAACTCAACTGATTTCCGTTGAATGCTCGGCGACCATCCAGTAGAGACTGAGCAGAGAGGCCATTGCAGGAAGTGGGGTAGGACCGGAAGTCTGGAAATGTACATATATACATAGACAAAGGGAGGAAGTGGCTGTAGAGAAGTGGAAATCATTAGAGTTGGGAATTTTTGTTTTTAAATTTGCTCATGTGTGAGAACAAGAGAGAGTACCTAACTGTTACACTCTCAAATCTGAATGAGCCAGGCCTTCTTACCAAAATCAATGGAATGGTGCAGTGATCCCCAAATTTTCTCAATCATGGGACTTAGCTGAAGAGTTTGTGCAGGATACACTGTCCTGGGTCCCTGCCTATAGCGGGTCACGGTGGGCCTAGAAGTTGGTGATTTACAAAGAGCTCCAGGTGGTTTGCCTTGGAAACGAACGGAGATCATTCTGTCATTTTTGAGATTGCACCCAAGTACTGCATTTCAGGCTCTTTTGTTGACTATGATGGCTACTCCATTTCTTCTAAGGGATGCTTGCCCACAGTAGTAGATATAATGGTCATCTAAATTAAATTCACTCATTCCCATCCATTTTAATTCACTGATTTCTAAAATGTGGATGTTCCCTCTTGCCATGTCCTGTTTGACCATGTCTAAATTATCCTGATTCATGGACCTAACATTCCAGGTTTCTATGCAATATTATTCTTTACAGCATCGGACTTTACTGTCACCATCAGACACATCTACAACTGGGCATGGTCTCTGATATGGCTTAGCCTCTTCATTCCTTCTGAAGCTATTTCTCTGCTCTTCTCCACTAGCATATGGACACCTACTGACCTGGGGGGTTCATTTTGCAGTGTCAAATCTTTTTGCCTTTTCATACTGTTCATGGGGTTCTCAAGGTGAGAATGCTGAAGTATTTAACTCATATGCAGAGTACATCATGTGAAATGTCAGGTTGGATGAAGCTCAGGCTGAAATCAAGATTGCCAGGAGAAATATCAATAACCTCAGATATGCAGATGACATCAAGCTAATGGCAGAAAGTGAAGAGGAACTAAAGAGCATCTTGATAAAGGTGAAAGAAGAGAGTGAAAAAGCTGGCTTAAAACTCACCATTCAAAAAATGAAGATCATGGCATTTGGACTTATCACTTTATGGCAAATAGATGGGAAAAAAATGGAAATGGTGAGAGGCTTCATTTTCTGGGGCTCCAAAATCACTGCAGATGGTGACTGCAGCCATGAAATTAAAAGACGCTTGCTGCTTGGAAGAAAAGCTATGACAAACCTAGACAGCATATTAAAAACAAGAGATGTCACTTTGCCAACAAAGGGCTGTATAGTCAAAGCTATGGTTTTTCCAGTGGTCATGTATGGATGTGAGAGTTGGACCATAAAGAAGGCTGAGTGTTGAAAAACATGCTTTCAAACTGTGGTGCTGGAGAAGATGCTTGAGAGTTCATTGGACAGCAAGGAGATCAAACCAGTCAATCCTAAAGGAAATCAGTCCTGAATATTCATTGGAAAGACCGACGCTGAAGCTGAAGCTCCAATATTTTGACCACCTGATGCAAAGAGCTGACCACTTGGAAAAGACCCTGATGCTGGGAAAGATTGAAGGCAGGAGGAGAAGGGGATGACAGAGGATGAGATGGTTGGATGACATCATTGACTCAAAGGTCGTGAGTTTGAGCAAACTCCTGAAGATTGTGAAGAACAGGGAAAGCTGGCGTGCTGCAGTCCATGGGGTCGCAGAGTCAGCCACGACTGAGGAACTAGATGGTTTTTGATGTTCAGGAAACCAAGGACTAAACTAGGGTTTAGTCCAAGGGTGCATTGTGTGGAGTCCCCAAACTTTCTGGAGAAGGGAGCATTGTTTTTGGAAGAAGGCAATATGCTCAGGGCCTCTGACCCCCTGAGGCAGTTGGATAATCAACCTTAGCACGCCTTTGAGAGATATGATTAGCCAAAGGCAGACTCTGGCCTCTAGAACTGGAGCAGGATGCCAGAGAACCACTGCTCCAGCCTATGTCTGCCCTTTGGTTGCTGCACTGTTGGAGTCTGCAGGATTCCAGGGGAAGAGCTGGGGCAGCAGAGTAAGGCAGGAGGCCTTGGGATGCTTACAGTCTTTGTTAATTGTCACCATATAAGGAAGAAGTCCAACATCCATCAGAGCTGTACTGGGACATCTGGCTGAATAGCACTGCTGCCTGACCTGCATTCACAGGGCACCAGTGGGGACTTTTTAAGAATATGGAGAGAGTTTGGCATTTGGACTCCCATGCAGGCACCAACATGTACTGGCTATGTGAGGCTGGCCTCAGTTTCCTCATCTGCTAAGGGAGGAGGATGTTGGGTCACCCTCAGCAGGTTGTCATGAGGATCAAACACACAGCGGAGCCTCTGGTATGTACTTTCTTCAGGTCTAAACCTTTGTACAGGGGCTGATGTCTCTCTTCCAATCATGAAATTTAAGAATGGCTCAGATGCCTCCAATTAAATGCTGTTTGGCAGTTTTGTTTTCAAGTCAATAAAGTGTTCTGAAGGGGGACGGGATAGGTAGGGAGTTTTGGATGGACATGCACACTATACTTAAAATGAATAACCAACAAGCACCTACTGTACAGCACAGGGTACTCTGCTCAATGTTATGTGGCTGTCTGGATGAGAGGGGAGCTTGGGGAAGAAAGGATACATGGATCTGTATGGCTGAGTCCCTTCTCTGTTCACCTGAACCTATCACAACATTGTTTATTGGTCATACTCCAATAAAAAATTTTTAATTTAAATAAAAATAAAATGTTTCGAGAGTGTACACATATTCACAGTCCCTCACTTGCAAAGCCCAAGTCCGACAGCTTTGAATTCTAAAAGACATCCCATATTTGGTGGGATGATTTGACCTGCATGAGTTCCTTTCTTAACAAACCTTGATGTGAGTCTCTTCATGGTTTATTTCTTATCATCATATGGTTGGCTCCAGAAATTCTAGTGTTTCATTTTCGGGAGTTTCTCAAGTTTGCCTAAAGGTATTACATAATGTATGTCATATGCACAGTGTCTCTTTTCTAAACATCTGGAAAGTCCTGAATTCTGGAATAATCTGATCCCTGGATGAGCTGTATCGATTTATAACACCTCTGAGGACTTCTCTGGTGCTCCAGTTGTTAAGACTTCATGCTTTCATTGCAGGGGGCCCTGATTTCATCCCCAGTAAGGGAACTAAGAACCTGCAAGCCACAAGGAGTGGCAGAAAAGGGGGAAGGAGCAATCAGTTACTACAACTTCTGACACAAAATATGTGGGCTTTCTTCCCCACACCAAACAATTCTCCACCTTTCCAGACACCAACAGGGTATCCTGTAATGCAGCTCCATTCTGACACCAATGGCTCAGAATCAGCCTCAGACCAACAGGTTTAAGAGCTCAGTCTCGCGAGACTGCTCCCACTTCAATTGCCAGTCACAACTGGCCAGTGCTTCTGTCCATCTTGGCTACCAAGTTAAGGCTTCCCACAACTTCCCTCCCTTTTAGATTTATAGTTTGTTAAAACAACTCACAAAAACTTCAGAAAATACCTTACTTACCATTACTTGTCTATCTTAAAGGATATAAATGAAAAACCACATGAAGATGTATGCAGGACAAGGTCTATCTAAAATAATCTTGGGCACAGGAGTTTCTGTTCCAGTAGAGTTTGGGATACTGCGCACACCTGGTGGGGTTCCTGGGCACAAAGCCTGTGCCCCCCATTTCTTGATTACAGGAAACAGGCTTCATTCAGCCTCCATGACCTTCCCTGAGTGCCAATGGGCAGATTCAAGCAGTTGTTAATTAGGGAGGGAAGGGGATGCGAGATCAAGGAGAAACAAACAGTCCAGAGCAGCCGTGGGGCAAGGTCCTTCTTACCCATCAATGGATACATGCAACAGTATCTTTGAGATATTTTGCAGATACTGAAACCTCCTCCAGGTGGGAGAAGTTAATGATGTAAACCCCACAAGCATGCAGACCCCAAACCAGTTAGACCTGAAGGTTGATGATGCTGACTTCTACTTACCTCACCACTAACCCATCAGAAGAGTGTCCATGAGCTGTTTGAACAATTACTATAAAACTTTCTCACTATCTTCCTCAAATTGGGACAGATGGTTCTGAGGGCATTGACATGCTGTGTCCCCCTGGACAAAGAAATAAAACTATACTTCTCTACTTGACCCATAGCTCTGTCTCTGAGATGTGATTCAGCACTGGTGTAGAGAAATTGAGCTTTCAGAATCATTTGCCAAGGATATACAGAAGAACTATACAAAAAAGGTCTTGATGACCAAGATAACCTCGATGGTGTGAGGTTATGTCACTCTAGGACATAAGAGCCAGACATCCTGGAGTGTGAAGTGAAGGCAGCCTTGGGAGCATTACCACCAATAAAGCTAGTGGAAGTGTTGGAACTCCAACTGAGTTATTTAAAATATAAAAGATGATAGTGTTAAAGTGCTGTACTCAATATGTGCAGCCATAGGACTGGAAAAGGTCAGTTCTCATCCCAATTCCAAAGAAGAGCAGTGCTAAATAATGTTCAAACTACCAGGCAATTACACTCATTTCCCATGCTAGTAAGGCTATTCTCAAAATCCCTCAAGCTAGACTTCAGCAGTACTTGAATTGAGAACTTCCAGATGTACAATCTGAGTTTGGAAAAGGCAGAGGAATCAGAGATCAAATTGCCAACTTTCGTTGGATTGTAGAGAAAGCAAGGGGATTCCAGAAAAACATCTACTTCTATTTCATTGACTACAGGAAAGCCTTTGACTATGGATCACAACAAACTGTGGAAAATTCTGAAAGAGATGGGAATACCAGACCATCTTACCTATCTCCTGAGAAACCTGTATAAGAGTCAAGAGCAACAATTAGAACCTTACATGGAACAACTGACTGGTTCTAAATTGGGAAAGGAGTACATCAAGGTTGTATATTGTCACCCTGTTTATTTAATTTACATGCAGAGTACACCATGCGAAATGCTGGGCTAGTTGAGTTATGAGCTAGAATCAAGATTGCTGGGAGAAATATCCACAACCTCATATATGCAGATGATACCACTCTAATGGCAGAAAGTGAAGAGGAACTAAAAAGAGCCTCTTGATGAGGGTGAAGGAGGAGAGTGAAAAAGCTGGCATGAAACTCAGCATTCAAAAAACTAAGATCATAGAATCTGGTCCTATCATTCATAACAAATAGAAAGGGACAAAATGCAAGCAGTGACAAATTTTCTCTTCTTGGGCTCCAAAATCAGTGTGGGCAGTGACCGTAGCCATGAAATTAGAAGGTGCTTGCTTCCTGGAAGGAAGCCAATGAAAAACCTAGACAGCATATTAAAAAGCAAAGACATCGATTTGCCAACAAAGGTCAAAGCTATGGTCTTTCCAGTACTCGTGTATGGTTGTGTGAGTTGGAACCATAAAGAAGGCTGAATGCTGAAGAACTGATGCTTTTGAACTGTGGTGTTGGAAAAGACTCTTGAGAGTCCTTTGGACTGCCAGGAGATCAAACCAGTCAATCCTAAGGGAAATCAACCCTGAATACCGATTGGAAGGACTGATGCTGAAGTTGAAGCTCCAATACTTTGGCCACCTGATGCGAAGAGCTGACTATTTGTAAAAGACCCTGATGCTGTGAAAGATTGAAGGCAGAAGGAAGAGGCAGAGGGTGAGATGGTTGGATGGCATCACTGATTCAATGAATAATGAACTTGGACAAACTCCAGGAGATGGTGAGGGATAGGGAGGCCTGATGTGCCGCAGACTACAGAGTCGCAAAGAGTCAAACATGACTTAATGACTGAACAACAATAAAAGCAACAGTCTTCCTAGCATGTGGATGTGCTCCCCAACTCAGAAGCTCCCCCAAGTCCGTCATTTAAAGGTTTTGTGGGGATTCCATTTTGTCAGCATTATTGGCCATTGGTGACTGAATTAAATTTCCAGCCACTCTCCTACCAAGTGGTCCAAGGGTGAGGCTGAATGTTCAGCCCTCTAAGTCACATAGTTCCTCTGGCAACCAGCCCCATCCTGAAATCACAAAGGGTCTACCAAGAGTCACCTCATTAGCATGAAGTCTGGTAAGGTCATGGATAACAATAGGCATTCCTATCACTCAGGAAATTCCAAAGGTTTTAGAAGCTCGGTGTCAGGAGCCAGGGTCAAAAACTGTCTATTTCCTATTCTGTCACACAGGAGTTTCAGAGAAGGGACTGTGAGCCTCTCCCTCTACAATTAAAAATCTTAAAGTTTGCATAATTGTTGTTTTTAAAAAAGTCTCTAAAGTCACTCACATTCATGTCCAGAATCTCTTCTACTACATTCCCTATAGAGATTTTCTAATTTCTGCTTAGAAGCTTCCAGGACCAGAGGCCCCACTATTTAAGTCCTGGATACTCATTCCACTGTTAATCACTTATTTTCTTCAAAGGACTTCCAGAATCGCCACCAAATCTGTCTCCTTTATCCCTGCTCAGTGGCCCCTGTTCTATCATCTGGAGCCCAGAGAATTCAGAAATCCTCTTCAGTCAAGTTCTGCTCTCAGGACTGACTTCATAATTTATAATATCTGGTTCAAAATGAAAATGTGGGAATTTTGCCCCCAAAACAAAAAACACAGCAGAAAAATGCCTTTGTAATGTACTAAAATACAAAATGTTTCCTTTCTTTCACAATCTCAGTTTGTCATGATGGTTTTTACTTGCTATTTAATGTTGTTCTAAGTAAAGAAAAATCAGAATGTTAAATTATCGGTGTGAGTTTTGTTCAAGTTTACACTGTGCATTTTCAGTCTTAAATGCAAATGTA
>NW_011494874.1:7695870-7705735 GCF_000754665.1 Bison bison bison | reverse complement strand
AACACTGAGCTCACATGTGGAATCTCTGAAAAGACACAATTCATATTTCACAGCTCAGAGGTACATGTGTACTTGATTCTTTACCAGAACAGGAGAAACACTGCACAGAATTAACTCAATTGTTTTCACTTCACTTCTCCTCCCCATGATTCATTGTCTTTTTATTATTATTATTAGCTGATTATTTAGAACAGTGTTTAGGTCTATAGAATATTCAGCACAAAACATGGGGAGTTCCCATAAAATTCCTCTGCCTTCCCTAGTTTTTTTCTATTATTAACATTTTACATTATGTAGTGTATTTGTTACTGAGTCCAAGCTTATTCTGCTTGCCAATAAATTGAGAGACGATTTGTTGGTGCAAAGAACAGCAACTTTATTCAGAAAGCCAGCAGACCAAAAGAGGGTGGACTCATGTCCCAAAGAGCCATCTTGCCTGAGTTAGAATTTCTGCTTCTTTCAAACTAAAAGGGGAGGAAGCGAAGTCAAACATTTCCTGGTTTTAGACAGTCTTCAGGAGGGATGTGTTAGTTTCTTCCTTCCTGCAGTCATTCACAGGGTGAGCATGGTTAAAATGTTTCCTGTGGAGCTAAACAAAAGTATTTTAGCTTAAGATTTATTATCCAGGAGGCAGGGTTCCCAGAGATGGGCCATTATGTATAATTTAAGTTTATAGGCAGCATCCCTTTAATGATTAACTTAGAATACAAAGGTTCTCCCCTATTACGTATTTGTTAGAATTGATTAGCCAGTATTGATACATTATTATGAACTAAACTTCATAGCTTGCATTAGGGTTTCCTTCACTTCATTTCTCCATATGCACACATTCTAGCTAAACTCTTTACTTTGGGCTTTTCTGATGGCTTAGGAAGTGAGAGAGTCAATTCCTAGGAAGGTTGATAAGAAGCCCGGGGTCCCTGAAGAGGAGAGAGAGGTCTGGGGCTCTTGAGAAGGAGGAAAGGACAAACATCTTTTTTTCTCTACATTCTGAATAATCCTGTTATCTTAAAATGTATATTATGGGAGTGGGTCTAGAAAGATCTTTCTATTGTTAGTTCTAATCCTGTCATCTTAAAATGTAAATCGTGGGAGTGGGTCTAATAAGATCTTTACAACCTTGAGACATTCTTTTGATTTATTGTAATAACCAATTAAAAAAGTATATAACTCTCTTCTTAACACTAGCAAGGGGGGCACTCTCCACCCCCTTTCTGATGTCTGTGTTAGAAGCGTTTTCTGTCCCTTTTCACTTTAATAAAATTCTGCTACACAAAAGCTCTTGAGTGATCAAGCCTGGTCCCTGGTCCTGAAGCTAAATCTTCTTCTTCGGAGATCAGAATCTTACACCCTTCACTATAAGCTATCAGAAGGACTGAGAGGAAAAGGAGTTATGAGGTGCCCTAATTTTTCTTTTCTTCTCTGTCACCATTTTCACCTTAACTGATTGGCTAACACAGAGGAATAAAACAAATAAGAAAGGATATGATAAGGTTCCTTGGTTCCTCTTTCTTGAAACACCATCACCTGACTTTCTGCTTTTGAAGCAAGTTCTGATTGGAAAAGAAAGGGTGGCTCTTGGGGGTGTCAGAGTGCCCTCTTGTCCAGTTGTAGCTGTAGGACACTCACCGTGTACTCAGTCTCACTGGACTCTCACGCATCACGGTTCATGAGTGTAAGAATGCTATGAATGAACAGGGTGCAGGGAACCGGGACTTGCTACCTGAAACTGAGTTTGCCTCTTGATGGGTGTTGAGCCAAGACCTACAACCAAGCCAAAGTGCGGGAGAAGGAAGCATTTAGTACTTGTGGCAAGTAAAGAGAACACCAGGGATTGCTCCCCTGAACAACAAAATTCGGGACGTTTTAAGCTAGGGGTACATGCATTTTCATGAAGGAGCCTGGGGTGGTTAACAGAGTTCAAGCTTTAGTTGACTGAAGTAGCAAGCATCAGAAAAGGTGGGGCTGGGTTTAGGGGTGGGGCTGGGGGAGGAATGCAAAATAGCCCCTCAATGGCTACAGGATTTTTTTTTGAGGTTATGAAAATGGTTTGTAACTAGGTAGGAACAACCATGGGAAATGAACTAAATGCCACGTATGGCACACTTTTAATTGGCTGATTTTATATTACTGTGAGTTCCACCTTAATTTCAAAACAGAAGAAGGAATATTGGAGGATCTTTTCGTGAAAAAAACAAAACCTCGGCAACTACTTCAAGCTACTCTGTCAGAACTAGTCATGGCGGTCAGGCCCCGCCCCTGCTCTCCCCTGCCCTCCCCTACATCTGATTAATGGGCTGCGAGTCCACAGTCTCTTCCTTAATCACCAACCTCAAAGGCCTCATTGTCCCTCTGCTTCCCTTTTCCTACTTCTATTCTGGAAGGTCCTCGTCCTTTCTGGAAGCCGCCTTTCCCTCAGTGAGTAAAACACCTATTTTGGGAACCAGCCCAGAAGTTAGGAAAACAACCACCATATACGGAGACGTTCTCCCGCGGAGGCGTACGGTTCTCCAGCCGAGGGAGGTGGGCCCAACGGCCGGGAGTCCCAGCTTTGCGGAAACGGCACTTCAAAGGTTAGAGGGCTCCTGTCCAGGTTTCCTGGGCTTTGTGGAGGGGCTCAGAAGTCTGTGTTCCTGGCTTCGTCTCCCCCAGTGAACCTGAATGTGTGGAATTAGTCATACTCTGGCTCGGTGTTCAAAAGAGGGACGTCTTCCACAAATTGATTCTCAACCAGGTTTCCTGGAGAACCATGAAGAGGGGGTTATTTTCAACCTCGCCTTGCAATACAAATGGTAGCCTGGATGGCGGGGAAGGTTGGAGGGACAGCAAGCTGGTATCTGGGAATTTATCTGGAGAGGGGCCGACTGGAATTGCACAGGTAACTCACTGGGTGACCCTGAGCAAGGCCCTGCAAATTTAAATTGAGAGGTTTGCCTTAAACCAGAGAAAAGGAAAGAAATTGTTAGGCCCCAGATCAGATGAGTGTGTGCGGTCAGTAGATGCAGCCATGCGTGATGCTGAAACTGATGTGGTCCTTGGGAAGGGTAACGTACTTGTGACCTGGGTATTCCCAGGTAGAATCAACTGAGGGGGCTGGGGTCAATGTAGTCATAAAATATAACACCAATGAGCAATTGATTTCAAGACAAGGAGTGTGTTTGTGTGTGTGTGTGTTAGTTGCTTAGTCGTGTCTGACTCTTTGCAACCCCATAGACTTCAGCCCATCAGGCCCCTCTGTCCATGGGATTCTCCAGGCAAGAACACTGGAGTGGGTTGCCATTTCCTTCTCCAAAAGAAACTACAGAAAGAAAGAAAGTGAAGTCGCTCAGTCATGTCCAACTCTTTGCGACCCCATGGACTATAGCCTAACAGGCTCCTCCATCCATGGAATTTTTCAGGCAAGAGTGCTGGAGTGGGTTGCCATTGTCTTCTCCCAAGACAAGGAAGTGAAATAAAACACTGGAGTCCAGTTGATCTGGGTTTGAATTGCTGGTTGGATCACCTACCAGTTGTGTGGCCTTACTTTTCTCCATCTATAAAATGGAGTATAAACATATGTATCAAAGACATGCGTGTACACACACATACACACACACACACAAAATATCTATTAGAATTGTTGTAGAGATAAGAAATCGTGACTGTAACATGCCTAGAACACAGTAGGTTGTTAATAAATAGTGGCTGTTATTCCTCTGGCTTGGTCCCTCACCAGCTGTCAAGGTTTTTCCTGGAGGCCAATTATATGTCAGACACCCAGAGGGAACACCGCTCTCAGAACCTCCAAGTATGTCTTACTGTAGGATGGACAAAGTTAAGGCACTGCAACCCTTTCTCCATATACCAAGAGCTAAAAAAAATTAATTTTTATTAGTTCTCTCCTAAGCCATGAAATTAAAAGATGCTTGCTCCTTGGAAGAAAAACTATGACAAACCTAGACAGCATATTAAAAAGCAGAGATATCACTTTGCTGACAAGATCTGTGTAGTCAAAGCTATGGTTTTTCCAGTAGTCGTGTATGGATGTGAGAGCTGAACCATAAAGAAGGCTGAGCGCCAAAGAATTAGTGAAGGAAACTCTCGAGAGTTCCTTGGACAGCAAGGAGATCAAACCACTCAATCCTAAAGGAAATGCAGGACTGATGCTGAAGCTGGAGCTTCTCTAGTTGTTGACTGTGGACTCAGTGCTCTGGCTGTCTAGCTGCCCTGCAGCAATCCCCTGGTGGGGCTAGAACCTGCAGCCCTTGCTCTGGGTGGTGGATTCTTAACCACCTGGACCACCATAAAGAAAAAGAAAGAAAGTGTATTCACTCAGTCATGTCTGATTCTTTGTGACCCCCTGGACTGTAGCTGGCCAGGCTCCTCTGTCCATGGGAGTCTCCAGGGAAGAATACTGGAGTGGGTTGCTATTTCCTCCTGAAGGGGATCTTCCCAAGACCCCTTGAACCTGGGTCTCCCGAACTGCAGGCGGATTCTTTACCATCTGATTCATTGATCTCTAAGACGTCTAGACGTCTCTCTCTAGCATTCTATGGCTGTATATCTCTATTTCATCTTATATTTCCCCATCCATAAAATTATATAGTAGATTTCTAGTGAGAAATCTTTAGACTCATTTGTGTTATTTATCTATTACTGGATAACAAATTACCCCCACATTTAGCAGCTTGAAATAATGAATATTTATTGTCTCACACAGTTTCTGAGAGTCAGAATCAGCAAAAGGCTTAGCTGGGGAGGGGAGGAGGGTGGGCATCTGGTTCAGAGTCTCTCATGTGGCAGCAATCAGGCTGGGGCTGCAGTCATTGAAAGGCTCAGCTGGGCTGGAGAATCCATTTCCAGGCTCACTCCTGTGTTGTTGGAGAAATGACCTGGCACTTCACTGCGTGAGCCTTCCAAGAGCTGCTCACAGCGTGGTAACTGGCTCCCATCAGCAGGAATGACTCAAAGGAAAGAGAGCCCCAGACCAAGCCCACAGCTTTCTACAGCCTGATCTTGGAAGGGACCTGCCATCACTTCCACCACTTGTTATAGGTCACACAGGGCATCTCTGAGTCAGTGTGGGAGAGGACCATCCAAGGGTGTGAACCCCAGGATGGGAGGCTCGTTGAGCTCCATGTGGAGGGATGAGTCTCATGTCATATAACAAAATCACGCTCCGTCCTGCACACTCTGATAGACTGTCCACACCTCCCGTGGACTCCTGGCCTGTTGGAGATCACATTACCAGCACACTGGATCTAGCAGGTTCCTAAGAAAGTTTTACCAAGTGCATACATGCTTTTCTGCATTCATTAAGAGCAAGTGAGAATTAGAATGTACACAGACTGCCTGGCTTACCGTTATGTGTTAATGAACTCAAGTCTGGCAGCTCACAGCTCAAAAGCCAATAATTCAAGAGACAAGCGTCAGTAGAAAGGAAAGATGCTTTAATCAAGAAAACTGGCAATCTGGGGGAAGGTGAACTCATGTCCAGAGACTAAATCCAAAGATTCTGCCCAGCCATGACAGTTTTTGAAGGGGAGAAAGAGGGAAGAACCTCAGTGACTCAGCAAGGTGGGAGGTTCGGTTTTGTTTCTTTCCCCATTGCGTGTGGACTGGCTGACTCTCCAGATGTTATCTTGCCTGCGTGATCTGCCTGCAGGATTGCTAAGGAGGCTCTTGAGGGTAGAGACCTAGTCATTTTTTTAACTGCTTAATTTTTCCTTTTTACTTCTTTTTATTTAGGAAAAGAATTAAGAGGTTAGACAAATCATGGTGTGCATCAAAGGAGCACTAGTCAGGAGTTAGGTTAAATTGCCCAGTTATCTCTTCCCTATAATTAGGTTCTTTCAAGGTTAGAGGGAATAGAAAGTGGTAAACAGGAAAGGGACAGAAGAGCTGCTTTCGGATCTCCTCTTCACACAGATGAAATTGAAACTCAAGGTACCTAAGGTTACAAGCTGGAAGGTAGTGAAGCTTGGGTCCAAACCCAGGCAGACCTGTCTGATTCAGATGCTCTTACTCTTCCCACAGTTGGATGCTGCATTTTCAAACAATAACCATCTCTCTTTCAAGCCGGAGCTGCGATTCATTTTCAGTTGGCTCAGGGATCTCCTTGTTTCCTACATGCCTTTCCACCACCCTTACTCATTGCCAGTGATGTGCTGGTAAATGCTTGCCAGCCATTTCTGTGAGCAAAAAGAAGTCCTTGTCTGTAGTGATTGCTGATTGCCATGGTGTAAATATTCGTACCATGGCCACTTTTAAACTTTCCACCTGGCGTCATCGAATGCAGAGTTAGGAAGAGAGGTAGACCCGATGTTGTGAGCTGGGGAAGCCATCTCTAGCATACTACTTCCCCTCCCCAAGTATATGAAGCTTCCAGAAAGAACATAGAATGGTCCCCAAACAATAGAATGGGAAAGACTAGAGATCTCTTCAAGAAAATTAGAGATACTAAGGGAACATTTCATGCAAAGATGGGCACACTTAAGGGCAGAAATGGTATGGACCTAAAAGAGGCTGAAGATATTAAGAAGAGGTGGCAAGAATACACAGAAGAACTATACAAAAAAGATCTTCATGACCCAGAAAACCACAATGGTGTGATCACTCACCTAGAGCCAGACATCCTGGAATGAGAAGTCAAGTGGGCCTTAGGAAGCATCACTATGAACAAAGCTAATGGAGGTGGTGGAATTCAAGTTGAGCTAATTCAAATCCTAAAATATGATGCTGTGAAAGTGCTACACTCAATATGGCAGCAAATTTGGAAAACTCTGCAAACAGGACTGGAAAAAGTCAATTTTCATTCCAGTCCCAAAGGCAATGCCAAAGAATGTTCAAACTACCACACAATTACACTCATCTTACACTCTAGCAAAGTAATGGCCAAAATTCTCCAAGTGAGGCTTCAACAGTACATGAACCGTGAACTTCCAGATGTTCAAGCAGGATTTAGAAAAGGCAGAGGAACCAGAGATCAAATTGCCAACATCCGTTGGATCACAGGAAAAGCAAGAGAGTTCCAAAAAAGCATCTACTTCTGCTTTATTGACTACACCAAGGCCTTTGACTTTGTGGATCACAACAAACTGTGGAAAATTCTGAAAGAGATGGGAATACCAGACCACTTGACCTGCCTCCTGAGAAATCTGTATGCTGGCCCAGAAGCAAAGTTAGAACCGGACATAGATCAATCTACTGGTTCCAAATTGGGAAAGGAGTACCTCAAGGCCGTATATTGTCACCCTGCTTATTTAACTTATATGCAGAGTACATCATCAGAAATGCCAGGCTGGATGAAGCACAAGTTGGGATCAAGATCGTCAGGAGAAATATCAATAACCTCAGATATGCAGATGACACCACCCTTATGGCAGAAAGTGAAGAACTAAAAAGCTTCTTGATGAAAGAGGAGTGAAAATTTGACTTAAAACTCACCATCAAAAAACTAAGATCACGGCATCCAGTCCCATCACTTCATGGCAAGTAGATGGGGAAACAATGGAAACAGTGAAATATTTTATTTTCTTGGGCTCCAGAATCACTGCAGATGGTGACTGCAACCATGAAACTAAAAGACCCTTGTCCCTTGGAAGAAAAGTATGACCAACCTAGACAACATATTAAAAAGCAGAGACATTATTTTGTGACAAAGGTCCATCTAGTCAAAGCTGTGGTTTTTCCAGTAATCATGCATGGATGTGAGAGTTGGACCATAAAGAAAGCTGAGTGCCAAAGAATTGATGCTTTTGAACTGTGGTGTTGGAGAAGACTCTTGAGAGTCCCTTGGACTGCAAGGAGATCCAACCAGTCCGTCCTAAAGGAAATCAACCCTGAATATTCACTGGAAGAACTGATGATGAAGCTTAAGCTCCAATACTTTGGCCACCTGATGTGAAGAACTGACTCATTGGAAAATACCCTGAAGCTGGGAAAGATTGAAGGCAGGAGGAGAAGGGGACGACAGAGGATGAGATGGTTGGATGGCATCATCGACTCAATGGACATGAATTTGAGCAAGCTTTGGGAGCTGGTGATGGACAGGGAGGCCTGACATGCTGCAGTCCATGGGGTCATAAAGAGTCAGACATGACTGAGCAACTGAACTGAACTGAACTGAGCAACCCCATTTGGGATGTGTTAAGTGTTTCTGCCTTTCTTGTTCCTACTGTGCCTCTTCCTGTGTGAGCCACCTGGTCTGTGGATGTACACATGGCATTTGGAGGCTATGGTCAACCTGGCTCTGGATTTGCTTTCCCATGAGTCTAATCCATTCCTGCAGTTCTAGCCCAGGGCTTGTGAATGTGCAATTTGGAGACCTAGTACTATTCCTTGACCCCTCTCAAAGCAGGTTTGAGATAAAACCTCCAATGTCCTAGCTATACCACCCCCGCCCCCCACTGGATCCTCTTATACTGCAGCTTCTTCAAGCTCCCTGGGAACAGCTGGAATTCTGCCAAGAAGCCTAGCACCGAAACTTCTTCTGTGGGTGGTTGGGGGGCATTTGTTTTTGAACATTCTAGTGTGGGGGCAGTCAAGAGCACACACATGCAAAGTCCAGAAGACTGTCCAGAGCCCATGGGCTTCATGTTGGCTTTGAGTCCCATCTTGAAACCCATCATATCCACAGAGGTGTGAATGTGAGGGGTCAGGAACAGCTCTTTCACTCTTCAGCTCACCTGACTCTAGCTCCTTAATGCACAGGAGTCTCTCCATGATGCTCTGGGCATGAGGCCACCAGGTCACCCTATTGCAGACACCAGAGAACTGAACCCATCTCTCTTTCTCTTTGCCCACTCTGCTCCCTACCCAGCATCCAGGCTCCTTGAATCTCTGATCAGTCTCCATGCCATCTGGTTCCAGTTTCAAGGGAAATGAACTTCTAAGAGATGCTGAAAGAGCATCAGAAAGAAATACAAGCTTCGCATGATTCAAAGTGGAAGAGTCCATGTCAACCTTTCTTTGGGTCACATTCCTGAGTGTCCCAGCTTGGGCACACAGCAGGTCTCAGGAAGAGGGTTCAGAGGAGTGGGGATACAGCCTGGGGCACATCATCTACTGCTTACAGTGTGGGCAGATTTTCTGATTTCCTGGCAGCTCCAAGAATATCGTCTCCTTCTGGAATTCAGTAAAGGGATCATGAAACTCAACTTGAAGATAGCCTGATTTTCTCCTTCAGGAAAAACTCCGAATCATTTTGCCTCTTGGGTTTCCATTTTCTGTTTTTTTTCCCTTGGTACTTTTCTCCCCACCTCTAGGTTTCACAAGAAGAATTTCTGTCCGAGAAACTCTGAAAAGGAAACAGAAGCTATTGACTTGAAGATAAAGCCTCATGGAAGCCCTTTGACATTCTAATTTAGGAAACCTTGCACTGTTGATGTTCTCAGTTTCTGAAAGCTCCATTGTAAGGAAGACCTCTATGGAACCTTGGAATAAGTCAGCTTCCTGAAATTCCCCTGTAACTGACCTCAGCTTTTCTGCTCCTTCGAGATCGTGTAGCCCACTCAAGCACCTTATTATCTTAGAGAGGATTGCTGTTGTTCTCCTTATTTGAGTATTTGTGTAAAACTCAGAGATGGGATGTGAATACCAACACAGTAAGCATCCCAAGGCACCCAGAAGCAGTGTTTTGGAAACTGAAAAAATGTAGCCCAAAGTATGGTAGTCTAGAATTTGACAGACTGGATCCAGGACACCACAGCGTACTTCTGTGGGTGGGGTTATGGAGCTCCAGGGCGCCTCTCCTCGTTTCTCCAGGACAGTCTAGACAATGGTCTTCAAATAGGGCTATGCACGCCCCTCGGGGCACAGGAAGACTCACCCAAGGGATATTGAGACACGTCTCATTTATGGGAATGATGCTCCAGACCCTCCATTT
>NW_011494874.1:7679277-7695770 GCF_000754665.1 Bison bison bison | reverse complement strand
AGCGTGCAGTCCAAGAAGCAGCAACGTCTTCCTCTCCCCTCCCACCTTCTCCCACCTCACAGGGCAGGCAGACCTCTCGCCCTTTTTCTGCAGTAAATTCCTTGTGTCAATGAAAAATCGTTGCCTGCCGTATCGTAAACAAAGGATGTCGCAGCCATCAAGCGGTCACTTTATGGTCGCCCTCACAGTGAGCCCAGAGGAAACTCGGGGTGGAAACAGGATGCCTCCTCATCTCATAGTCAGTCATTGCAGCCACCGCCTCCCAACGCTGTCCCCTGAGGAGACTCAGGATGAGAAAGCACAGGGTACTGGCCCCAGATAGCCGAGGAGCCGGTCAAAGGAATGATTTCAATGAGCTCAGATTCTTGCATCTTCCCTCATACTGCAATGTGCTAAACTCCTTAATTTGAGATATCCGGTTTTCTTTAATTAACAATTATCTTTGAGATTCCAACCACCTGGTCTTTGTTGCAAGAATTCCTGTGTATCCCAGCTCTTCCTTCACCTCTTCCAAATGGTCCCTCAGAGCTATCTGAGGGCTAACAAAACTAGGCTAACATCCTCAGTTTTGTCTGCCAAATAAAGCAGAATGCTCAATCTTTAGATTGTGCTTTTCTTTCCAGGTGACCCTTGGGTTGTAAAAACCTCAGAGTGCCAAAGAGATGGATAGAAATACACGTATCTAAATGCCTTTTTTGTTAGAGTGAGGCAGGAGATGGATGGGCCCCGTGCTGAGCAGCTGGAGTTTGACCCCGGTAGGGGAACAGGAGTGAGGAGGAGCTGAGCTCTGCCCAGGAAAGAGATAAAGAGACCACATATTCCTCATTCTTAAGGTCAAGGAGGTCTCCCTGACTACACATGCACAGAAAACCTCCTAAAGGTTAAAAAATAGGAGGGGACGCCACCCCATAGTAAATGATGTCAACCTACCCATAAGCCTCTTTGCTAGAATCCATGTTGGCTAAGAGATGTGCACACATATGGGGGAGGGCCCTGAGACACACCAAACAGACCTCAGAACCAACAAAGCAAGATGACTGGCCAAAGGAAATCTGGAAGAAATGCCCCATGTAAGTGACTTAAACCACCATGAGTGGGAAACTCTTTCTCTGAGTCTGCCCATGTGAGTCTACTCATACATACTCTTTTTCCTCCTAATAAGCACTTTACTTGCTTCACTACTTTCTGTCTCTTGTGGAAATTCATTTCTACAAAGCCCCTAGACCAGAGCCTTGTCACTGCCCACTGGCTAGTGGCTAGGGTTCAGCACTCTTGTTAGGGGTAATACACTGACTGTAACCACCCACCCTGGCCAGACACTATAGTAACCATTTCCATGAGTTATTTTATGACAGGAGGTCCTAGGAAGGAACATGGAAGTAACAAGCCACCACCAATTGGAAGAATTTGGGAAAGGTCAAAAGCATATGCTGCGTGTCCTACCACCTCCCAGAATCTTCCTCGCTGGAATCCATCTTGGCCAAGCAATGCGTGCACCACCAGGAAGTACCTTAAGTCAGAATGATTGGCCAGAGACAACCCGGAAACTAATCCCATCAGCATAAAACCTGAGACTGTCAGCCACGTGGCAGAGCAGTCCTTCTGGTTTCTCTTAACCTCCTGCTCTCTGCCTGGGCATCCCTTCCCAGTAAAGTCTCTTGCTTAGTCAGCATGTGTGTCTTCTCAGATAATTCATTTCTGAGTGTTAGACTGAAGAGGAAAAGTTAAAATTTTACATAACCTCCTGCTCCTTGTGCCTCTGTAACTCAACTTGCTCCTTGCAAAGTCTGGATCACATAGGTTTCAGAAAATGGGGGTCACAATACTAGGAATTGGAGCTTGTCTCGCTCACCGTTGTCATACTGTTTGCAATCATCCAGTCCCTGCAAACCCACAAACTGCTTAATCATGCCAGTCCATGTATGAAAACTTTGTAACCCTTTGTTCGGGGCTCAGAGCTTGAAGTGTTAACTCCTCTGGGGAGTTAATTTCTGGGGGCCCCAGCGAAATTCCAACCACACCGGCCCCTTGAGCTGCTGGACTGGTGGGTCGGCTGGGCTGGAGCAAAGGAACCCTTAGATGGACGAGGAGGCGCGCCACCTGATGGTATTCGGGTTCTCTTTAGGACCGGTGTTCTGACTCTCGGGACAGACAAGCCCTGACTGGACTCACTGGAGGGATGGACCAACTCACCAGGAATGGCCACAGGATCAGGTAAGGCCCCAGGGCCAGTCCCCAGTCAGGTCCTACCCCAACAGGTACAAAAGGAGACTGATCACCTCCTTGGAGCTCCCAGGAAGGCAGCGTCAGAGAGGGAGAACTGGGAACTCAGGAGAAGGGAAGCATTGTGATAGCCTCTGAATGATGTTGAGTGAGTGAGTGCTGATTGAACAGAGTGAGAGAAATTTTTCTTTTTGGAAACTGCAAAACCAATTCTTTTTGCATATGCAATTAAAAACAACTAGCTTGTTAAAAGGCCTGCCTAGGAAAAAGCTTGAAGTTAACCCTTTCCATGTCCTTGAAATACACATCCAACTTTGCCTGAGACCTCAGCTTTGGGCAAATTAGAACTTCAAGCAAAGGGGGAAAAAGGGGGGGGTCAAAGAGATATTTTAAATCTCAAACAGAAAACTATGAGATCTCTGTCTGTCTGTCTGGATTTATGTATGTCTCGGTGTATGTCTTTTTTTTTTTTCTGATAATACTGTTGAAGTTGTAAATGAGTTCTAATTTAATTGGCCTAAAGAAAAGTAAGCACTTACAAATCAAACAATTCTAAATACAAGAAAAATTAACCTAAACAAATTTCAGATTCATGTGAACTGGGAAATATTCAATATTAAATATCTAGTATTAATGTTTGTTTGCTAATCTAATAAGGAAAATAGGATGTATGTTTTTAATAAAGAAGGTATAAAAATAAAATTAAATTTTATAAAGGGAAAAGAAAGTAGGTCTGACTTACAGGTACCTGTTACAGAAAGTGATTAAAAAGTTTGTGGAAAGTGGACCCTGAAAAAAAAGTGTTGTGCATTGTTAGGACTAAGTTTAAAATAAATTTAATTAAATTCACCTAAATGAGTTTAAAGTAAGCTGGTGCAAAACTTGAATTCGGCCTTTCTCTCTGTTGAGAGAACGTACTTTCTTCAGATGTTAAATTGCTTTTAATAATAGATTTAAATTTCTTTACCTCTTAATTGATCTGTTCTATACTTGCCTTTGAAATCTTTTGTTACCATTGGCTAAGTAAATAACTATTATTTCACAGTGACTTATATGACCCTACTTGACTGTTATAAATCCTTTTGATATTTATTGACAAAACTTCCTAAATAACTTGACTTCTAGCTACCTTTGGGATGCTTCAGAGGGCCCCTGAGACATCCCAAAGAATTGTTAAGGTACCTGGGTTCATTGGACATGTTAAATTATGTGAGAAGTACTGTTGAAGGGGTGATAATTCTTTTCAGGTTATACTGTATGATTGACGTTACTAATATAGATAGCCTAAAATTATATGAAATTCATATAGATCTGATATGCCCTGATAAACCTTGGTCAATTATAATTCTAGTTATCATATTAAAGTGTTATGACCAGGTTTCTTTGTCAACTGCAATGGAATCAGATTTTAAACATGCCTTTTCTGGTTTTACTCTCATGCCTTTAGTATACTGCTAGTCCTTCAAGATTTATGGAGAAGACTTTCTAAGATTAAGCAGATAAACAAATTTTGTTATTAATAAATAGTAAGCTGGTACCAGACTGGAATTTGGTTTTCTCTCTATTTAGAGAATATAGTTTTCTTCGATTACAACTTTTGATAACAGATTATGAATTTCTTTGCCTTTAAGTGATTTATATTTGTTTTTAAAATCTTTTTGTTACTTTGGTAAAGTAAATAAACAGTATTTAAGATTATGGTACATGTAGACAAAGATCATTCTGCTTCTACAAAAAGAATAACCCCTCATGGTTAGACTTTTGCTATCTTGATGTCCTTAAAACATGGCAATAGTCTGCTCCTAAATCAGAAAATTAAAAATGGATAAACAACAGCTAAAAATCAAAGAACCAGGGCTATGGGAAATCCAAGACAGCTGCTTGGCTTTCCTGGCTCCCTGAAAGATCTCATTTTTATTTGATGGGTTAAAGCCTTCCCTGTCTACAGTGTTAATCCCCTCACAATGAGTTCTTCAAAAAGAGAAAAAATTATGTTTCACTGAATATTAAGTTCTAGTTTTGTTGATTAAGGTCTGTGCTTAAGACTAGCTTCTGAAATAGTTCCTTGTTATGTTATATTGCTAAAAAGTTTAATTAAGTTATTAAAAAGGACACTCTAAGATTGTTTCTAAAGCTTATCTCAGTAACCAATCTTTGGATAAAGGTAAGATGCTCCGTGATGTACAACCAGGAGATTAACACTTGGCTATAATCATTTAACTGACTCAGATGGCCTGAGGTATACCGTGCTATACCCAGTGAAAGTTCTTGCCTTAAATTCTTGCTTGTGACCTTACTAATAACTGCTAGCTATATTATTTTCTATGTAGCTTGCTTCAGAAGATTATTTCTTATGTTACCAAATGTGTGACTGAGCCCATGATAAAATGCTGATATGCAGTTCCATATGAGATCAATAACTGTAATAATGTAACTCTAGATATGGGAAGAAGCAACAAGAGGAAATATTTTCCTGGACCAAGAGGCTAGTAAGACAGGTATGGCCTAGAGACTTTTGCTACTTACAAGGCCTGGCCTAGTGACAACACATTGGAGCGGCCTGTCAATGGAATCTTTGTTAGACCTGGGAGTAAGCCTTCCCAGCACCGTGGGACACAGTGACCATGAAGTGCCCCCAAAACATGGTCAGATATGTGGCTATGAAGGGGCCCTGCTGACTGGAAGTTGGCTCTTGCCAGCTGCCTCTGCAAAGATTAAATCATGACCACTACAAGATGCTGACCTTCAACACCCCCTTGCAAGGAGCTCAGGATGAAGACAAAAAATAAGGCACTCTGTGCTCTGGGAAAAACCCGGAAAACAGGCTTCAGATAGTCAGATGTTTTCAGGTAAAGATTTTTATGAGTCTAAATTTTTGCATCTTCTCATACCTAGAGAAGTACTAATGTCACAAACCAGTGTCTGGACCTGGTTCTCCTGGCTAGCCCCACAACAGCTTTCCTACTTCCATTAATCTTTGGGCCATATGTCTTTCACTTTCTTGTTAAGTTTGTTTCTCCAAGTAGTAGTACGACAAGAATTTCCCCCGGCCAACACCCACACAGTGATGGAACAAGCTGCCTTATTCTGTGGACTCTTGTCTCCCTCTATAAATGCACCCCAAGGTCCTTAGGCTATTCTCCCCCTGAGATCTCATAAGGAAGACCACCCTCAGTGATAGAAAAGCTCAAGGGAGACCACCAACAACTAGCTGATCTGGAATTGTCCCAACACCTCCAGGCCCTGGGAAAAGTCTTCCACCATATCACCCGATAAACCTTAGAAAGGACACCCATTCCTTTGGGCAATTGGGTTCATCCCTATCAGCCAGAAAATGAGGTATGGGTTAAAGATTAGGAAAAAAAAAAAATTCAGCCAGTTTGGACAGGCCCTCATATGGTTGTCCTGGCAACGCCTACTGCTGTTAAAGTTATAGGTGTCATCCCTTGGATCCACCACACCAGAGTAAAGAAAGCAGCTACTTCCTGTGGTGAGGACACCTGGAAAGCAGTTTGGGACCCCAAAAACTTCCTCAAGGTCTGGTTCCAAAGACAACGGCCCTCAACAAAGGACACTGAGCCCTGCTCTAGTCACTCCGGAAGCTGACTAGTCAACACACGGCAGAAGCTTGAGGATTCTTCAGATTTGCTCCAGCCACACGCCAGCAGCTGGCTGGTCAACGCACGGCGGAAGCTTGAGGATCCGGCTATCAATATAGACGGATTTTCATTGTCCACCCTGGCCTCTATCCCTGATTGGTATTATTGCTGTGCTCTTCATTTCAGGACCAACTAGACTCCCTGCCTGAGGTGGTTTTACAGAATAGGAGAGGGCTAGACCTACTGACAGCTGAAAAGGGAGGACTCTGCCTCTTCTTGAACAAAGAATGCTGCTTTTATGTAAACCAATCAGGAGTAGTCAGGGACATGGCCCAACAGCTAAGGGAACGAATCAGGAAGAGGAGAGAGGAACTAGCTAATTCCTGGGGTAACTGGAACAATATCTGGAGCTGGACATCATGACTTCCCCCTTTAACCAGTCCTCTCTTCGTGTTCTTTGCAACGCTCTTGTTTGGCCCTTGTATTCTCAATGCTATTACCCAGTTCATAACCTCTCAAATTGAATCCATAAAGTTACAAATAATAATAGCTCAATATAGCCCCCTAAGCAACAGAGAGCTCTGAATGTCCTACCAAAACATGAGATGATGCTTTCTACAATGAGTGATAGAAGCATCTAGAAAGGGGAAATGAAGAGGAAAAGTTAAAATTTTACATAAACTCCTGCCCCTTGTGCCTCTGTAACTCAACTTGCTTCCTGCAAAGTCTGGATCACGTAGGTCTCAGAAAGTGGGGACTCAACAATACTAGGAACTGGAGCTTATCTCACTCACCCTTGCCCTACTCTTTACAATTGCCCAGCCCCTGCAAACCCACAAACCCACTTAATCATGCTTGTCCATGTAGAAAAACTCTGTAACCCCTTTGTTCAGGGCTCAGAACTTGGAGTGTTAACTCCTCTGGGCCCGCTGGCATAACAAACCTGAGTTCTCCAAGTCTCCGAGTGTGGGGCTTGGTTTCTTGAGTACTGGTTTCTGCAAGAAGGCAAGTGCCTCCTTTCAGGCCCTTCCTGCATCACTCTCACTGCCATTGTTATAACCACGCGTTCCGGGAAACAAACTCACTCAGAAGGACAATGCAGATAGTGGAATGCAGTTTATCACACTGGTAGGGCCCAAGGCAGAGTCTCCTCTTAGCCAAGGACCCCAACCACTTTTTGGGAAAACCTTATATACTCTAAGTGTACGTGCCCAAACCCACCTCCCCAAATTCCCTGAAACTGGTCTGAACAAAGGAAGAGAAAGATACAATCAAAGTTAACCCGTGATTCATATGCCTTAAGCCTAGGTACAATTATCAATAGGCCTGTGGTCATACCCCAATAAGCATAATAGAATTTATGATTCTATTTGGTTACATGGATTGTTAGGGTATTCTTTTAGGCAATGGAGAGTCTAGGTATCAGCCCTGGGGTTCTTCCATCCGGGGGGCCTGGTTTTCCAGTTGGTATGTTGTTTCCATAGATACTGGGCATAGAGCTCAAAGTCCACAGTCCGGCCCAAGATGGAGTCCTGCTTTCAAGATGGAGCCTGTTCTGTCTGTTTCCTGCTTCACCATGGCCTGACTTAAGGAGGGCCAGGGAACTGAAATCTGGCTGCAAGCCACTGCAGGTTGAGGCCATCTGAGATCAAGAGGATTTCCATTCTTCCAACTAAATTGAAGGACCTAACTGTCCTGATGTGCAGGAGTTAGTCGCCTAGTCATGTCTGACTCTGTGACTCAGTGGACTCTAGCTTGCCTGGTTCCTCTGTCCGTGGAATTCTCCAGGCAAGAATATTGGTGTGGGTTGCCATTCCCTTCTCCAGGGGATCTTTCCAACCCAGGAACTGAACCTGTATTGCAGGCAGATTCTTTACCATCTAAACCACCAAGGAAGCCCAGCTGTCCTGATAGACTATTAAAAATCATTTTTATAAGAGATAACTGACTTTTGGCATAGAACTTGGAAGACAAACTGTTAAAAAACAAAAATTCAGCCAAGTAAATTGACTCTCTTTGGCCTTATTCAGTGATTCAGAGATCAGGAAGCATCCTATCCAGCAAGCAGAAAGGTGCTTCAGGAGCTTTGAAACAAAATGAAGCATTTGCACAGAAGGAGGGTGGGGCAAGGAAGTTATTAGCAACAGAAAAGAAATGGTTTCAGGCTGGTCATATTCTTTTGGGGGGAGGGTGATGGTCTACCATGCAAATGACCTCTTCTTCCTTGGGAGGTAAAGAGGGTGCACGTGACAGATAACTTTAATGGAGCCCACAGGAAATTCCAGACTGGCCAATTAAGACTACATTCTAGGCCAAAGTTGAAACTGCAATTAGGGCAGATTTTTAATCTGGGTTTGGTATTGAAACCAACCCTATGGGGCTCCTGGGCAGGAAAACCTTTCTGTGTCCCCCCATCTTTTGACCTTCCCTGAGTTCCACAGGGAAAGTCCAAACAGTGCTAATCATGCAAGGGAGGGGATGCGGAGACAGAGGATGAGCAGTGGGAGACAATAGTGCAGCCTTGGGGCAGGGTCCTGGTTCCCCCTCAAGGGATACACAGGACAGTAGCTTTGAGCTCTTCTACAGAACTAAATCTCCCAATCAATTGAGGATAGTGTTGATGGAGTGTTCTTCATTCCAGAGAGAAGGTTACATTGGGATTTCCCTAGTGGCCCAGTGGTTAAGACTGTGCTTCCATTGCAGGGGGCATGGCTTCAATCCCTGGTTCAGGAACTAAGATTCCATATGTTGCAATGCAGCCAAAAAAAAAAAAGAAATATCAGAGAGAAGGTCACAGTTTGATAACCTCAAGAAGCTCATCAGGAGGCCACCTGAGGCCAGGTTAAAGGATGTAGGCTCTGCACACACACTGATTCTTAGCAGCCCCACCCTGGAGCCATCACTATAAAACTTCTCACCAAAAATAAAATAAAATAAAACTTCTCACCAAATCCACCCAGGTTGCAACACAAAGTTTGGAAGGACACAAGCCTACTGTGTCTCCCTTTGGTTGGCAAAGCAATAATGCTATTCTTTTTACTTCACCCAAAACTGTCTCTGAGATGCGATTCAGCTCTGGTGCCCAGGGGCTGAACTTCTGGCATCTGTATCATGAACTTTAGCACAAGTGATGCCTTTGAGGGGCTTTTCTGGTGGCTCAGATGGTAAACAATCTGCCTGTAATGCAGGAGACCTGGTTTCTATCCCTGAGTCGGGAGGACCCCTTGGAGAAGGGAATGGCAACCCACTCCAGTATTCTTGCCTGGAGAATTCCATGGACAGAGGAGCCTGGTGGAACTATTGGGGCCCTGTGGTTTCTCTCTTTAACAACTCAAAGAATTGGGCAGCATCTGAAACAGAACCCCTCCCATTCCCATCTACTTATTTATGTGAGAAACGCTTCCCAGAACTTACATCTACATAAATGGAAAATAGAAATAGAACTGATGCTGTGTTCTTTCAATAATAAACACTCATGAGTATGAACTAATGGAGAGAGAAACCCTATACATCTCTATTCATGGAGATACATTTCCAATAACGTTTTACTTTTTTGTTTAATAATTAATGTAATTTACAAAAATGTTCTGTTGTTGAGTCAGTTGTGAACTGCTGATAATCACAATGATAACTCAATTCTGAAGCCCTTTTTAAAACTTAGAGCCCAAGTGTTATGCGGTGCTGTGTATGGTTGCTTAGTTGTGTCCAGCTCTTTGCGGCCCATGCCCAGAGGGAATTATGGTTTTCTGTATTTCTATTTACATCTATATTTTCATGGCAGGCAAAGAATGTGTGTTTTATATTGAGACAAGATTGAGAGAGAGAAGTGGAGTGGAAATATGAGTTCAAAGAAAAAAAGAACCGTATCAAACGTGTAACTTCAAGAATCATGTATGTATTTATATAAATGTTTGATAATGGGTATTAAAGGAAACCAGAATATGTCACCCCAAATTATGCTTCTTTTACATGAGAAAAAGTTCTCTCTACTCTTCTCCCTCCTACTAAAGGTGAGGTGTAGATTTTCTTTTATTGGAGACCACTCTAGACTCTTATCAGCCCAGAGATGGCACAAGAGGAATCAGCAAATGAACTTTAATTTCTCCCATGTATTTATCTCGGAGAAGGCAATGACACCCCACTCTAGTACTTTTGCCTGGAAAATCCCATGGACAGAGGAACCTGGTAGGCTGCACTCCATGGGGTCACTAAGAGTCAGGCAGGACACAGCAACTTCACTTTCACTTTTCACTTTCATGCATTGGAGAAGGAAATGGCAACCCACTCCAGTATTCTTGCCTGGAGAATCCCAGGGACAGGGGAGCCTGGTGGGCTGCCGTCTATGGGGTCGCACAGAGTCAGACATAACTGAAGCGACTTAGCATAGCATGTATTTATCTTCCCAGTCTGCTGCCCTTAGAACCTTAAAACCATTTCCCTTGTCCTGTCATTTCTCTACTAACGTCTTTTTCTTTGTTGGAGATGCTAGAGAAGCCCAAGTTTTGGTCACTGCTTTGAGTTACTCACCCCTGAGTTTCTCCCATGCAACTATGAGATAAACATGCTAATAAATCTCTGTTTTTCTTTCATTAATCTGTCTTTTTTTTTTTTTATAGCACCCCAGCAAAGAACCTAGAAGATGAAAGGGAAAAAAAGACTTTTTTCCCTCTTCTATATAGTATAAGGAGCTTATCAGGTGGTGCTAGTGGTAAAGAACCCACTTGCCAGTGCAGGAGACATAAGATACATGGGTTCGATCCCTGGGTCAGAAAGATCCCTCAGAGGAGTGCATGGCAACCCACATGAGTATTCATGCCTGGAGAAGCCCCATGACAGAGGAGCCTGGTGGGCTACAGTTCACAGGGGCTCAAAGTCAGACACAGCTGAAGTGACTTAGCAGGCACACACAAGACATGATTACTTCAGACATCCAACAGTAATATTTTAGAGAAATAAACTATTGGACAATCATTCAGTGCAATACTCTGGGCAACCACTAAAAATGATAGTGGAAGAAACTACCTAATGATATGAGAAAATGCTCATAATATATTGAAGTTCTAGGAGAATGCTACAAAACAGCATATAAATTGCAAGCAATTTTACTTAAAAAAAAAAATACAAAGTGTATTCCATAGCTTGACAAGGCATCAACCAACTCCTGCAACCAGTTCATTCTGGGGAAACAAATGCTTCATGAATCTGCTGGAGTTTCTACTGAAGACTCATCCTCCAAGGCAAGAACTTGTGTAGTCCATGGTTATTTTTAAAGCCATGATGCAAGCTGGAAAGGAGGTGTGTTTGCCTACAAAGCTCCCTCCAGTCAAGGCTATCAATATCAATAACCTCAGATATGCAGATGACACCACCCTTATGGCAGAAAGCGAAGAATAACTAAAGAGCCTCTTGATGAAAGTGAAAGAGGATGGTGAAAAAGTTGGCTTAAAACTAAACATTCACAAAACTAAGATCATGGCATCTGGTCCCATCACTGCAAGGCAAATGGATGGGGAAACAGAAGAAACAGTGGCTGACTTTATTTTTTTGAGCTCCAAAATCACTGCAGATGGTGACTGCAGTCATGAATAAAAAGACGCTTACTCCTTGGAAGAAAAGCTATGACCAACCTAGACAGCATATTAAAAAGCATAGACATTACTTTGCCAACAAAGGTCTGTCTAGTCAAAGCTGTGGTTTTTCCAGTAATCATGTGTGGCTGAGGGAGTTGGACTATAAAGAAAGCTGAGCACCAAAGGATTGATGCTTTTGAACTGTGGTGTTGGAGAAGACTCTTGAGAGTCCCTTGGACTGTAAGGAGATCCAACCAGTCCATCCTAAAGGAAATCAATCCTGAATATTCTTTGGAAGGACTGATGCTGAAGCTAAAACTCCAATACTTTGGCCACCTGATGTGAAGAACTAACTCACTGGAAAAGACCCTGATGCTGGGAGGGATTGGGGGCAGGAGGAGAAGGGGACGACAGAGGATGAGATGATTGGATGGCATCACTGATTCAATGGACATGAGTTTGAGCAAGATCTGGGAGTTGGTGATGGACAGGGAGGCCTAGTGTACTGCAGTCCATGGGGTCATGAAGAGTCAGACATGACTGAGCGACTGAACTGAACTGAACTGAGTCAAAGCTCTGGTTTTTCCGATAGTCCTGTATGGATGTGAGAGTTCGACTATAAAGAAAACTGAGCACTGAAGAACTAATGCTTTTGAACTGTAGTGTTGGAGAAGACTCTTGAGAGTCCCTTGGACTGCAAGGAGATCCAACCAGTTCATCCTAAAGGAAATCAGTCTCAAATATTCATTGGAAGGACTGATGCTGAAGCTGAAACTCCAATACTTTGGCCACCTAATGGAAAGAACTGACCTATTGGAAAACACCCTGATGCTGGGAAAGATTGAAGGCAGAAGGAGAAAGGGATGACAGAGGATGAGATGGTTGGATGGCGTCATTGACTCAATGGACATGAGTTTGAGCAAGCTCCGGGAGTTGGTGATGGACAAGGAAGCCTGACATGCTGCACTCCATGGGGTCACAGAGTCGGAAATGACTGAGCAACTGAATTGAACTGAACTGCAGTACATTTAGGTAGGATATCTTACCAATTTAGACATGTAGATGTGACATCCACACAGTGGGTCAGAACATAAAGAACTATGATTCTAATACAGAATGGATAAAGATTGTGAATAATCTTTGAACATTTTGATATATGCAACTTTTTAATTTAATTTTTTAAATGTTTGTAACATTGATCCCACTTGGCTAGAAGGCTGAGAGACACAGTAATCATTTTCTGAATCTTAGGAAGATTGAAAGGAGAGAGAAAACACCTTGAAAAATTCATGGAAACTAAGTGAAATTCCCCCTGGATAAATGCGGAAACCACTGGTTGGGTTTGAAAAGCGAGGACAGCTACTTAATATGTTTAGCAACGCTTTGGAACTCAAATACATTTTACCAAATAAATCATTCACCATTGTTTGAGGCCTGCAGCTCCCCTGGACATGGCAGAACAAACACTTCTGTGTGCCAGGAATGGGAAAGTCCAGGCCAGCCAGTTCCCTCTGGACCAGCACATTAGCGGGTGGTGAGTGAGGCTGGACCATCCGTTGTTCCCTTCCCCTACACCATCACCCAGTGTGCAGAGGAGGGAAGTGTTTAATAAGTGGGGCAGAGCCAGCTTCCAAAGCAGGGTTAACAACTCCCAGGCAACCCCATCCTGCATCCTGTAGCTACAACCACAGGAACTCAACAAAGGCGATGCGCCAAGACCTCCAAGATACAAGTCAGGAGTAGGTCTGACTTCACATTTCCCCTGGCATGCCCCGCAGCTCAAGCAAACACATTTGATAAACCTGCAAAAGTGTTTCTCTGATAGAACGCGTACCCTTCTGGATGACTCCAGAAACCATGGGCCCTTTACAATATCAAGATGTTTGTGTGTGTCCAGTTACTCGGTCATGTCCGAGTCTTTGTGGCCCTGTGGATGGACTGTAGCCTGCCAGGCTCCTCTGTTCATGGGATTTTCCTGGCAAGAATACTGGAGTGGGTTGCCATTTCCTCCTCCAAGGGATCTTCCCAACTCAGGGAGTGAACCCAGCCTTTGAGTTTCAGTTTGAGAGTCTGCTTCATCTCATTTTCCATTTTAAAAGACATTTACTGAGTGCTTACTAGGGTCTACATATACAATAGATGTTTGAGATACAAAAAAACAAGACAGGTTTCTTCTAGGAGGTTACAGTTCAGAAGAGGAGATACTGAAAAGAACCACTGTAATTCAAGACAGAATCAACCAAGTAATCAAGATCATTGTTACTTCATCATCAAAATACTTTGTGTCATTGAGTGCCTATTACAGGCTAGAGCTGTGGTACTTTACAGGTATCACCTCATTTAATACCAGAACAACTTATGAGAATTTCCAATTATTCATTTTACAGATTAGAAAACAGAGTTTTAGAAAGTTTGGGTAACTGGTTCAGCATCTTAACGTGAACCTGTGGCAGTCCCAGGACACAAACCGGAGTGTCTCCAGAGCCTCCATTTATTTCCATTCCTTTACACCAACATAGGATATGAGCAAACTCTTATGGGGCTGGAGAAGCAACTCTGAGAAGAAAATCAAGGAAGGCTTTATGGAGGAGGTGGTATTGAGGCAGGACTTTGATGAGCTCAGTTCCAAAAAGTGAGGAAGAAGGGACATGACATCTTCCACTCAAAGAGCTGCCAGGGTGATTGTGCAAGGGCTGGAGTCTAGAGGTCCTACAGGAGACACCCGAAAGTTTGGCAGTGCCAGAATAAATCAAGTCTATTGAACTGTTGATGGCCACTTTACTGGTCTTCAAAGAGGCTTCTCTCTGTCCTCACCTGTTCCATAACCATATCACTTATCTAAAAATGATCTCAAATTCCTCTTCAGAAACTGGAGGGCAGCCCATGTTCTTTGTGATACCACGGTGTCACATTGCTTCCTTCTCACTGCCTGTCTCAGTTTGACAAATAACCAGAAAACAAAGGTTGACATGCTGGGAGCGTGTTTTTTGCCTGCTGAAAACTGCCAGTTGCTAAGTGACGCTCTCAAGCTGCTGTTCCATCGGGGTGCTTTCAGAGGGCCAATACAATGGAAGTCCTTGCGATAGCTGCGGTGTGGCTTGTCACAATCCAGGGAGGCCTGAGAAAATATGTTCTGTTCTCTTGACACTTCCCTTGCTCCTCACATGCTCACTGGCTCCATGAGACCCGTCGTGGACACCCTGGTGGCACTGTGAGCTGACAGGTGAGGCTGGAGAAGCTGGCGGGCGGGAGCCTGGAGTCCCTGGAAAGTCGTGCTAGCTATGGGGCTTGGCCTAGCACTGCACACTCTGAGCACCCTTTGCCAGTTTTTGAACAGGAGGGTATCATGATTTAAAGGGAACTCGGGCTATAATCTAAAAAAGGCTAAAAAATCTGTTACCAAACTTAGGTCTGGCTGCTCGCCTTTCAAAAATCAATAATTGAAAGGCAGGTGTTGGCAGAGAGGAAAACACTGTTTTTAATCAGAAAGCTGGCAAACTGGGGAGAAGGTGGACTCAGTGTCTCTGAAAACTGACTTCAAGATTCTTCTTGGCCATGAAAGTTTCAAAGGGAAAGAGGAAGTAATATCGCTGAGATAGGGGATGAGACTTGTAGCCATCCCTGCACTGTGTGCAGAAGTCCTCAAACTCCTATGGTCTTTCTGGAGATGCTTTTAAAAAATTTTATTTATTTATTTTTGGCTGCACTGAGTCTGTTGCTGCACGCAGGCTTTGCTAGTTGTGGTGAGCTGGGGGCTACTCTTCATTGTGGTGAGTGGGCTTCTCACTGCAGTGGCTTCTCTTATTGCAGAGGACAGGCTCTAGAGCCTGTTGAATAAAAGCTGGACAAAAGTTGAAGAGGCATTTCACAAAAGAAGATATACAAATGGCCAATAAGCACATGACAAGTCTTCAGTGTTAACTAGTCACTAGGAAAAAGCAAATTAAAGCAATGAGATACCACTTCAAACTCCTTGAGGAGTGGAAGTTTAAAAATCAAATAACACAAAATGTTGGTGAACATGTGGGGCACCTGGCACTACCACCTTCTCAGAGTTTACACTTACACTTTATACACTCGGATGGTGTAAACAACCACTGTAAACAATCATACACTTTCTTATGAAGTTCAGTGTCTGCTTACCATAGGACCTAGAATTCTGCTTCTAGATATTTACCCAAGGAAAAGAATGATAGTATATATTAATACATGCTCACAAACTCTGTAGCAACCAAAGAGGTGGGAAAGGGTGGGAGGTGGGAGGGAGGTTTAAGAGAAACGGGACATATGTACATCTGTAATTAATTCATGTTGCTGTATGGCAGAAATCAAACCAATATTATAAAGCAATTATCCTTCAATTAAAAATAAATTAAAAACAAACAGATAAAAAATATACCCACAAAAACTCAAGTACAAGAATATTTACAGTAGGTATATTTAAAATACCCCACACTAGAAACAACTCAAACATCTCTCAACAGATGAGTGGATAAATAGATTGCCACATTTTCTTACAAAAGAATACAGCTCAGCAATAGAAAATGACACCAGTACAGACAACAATGCGTGTAATTCTAGTTGATATTATACTGAATAAAGGAAGCCACATACAAAAGACCATATGGGATTCTTTTTGTATGAAGTTTGAGAACAGGTCAAACCATTCTGTTCAATGGTGATATAAATCCAAGCAGTGGTTGCCTTGGTGAAGTGGAGGCTGAGTAGTGGGGCCACGAGAGAACACTTTGTAGAAATGGACATATTTGTTCCCTTGACTGGGAGTTGGTCCTATGGGCATAGTTCAGTTCAGTTCAGTCTGTCAGTCGTGTCCGACTCTTTGCAACCCCATGAACCGCAGCACACCAGGCCTCCCTGTCCATCACCAACTCCCAGAGTCCACCCAAACCCATGTCCATTGAGTCAGTGATACCATCCAACCATCTCATCCTCTGTCATCCCCTTCTCCTCCTGCCCCCAATTCCTCCCAGCATCAGGGTCTTTTCCAGTGAGTCAGCTCTTCGCATCAGGTGGCCAAAGGATTGGAGTTTCAGCTTCAACATCAGTCCTTCCAATCAACACCCAGGACTAATCTCCTTTA
>NW_011494874.1:7661264-7679177 GCF_000754665.1 Bison bison bison | reverse complement strand
ACAGGATGGGACCAGATGCCATGATCTTCGTTTTCTGAATGTTGAGCTTTAAGCCAGCTTTTTCACTCTCCTCTTTCACTTTCATTAAGAGGCACTTTAGTTCTTCTTCACTTTCTGCCATAAGGGTGGTGTCATCTGCATATTTGAGGTTATTGATATTTCTCCCGGCAATCTTGATTCCAGCCAGCGTTTCTCATGATGTACTTGCATATAAGTTAAATAAGCAGGGTGACAATATAGCCTTGACATACTCCTTTTCCTATTTGGAACCAGTGTGTCGTTTCATGTCCAAGTCTAACTGTTCTTCCTGACCTGCATACAGATTTCTCAAGAGGCAGGTCAGGTGGTCTGGTATTCCCATCTCTTTCAGAATTTTCCACAGTTTATTGTGATCCACACAGTCAAAGGCTTTGGCATAGTCAATAAAGCAGAGATAGATGTTTTTCTGGAACTCTCTTGCTTTTTTGATGATCCAGCAGATGTTGGCAATTTGATCTCTGGTTCCTCTGCCTTTTCTAAAACCAGCTTGAACATCTGGAAGTTTACGGTTCACGTATTGCTGAAGCCTGGCTTGGAGAATTTTGAGCATTACTTTACTAGCGTGTGAGATGAGTGCAATTGTGCGGTAGTTTGAGCATTCTTTGGCAATGCCTTTCTTTGGGATTGGAATGAAAACTGACCTTTTCCAGTCGTGTGACCACTGCTGATTTTTCCAAATTTGCTGCCATATTGAGTGCAGCACTTTCACAGCATCATCTTACAGGATTTGAAATAGCTCAACTGGAATTCCATCACCTCCCCTAGCTTTGTTTGTAGTGATGCCTCCTAAGGCCCACTTGACTGAACACTCCAGGATGTCTGGCTCTAGGTGAGTGATCACACCATCGTGATTATCTGGATCGTGTAGATCTTTTTTGTACAGTTCTTCTGTGTATTCTTGCCACCTCTTCTTAATATCTTTTGCTTCTGTTAGATCCCTACCATTTCTGTCCTTTATTGAGCCCATCTTTGCATGAAATGTTGCCTTGGTATCTCTAATTTTCTTGAAGAGATCTCTAGACTTTCCCATTCTATTGTTTTCCTCTGTTTCTTCGCATTGATCACTGAGGAAGGCTTTCTTATCTCTCCTTGCTATTCTTTGGAACTCTGCTTAAAATCCATCACATTGTACATTTAAGATCTGCACACTTCATTGTAAGTTTCTTCTCAGTTTTAAATTTGCCTACATACTATGGTTAACCAATATAAAAAGAAAAAGAAATTTGAATATAGATTATAAAAATTGAATAGTAAAAAGGGGGAGGAAAGAAATATAAACAGGACAGAGCTTCTGGAGAGACTATGGTGTAAAGGCATCCTTACACTGTTGGTGGGAGTGTAAATTGGTGTAGTCACTAGGGAGAATGGTATTCAGGTTTCTTAAAAACCTAAGAATAGAGTTACCATATGATTCAGCAATTCCTGGATCATGTGTTTCTGGGCATATGTCCAGAAAAGATGAGAATTCTAATTTGAAAAGATTCATGCACCCCAATATTCATAGCAGCAACAGCCAAGACGTGAAGCAACCTAAATGTCCACCATAGATGAGTGAATAAAAAAGATATGGGGTGTGTGTGTGTGTGTACACATATATATAATGGAATATTACTCAGTCATAAAAAAATAAAAATACCATTTTCAACAATATGGATGTACTTAGAGATTATCATACTAAGTGCAGTAAATCAGAGAGAGAAAGATAAATATCGTATTGTATCACTTATATGTGGAATCTAAAAAAAAAATGATATAAATGAACTTACTTACAAAACAGAAACAAACTCACAGACATAGAAAACTTACGCTTAGCAGAGGTTAATGGGGGAAGAGGAGGGATAAATTAGAAGTTTCCGATCAACAGATACGTACTACTATATACAATGTAGATAAACAGCCAGGACCTACTGTATAACACAAGGAACTATATATAGAATCTCGTAATAACCTATAATAGAAAAAGATCTGAAAAAGAATACATATGTATATAGAAACAGAATCACTTCCTGTACACTTGGCTCTGATACAACATTAAAAAATAATAATAAAGAAGTTTCTTCCAGCAGTGGGCCTAGAGCAGAGGGCACGGCTCAAGGAATAGAAAGAGAGGTCCACTAATCCCCTTGACTAGACCCCCTGGGGCAGGGCACCATCTGTAGGTATCTACCAAGCAGCTATGCCCTGTTATGTGGAAGAACAGCCATGCAAAATTAGCATATTAAGCGCCCAGCTCCCAAGCTGGAGCAGTCATGTGAATGTGGAGACCGGATTCTTTTATGACTGCACCATAAATTCCAGTTGTGACCCTACTGTTTCTAAACAAAAGCCTTTGTTGGTGTGGGAGATGGCAACACACTCCAGTATTCTTGCGTGGAAAATCCCATGGACAGGGGAGCCTGGTGGACTATGGTCCATGGGGTCGCAAAGAGTCAGACACGACTGAGGGACTGAGCACACATGCAGGCAAGAGCCCTTGTGCATGGGAGATTGTGTGACTGGGGAAGACTGGGGGTGGGATTCTGGGTCACCAGCTCTTAAGTTTTAGGGGGAATATGGCATTCAGTTCAGTTCAGTCCTTCAGTTGTGTCCGACTCTTTGTGACCCCATGGACTGCAGTATGCCAGGCCTCCCTGTCCATCACCAACTCCCGGGGCTTGCTCAAACTCATGTCCATTGAGTTGATGATGCCAGCCAACCATCTCATCCTCTGTCATTGACGCCCAAGAATTGGCCCTTTCGACCAGCACCCTGAGTGACCCTAATGCAAGTTCTCCAAAGATTCAGCTTGCCGATTCCCCAGTTACAAACCCCAGTCCCTTCCTGTATTCTGAGACTAAACCCTCCTCTAAGCGTAAATGAGTGTTTTTGCAAGCTGTCCACAGGCAGCTGAGAGAGCAGCCTTGGCTGTGGGCCCAGCGTGCATTTAGAGAGACCACCCCCCCACAAACACCCCCCCTCCCCAGAGAATAATCTCCCGGCCGGGGTAATGGTACCAGAGGCATAATTACATGGCATTGGGAACACAGCTGCAGAACCTAATCATTTCAGGGACCTGGACTTCCCGGATGGTGGCTGGCCCTGGTCCATGATGCCGGGGTCAGCTTAGCTGAAAGCTCTGTGACAGATTCGTTGGCTGGAAAGCCCCCTTAACCCCCAAAATCAATGGCATGAGGCGCGGAACCTGGAAATGAGGGAAGCCACGCCCCCGCAATACAGCACAACTGGTTCACAGAGGAGGCCCCGCTGGTAATTATGGCTTATGTCAGCATGTAGAGCAGCCACAGGGAGGAAATCAGGAGTCTGATGGAGAAAAGACCGTGATCACTGAAATATTTCTGTTCCACAAACTCCTGAGGTGCTGTCCTAACTATCCAGTCTCCTGGGGTCATAGGGAGGCTAGGAAAAAATAATTAGACCTTGAAATGTGGAATTGTGAAATCGCTGAAGTCCCAATCCGAAGAGTGAATTGAAGGGTAAGGTTGAGAACTGAGCAGTCCCTCCGCTCTGCAGCAGGAGAGATGCAGGTGGGCACACTAATTGCCTGGTCTGGGGGCACAACTGGCTTATGCTGGGGTTTGATACCATCTGAGACTCAAGAAGGGCTGAATTTGAATTCCTACAAATACAAAGCATGGCCAAGAATGACAGTGAGCTGAGTCAGGAGGGCTCAAGGAGGAGTGTGTCCTGGGCGTGAGGTTGCCTCCCTAAATGCATCCACCCGTCTCCCCAAATAGGCTCAAAGCACTCCCCTGGCGACTCTTATCTGTCCAGGGGTGGACATGTGTCCCGAGTTGGCCTGATCAGACTGAAGGGAAAGATTCAGACGTTTGGTTAAAAGGCTTCCCTGTCTTCTCCTGGTGGGTGTGAGTAAGGAAGCACATTGCCCCACTCGTCACTGGCCACCTTCTGGAAATCAGGCGCTGGACCAGCTTCAGGGTGACCGAGTAGAGAGCCTGGGAAGAATCTGGGTCCCTGATGAAAGCTTCAAACGTTGATTGAACTGGGCCTGAAGCCTGCCCTGTCTGCACTGCTAGTTATGTGAGAAATACATTTCCTCATTGTTTAAGCTTTTTTGGCATCAGATGTCTTTTATTTGCTGTCCAAGCCTCCTGACTGGGACAGCCCCCCATAGAAGGGGCTGGCCACAGAAACTAGCCAGGAGCCTAGGAAGAATTGTAATGAATGAAGCCCAGGCATCAGAACCTATCAGTCTAGACTCAGATTTCCATGACATGTCTTCTTTCGTGGCATTTTTTCCTACAAAGATATATCTGATTTGCATATCAAGTATTAGGAATATCCTTTCATTCCTTCAGGAAAAAGATTACTCCTGTGTTTTATGAAACCCAAGGCCCTTTCAGTCTGCCCTTTATTTCCCACTTAAGAAGTTTTTTTATTGAAATATAGTTGACTTCAATACTTTGGCCACCTGATGCGAAGAGCTGAGTCATTGGAAAAGACCCTGATGCTGGGAAAGATTAAAGGCAGGAGGAGAAGGGGACAGCAGAGGATAAAATAGTTGGATGGCATCATGGATTCTATGGACATGAGTTTGATCAAACTCCAGGAGATGGTGAAGGACAGGGAAGCCTGGTGTGCTGCAGCCCATGGGTTTGCAAAGAGTCAGACAAGACTGAGTGACTGAACAACAACAATACTGTGTATATATATACACAAAAGAGATAACCAACAAGCATCTGCTGTATAGCACAGGAAACTATACTCAGTATTTCCCACTTTTGAAAGAAGTACATATTGAGGTGAGAAATATCTCACTCTCCTTTTTTTGGTAAATTAATTTATTTGGCTGCACTGGGTCTTAGTTGCGGCACTCAGGGTCTTCAATCTTCCTTGCGGTATCTTCAGTTGCAGCATGTGGGACATAGTTCCCTGACCAGGGAATCAAACTCGGGCCCCCTGCATTTTGAACTCAGAGTCTTAGTCACCGGATCATCACGGAAGTCCCTCTCTTCTTGTAAAAAAAAACAACAACAACAACAATCAGCCTGGATTGTGGAAAGTGGCTACTATCACATGGCCTCTGTGTGAAGGAGCAATAGAGAGTAGCGAAGACTAGGGTTAAAGAGAGCATCTTACCCCACCTCAAGGGCTTTAGCAGATGGTGACTGGCAGGAATGTGGCTCCAGGGCCAGCCACCTAATCTTCTGACCCTTCAAAAGATGGATGGGCTTGGAGGGCATTATGCTTAAGTGAAGTAAGTCAGACAATGATACCTACTGTCTGATGTTGCTCGGATGTGGAATCTAAAAATATACAACAAACTAGTGGATATAACACAAAAGAAGCAGACTCACAGATACAGAGAACAAACTAGCAGTTATCGGTGGGAGGGAGGAGAAGGGAGGGAAAGCCACTACAGGGGTAGGGGAAGGGGAGGCACAGACCACTGGGTGTGAGACAGGCTTGAGGATGTGCTGTATAACATGGGGAATAGAGCCAATATCTTATAATAACTGTAAAAGGAAACTACCCTGTAGTATTGTATACGAATTAAAAAATTTTTAAAGACCCTATAAAATAGAATTTGTATGTGAAGTCTCCATTTAAAAAAAAAAAAATCAGATCAACACTGTATGGGCCAAACAGAATATATCTGCGGCTGTTTATGCCTAACCAAGTCTCATCCTGGCATATCCCAGGCTGTGTCGAGTGGCCCCCGCATCTCCAAGTAAACCACCTGCTGTGTACGACATTGTGTCATCACAGTGTTATTTATGACACTGAAAATGTGGCAACAACTTCGTTTCTAATAACAGGGATCAACTAAATAAACTATGACAAATCTCCCTTGGTGGAAGATTATGCAACTGTTTAAAAAACACACTGATAAGTAGTAACTTGGGAGAAACACTTATGATATAATGTTAAGTGGGGAAAAACAGAGTCCACACACTTGTATATATAACATGATTACAATTCTGGCAAAGAATACAGAATAGAGCAATGCATCAGAAATTAACTCTAAAAGCAGACGAGCCCAATAGTGTCAGGAATTGAGTGGAGAGTAAATTACTCATCCCTCTCCTTAGACCTGGCCTGCACTTCTCTCTGCCTGCTGGACTCCTCTGCTGTCTCTTCCGGAGGCATCTCCAGCTGGACCCCGTCTACCCTCAGGCCCCTCAGCCACCCTCCCACAGGTTGCCCACATTTCTCTGGTTCCTCTTTTTCCAGCATAAACACGTCGAGTCCATCAACAAACTCCACTGCACTTCCTGTAAAGTATCTTGAATCCACCAGTTTGCTCACCTCCCTGCCACTCGCCCTGGTCTACGTCATCATGCCTAAAGAAATAACTTCATTCTTTGTCTCTCAGATTCCATTTGTGTCCTCTAAAATCCATCCTCCACACAGCAACCACACTGATCCCTTTGTGCATGCTAAATTGCTTCAGTCATGTCCAACTCTTTGCAACCCTGTGGATTGTAGCCCGCCAGGCTCCTCTGACCTTGAGATTCTCCAGGCAAGAATACTCGTGTCGTGTTGATGTTTGACAGAAAACAACAAAATTCTGTAAAGCAATTATCCTTCAATTAATAAATAAATAAATTTTAAAGAAAAAGAATACTGGAGGGGGTTGCCATGCCCTACTCCATGGGATCTTCCTGACCCAGGGATCAAACCCAGGTCTCTGATGTCTCCTGCCTTGGCGGGCGGATTAGAGATTCTATTCATTCTAGATCAGGTCATCCCTGCTTAAACCCCGCTCCCCCAACCCCCTGGTGATTCTCAGTGGTGGTGGTACAGGATCAGTGGCTGGGTAATGTCAGGGCCTGTGTTTCTGTGATGGTCTTGGTCTTTCCCACATGGTCATAAAAAGGCCACCTCATGCAGGCAGGGAGTGCTTGGGATCTGAACTTTATACTTACCAGTATTCTCAGTGAGTCATGCCCCAGGGGCACCTCTGTGATTTACGTGAGCCCAGGGGGTGACAGGGCCACCCTCACCGGACCATCCAGCTCCCTGATAAGGTTCAGCTCTCACCAGCTGCCAGTTACTCTGCCAAGCACTTGACATCAGCAGGATTCTAGAGTTGGCCCCAGATTCCATCCCCTGGTTATTCAATCAACACTGCTCTAGGTACTTCTATGAAGAAACTTGGCAGGGGCCTGGCCCAATCAGGTGAGTCTTTAAAAGCAGAAAGTTTTCTCAAGGTGGAGGCAAAATAAGTCAGAGATGCTAGAAACCCAGAAGGATTCTATGCACCTTCACTCTTTGGAGATGAAGGAGGTACCAAGGAATGTGGTGGCCTCTAGAAAGTGAGAATGGTCCCAGCTCACAGCCAGCAAGGAAATGAGGACTGTGATTCTACAGCTGCAAGGAATTTGGTTCAGCCAACAACAAGAACTATTCTTGTTGAAAGAATATTCTTTCCAGGGCCTCCCAGTAAGAACTCAGCCTGGCTGACACTTTTGATTCTGGCCTTAAGAGAAGGGAAGCCCAGAGCCTGGTGGGTCTGCCTGAACTTCTGACTTTGGAACTCTGAGATAATAAATGGGTTTTAAGTTGCTAAATCTGGGGTGAAGGCTTATGCAATGAGAGAAAACTGATGCCCTTGTTTAATCTGTAGTCCTTAACCCACCAGTTCTGCTTGGTGGATGCCCTTGTATCCTTTTTAAGGTGAGGCTCTGAGAGGTTCTTAACATGCCAGGGTTGCCCAGAGGCCCCAGGACTGCAGGCTGAGGCTATAAATCCCAGCTGCATCATTGAAGCATTCATCATGGGTTGGCTGGCCCTGGGCTGGAGGCTGGGGACCCAGCAAAGCCTTTGGCGCCAAGGCACCCATGGGTTTGTGGAGAAGAATTCCTAGTGATGTGGGAATTAGGAAGGAAGGAATTAGCTGAACTCAGTCACAGCCCTCACTGTACAGTGCGAGTTGCAACACCCTCAGTTTCAGAGCGGAAAGGGGAGTTAGCAGCAAAGCCAGGTTTCTGCCCACCTCTCCTGACCCCTGGAGTTCCCTTCTTCCATCCAGACGGCAACGGTGGGCCCTTCGGTCCCCCGGAAGCTAGGAAGGAATGAGGACCACTTGCCAAGTTGCTGATTCCAGCTCTTCTAATCCCCACCCCATGCGTGCATGCTCAGTTGCTTCAGTCATCTCCAACTCTCTGCGACCCCATGGACTGTAGCCCACCAGGCTCCTCTGTCCATGGGATTCTCTAGGCAAGAATACTGGAGTGTGTTGCCATGCCCTCCTCCAGGGGATGTTCCTGATCCAGAGATCGAACCAGCGTCTCCGGCATCTCTTGCCTTGCAGGCAGATTCTTTACTGCTAAGCCACCAGGGAAACCCAATCCCCACCCCATCCTTGGTGAAAAGCAGGAGAAGGAGTGCATCCTCAAGGCTGCAGGGACAGCGGGAAGCAAAGAGGGATATGCCAGCCAACCAGCTGCTTCCCTCTCTCCTCTAGGAGCCCCTCTTCTCTGCCCCCGGCCTCACATCAGAGGCCAGGACCACTGAGGGGTGGGCAGGGGTGCATGCCATGAGTGGCAAGGGCTGGGACAGACTGATTCATTTCTCCGCACCTGTGAGGATCTCAGGGCAGACTCCCAAGGTGACAGGAGTCTTGAGAGTTTCCAGGCTCCTTTCCTGACTTGGTGGTGAGCAATTGCCGGTCCTAAGAAAGCCAGAAGGAGATGAAACCCAAAGCCCAAACCCAAAGCCCAAACCATAGGCTTCTCAAGAAATGACTTCTGACCACATAGTTTTTCTGACACCACCTCTTGCCACAATCAGTTCAGTTCAGTTCAGTCACTCAGTCATGTCCGACTCTTTGTGACCTCATGAATCGAAGCACGCCAGGCCTCCCTGTCCTTCACCATCTCCCGGAGTTCACTCAAACTCATGTCCATGGAGTCGGTGATGCCTTCCAGCCATCTCATCCTCTGTTGTCCCCCTTTCCTCATCAGAGTCTTTTCCAATGAGTTAACTCTTCACATGAGGTGGCCAAAGTACTGGAGTTTCAGCTTTAGCATCATTCCTTCCAAAGAAATCCCAGGGCTGATCTTCTTTAGAATGGACTGGTTGGATCTCTTTGCAGTCCAAGGGACTCTCAAGAGTCTTCTCCAACACCACAGTTCAAAAGCATCAATTCTTCGGCGCTCAGCCTTCTTCACAGTCCAACTCTCACATCCATACATGACCACTTGCCACAATAGAATTGCTTAAAACCCTTGACCGCAGGGGCAGCACAGGTAAGTCTTTGTGTGCCCTGGAGTGCCTGCTGGGGGACACGGCAGGGATATTCAGAAGCACGACCTTGGAACAAGTGACCCTGTGGTCCACGGTGGGAAGTGGGAGGCTGGTCATCACTTCCCTTCAAGGTCAGCACAGACTGAGGACAGGATGCTGGCACAACCCTCTGCCCAGGAAAGGAGGGGACACACCGGGTCTTCTCCGCAGCCTGAAGGATAGAACAGAGACCGAGGGGAGACTGCTTGGAGCTTGCCAGGAACCCAGGAATCCCCGGTGCCAGGTCTATTTGTAAATGTCTCGCTAGTAAAGGGGAAGAGCCCTGCTCTGGGAGAGGTGCTCTTGTCCTGCTGAGAATGGGTGGGTTCAGACGGGTAAATGTAGGCTGTCGAGAGCTGGGTTGCTATGAGGACTGTGTGAACACGGGATTTGGGGATCAGCAGGGAAGTGGGTGAGGAGGCGGAGTGGAAGGGCGGAGCCCTGGGTAGGCTGGGGATGGGGGCGAGGCCACGGGAGGGCGCCCGGGGGGGCTGTCCCCGGTGCACGCCCCGCCCCTTCGCCCAGACCTTAGGGGCTTCTTCTGCGCATGCGTCCCCGTGCACACTTCGTGTTAGCTCTAATTTGTTTCACTTGCAGAAACAAAGAGGCATCCCGTTGGGATGTGAAGCAGGTAGATGAGCCATGAACTGAATTCCGTGGAATCAGAGGCTTGGGGCCAGAGGTGTCCGTGGGGACTTAAATCCCCAAGAAATATTGGGGAAAGTTTTGGGTTTATCCAGGGTGAGAAGTCGGGGGGGCTCCAGTGGCTCTGATGTAGATGGTGTGAGTCAGAGAAATCTCTAATGACCTTGGGTCATTCAGCCATTCATTCCCACGTGCCTGTCCCCCACCCCACCACACACCACACACACATAAGACACCCACACACCAGTGCCTGATGAGGGTCCCCTCCGTGCGTCCACTCAACGGTTACAGCTACAAACTCCACTGTGGCCCATAGCACTGCGTTGCCATCACCTGTTTGCTTCTTTCCTCCCCCTCTGGACTCGAATCCTCAAGGCCAGAGACTGACTTTACTTGGATCCTCCAGAATTTATCTCAAAGCTCAGTAAAGTGCTGGATGGAGGGAACGGGATGGACGTTTCTGGAGTCTGACCCTGGGCTGGGCTCTGCCAGTGCAAGTCAGATAAAACCTGCAGCCTGCCCCAAGGGTCCTCACAGTCTTAACGAATCAGTCATCCTAGGGTAAGGTCCCCATCTCTGGAGGTACAGGGACACAGCTGAGCAACTGGGCAGAGAACTCGGTGGGCACTGGAGCTCTGATGGGCAGTGACCTCGATGCTTCCAATGCCCCTTCTGGCCCTTGGATCCCTGACTCCCTGGGATCAGGGTCCAACGAGATGTTGGCTCCCAGATGTTTGCTGCCTGTTTCCAACAAGCCATCTGTGTGTGGAAGGAGAGCTGAGTCACCGATTGGAATGCCTGAATCAAAGTCACCTCCCTTCTTAATAACCATTATAAACACATTGCCGGTCAGCCCTGTTTGTTTGCTTCTTGGAGTTTATGTGGCTGCACGAAATGCAGTATCAAAGACGAACACACAAACCTCGAACCACCCGTATTTAGTCTTCTCTGTGTCTGGTCTGTGTGCCACCCACACTCAACGCACTTGTGCTGGATGAGAAGAGGCGTGGGGGCAATAGCTCCCTGCACCTGACTGGCTCACCCCTCCAGAGCCCTTGCTAGCCCCACCACCGGCTCAAGAGCATCCTCACCCCTTGGGGCGCTGAGGGGCCTTCGGGCTGGGACACCTGGGCCACAGTTCTCACTGCCCTTTCTGTACCAGCTTCTCCAATCTCTACTTTAAATCCCCTGCAAGGCTGGCCTCCTCCTTCCTGACACTCCCGAAACAAGTTCATACAAGTTATTGGGAACCCAAAGCAGGTATCAGATGACTTACATCATGGATCTGCTGTCTCTGGTTTTCTTGATAAATTAGGCTTTAAAGTCCCATTTCACAGATTGGGAACCCAAGGCTGAGAAGGACGAAGGATTTCTCCCTTGGCCTCAGACCAGTCTGCTTCTGGGTTGCAAGCCTTTTTTTTCTGCCATGCTAATCTTTCTAAACCTGTTTCAATCTCAGCTAATGGCATCAAGTGCCGCCTGTCCTTCAAATTTCCAAAGTCATTTCTAACATTGTCACCATGCCACTCTATCTCCTAAGATTGGCTTGAACTGTATGTGTCATAATTCAAACAACAGTGACTTAAACAAAAAGGTTAAGTGGCTTGTGTAGTGTAATGTGACAGCTGGAGCCAGGTAGTCTGGGTTGGTGCACTTGCTTGAGAAAGTCATCAAGAACCCAGCTTCCTTGTAGCCTTCCTCTCCTCCATCCTTACCTCAAAGCTCGCATCCTTGTGGCCACAAAAAGGCTGCTTTATCTCCAAGCATTGCAGCTACCTTCCAAGCAGGACATTCCAAAGGGAAGATGATGCAGGGCAAATGCTCACTTCACCTGAGTTTGTTCCTTTTTATGTGAGAAGCAATAGCTTTGCCTGGTCTACTGTATATATTGCATTGGCACAACTGGGATACACAGCTAACTAGTTGCCTTGTACCTTCCACTGCCAGATGCCTGGGAAGGCAAAAGGCCATGAGGTACATTTCTGCCCTGAGCAAAACTGGCTTTCTGTTGGCAAGAAAGAAGGAGAATGGATATTGGATAAGCAATAAATTGCTTGCCACAAAGCTCCCACATTTAACCAGCCCCTGCATCACATATAGTCTAATTTCTCTTGCCTCTAACCTGTCTTTCTTCCCCTTGCCAAGATTTCTACCTAGTTCAGGCTCACAGTTACCTCCTCTAACTGTTCTCTGCCAGACTCACCTCTTCTCCTGTCCCCGCTGCACGCTGCTACCCAGCAATCAGGATACATGATCCCCTGCCCTCCGACCTCTACTCTCTCTCCATTGCTTATAAAAGGATGGCCAGATTCCTCAACCTGAAACTTTACAATCCAGCTCATCCCTCTTCTTCCCTTATCTCCTAAACTCCTGATGGTCCAGCCACTCTCTCCCACTCCCCACACTGAAGAGCCACTTGCCATGCCCCCATCTAAGATGACTTCCTTCCTGCATGTTCTACCTCTTGGAAATGCTCCTTTATTTTAAAATTTATTTTATTGAAGTATAGCTGATTGACAATGTTCTGCTAGTTTCTGCTGTATAGCAAACTGATTCAGTTATCCATATACATACATAATTTTTCATACCCTTTTCCATTATGATTTATCACAGGATATTGAAAACAGTTCCCTGGACTACACAGTAGGACCTTGCTGTGTATCCATTCTATACATGATACTTTGCATCTGCTATTTCCAAACCCCCACTCCACCTTTCACCCACCCCACTCCCCCTTGGCAACATGATTCTGTTCTCTGTGAGTCTGGTTCTGTTTCGTAGGTAAGTTCGTTTGTGTCATATGTTAGAACCCACATACTAGTGATGGGATTTGTCTTTCTCTGTCTGACTTACTTCACTTAGTATGATCATCTCTGGGTCCATCCACGCAGCTGCAAATGGCATTATGGAAATGCTCCCTTAAGTCTCAGCTCAAATGCCATCTTCCCTGTGACCACTTGCTGATCACCCCAGTTGGAATCAACCTTCCCTCCTCAATGTTCCTCTGGGATAGCATTCCATAGTTTGGCTTGGCCTCCAGATGCCGTTGTGGAATCTCTTGGATGGCTTGTGGCTGCCCAGCTCCCATCTCTCTACTTCCAGTAATGTCCTCTTGGGGATCCATCCTGATGGGGAACTGGGGTTCTGGCAATATCCTACGAGCCTTCATTAAGCTTCTCCTGAAGCTAGACATAGCCCTGGGCTCCAGCTATGTTAGACTCTGAAATTCCTTCTCTTGAATCTGTTTCTCTTGGATATTCTATTACCTATGTTCGAAAGAGTCTGCTTACTGACTATGGTTCTTGGCCTCCTTAGTTAATAGAAATTGACTAGAGGCCAGACAAGGAATTCAGGCAAGGCTTTCCTGGGGCCCCTGCTGCAGCACGAGGGAGCGAAAACATACAGCTTCCCTTGTTCACTCCCCGTGGTCATGAGCTGGTTCCTTACAGGGGGTGAGGGTAGAGGTGTGTCCAGAGGTCTGGCCAGATGGGTGTCTTAGATGGTCTGCCCACCCCTTTGGTGGTGGTGTGTGCAGGAGGCATGGACACTACCCTGATTTTGCTCCCAACACCCTGCTGTTGCTTCCAGCTCTTAAGAAGTGGCAGTTGGAGTTCTTTTGGTCTTCTTGTATCTTGTCTATAATTTGCCCCAACTGCGCACATGTACACAATTATCTTCAGTCCCCAGTGGTTTCTTTGTCTTTTGTTGCTCGAGGACACATCTGTCCAGGTGCCAGCACTGCAGCACAGGGCCCCAGACCCCGGGTTCTAGCCTGTCTCATCCCCTGAAAGCGCTGTGCATCTCTCCTTGGCTGAGCTGAAACCCTTTGACAGGCGAGGTCTATTGTATGTTTCACTTTGTTCCCCTGGCCTGGCACAGAGCTCCGTCCCCACAGGGAGGGGATGGGAAGAAACCAAGATGCTAGGGACACAAGGGAGGTCCCCCCTGCTTCATCTGGGAGCCTCGGGTCACTGCCTGCTTCCTGACACCCCCATTCTGCTGAACTGTGTTAGCCACACGTGTCCTTAGCTTCTTCCTGAACCTTGGCATCTGCTTAGTAAATGACACTCAATAATAGGTGTGAAATGAAGTCTCCTGCCAGCATCTCTGGTTCTGACACTTGTTCCACTCAGCTTGGCAGTGCCTGGCAGGCACATCGTAGACATTTCATAAGTGTTATTCCTTTTATTGGGTGAACTAGCATGAAAAGCACCCACCCCATGTCAGTGCCAGAAGATATCTGCCGTCTTAGTTCCACGACAGTGTCCACAGGGAACATGGGCTGACCTTGCTTTTCATTATGAAGGGCAATCCATGTACATTTGGTGAACCTCCCGCTTAAGCCACTACCATCTCTGCCCTGAATTGTTGGAAAACGTTCATAACTGTTCTCGGCTATTCACTGTTGCCTCCTCATCTATTTAAAAATTTTTTTAATTTTGTTTCTTTATTCTTGGCTGACCGTGTGTTTGTTGCTGTGCACAGGTTTTCTCTAGTTGCGGCGAGCAGGGTCCGCTCTCCAGCTGTGGTGCGCGGGCTTCTCATCGCAGTGGCTTCCCTCGTTGCGGAGCACGGGGTCCAGGGCACCTGGCTTCAGGAGCGGCAGCTCTCAGGCTGAGTTGCCCTGCAGCATGTGCAATCTTCCTGGCCCAGGGACCAAACCAGCGTCCCCTGCATTGGCAGGTTAATTCTTAAGCACTGGAAGTTCCTCATCTATTCACACAGCAGCCAGAGTCATCTGTTAAGGGGTTAAGTTAGATCTGACTCTCCTGGGCTCAGAACCCTCCAGGGGTCTCCTCCCATCTCACCTAGAATAAAAGACAATGTGGTCACTTCTCTGGCTCCATGGCTGGTCATGGTCCTCCCTCTCCTTAACCCTCTGATGTCCCGGGCTCACTCCTGACCCCGCTCCCATGCTTCCCCCCGTTCCCTCCCTTCCCCCCGCCTCCCACCCTCCCCGTGTGCTTTGGGCATTTCAGGCCCCATACATGCTAAGGCCTCGCACTTGCCCTTCTGCAAAGCTTCACCCCCAGGGACCTGTATAGCTCATTCCCTCCCCTCCTTTGGGCCGCTCCTCAAATGTCGCCCCATCACATGTGCCACGCTGGATGCCAACACCTGGCAGGGTGCACAGTCATCTCCTCATCGACTCAGCACCCAGTTCACAAGGTGGCCCCACCCCAGGGCAAGCGCTTTTTTGGGAGCTGGAACTCCACACTCACAACCGTGCATGGGGCTTCCAGGGATGCAGGACACAGAAGATGTGGTTTTCAGAGAAGAGTCCCCAGTAAAGTGTCAGCAGGCCCCTGGCCACGGGGCCAGCTTGGTGAGACCTTTCTGTGGCCTCTTCCCACTTCACCTCTGAAAAACAAGACAGAAGGAAGCAACAACACCTACTGGGCACCTGTTATGTGTTACCTAAAGTGCGATGATTTAACCAGCAGGTTAACTTTTCTTTTATAATAAATATCAGGGAATGCCAAAAGTCCCACCTGCCTGAGCTGACCGCTGTGCACCAATATTTGAAATATCAAACCACCTAACCATTTTGACTGGATGCCCCAGCCCTGTCCCTCAAGTCCAGAGCTTCATCTGCTCTTTGTCTGATCCTAGGGTAAAGGAGCCCACCCTACAGATGACAAAACTGAGGCTCAAAAAAGTTCAAAATCTTGCTCAGTGATTCAGCTAAGGTCCACTGACCCTGGAGTCCTCCAGTCTCCTCCATCCAACCTCAGATGGAGTGTCCAGCCCCATCTGACTCCTGCTTCTGCCCCTCGGAGAGCCCTGTCCAGGGCAGAGAGCCTGGCCCAGGGAGCCCGAGATACTGCCCCAGGTATGGTTGGGCCATGACTTTGACGTGGGTCTGCTGGGTTCCTGCCTAGTTCTTCAAGCAACCAGCCCCATTTTGCTCCCCACTGAGCTGCAGATAAAGCATAGGCATTGATGAATTTGAACTGATGGGTTTAATTTGTTGAACCCAGTGACGGCCTCTAATGGAGAGCCGCAGACTAGCTGGACGGTGCCTCTCAGTTGCACCCTCTTCTGAACTGTTGTCAGGTGGAGCCCTGAGTGTGGAGGTGAGGGTGTTTTTACCTGCCTTCCGCTGCAGGAGACTGGGTTTAACGGATGCATTTCTTCCTGCTCCAAGTGGCTGCCTTCTCATCCCTGGCCCTGAAGGAAATCATCCTGGCAGAGCTTAGAGACCCTGGCAGCTCCTGGTGCTTTGCCAACCTCTGTGTCCCGGTCCTCTGGTGTCCTGAGCCAGCCCCACCACGGCAAGGGGCTTCCTGCCACCAACCTTTGAACGTTTGCTTATTCTTCTCATCTTGAGGGGCTGGCTGTCACCTCTGGGCACCTGCAGGTCTGAATCTGTTGGGTGAGTAACACTTCCTGAACAGCTAGGATGAGCAACATCTTCCTACACACGGAGCCACAGGTCATAGAAGCTTCAAGTGGAACCTGGCCCTCAAAGAGCTCACGTTCTCATGGGGCCACGTGGTAACGTGAAAGCAGACATGTAAGCGAGATGATGTCAGGGACTGAGGAAGCCTATGAAGGAGACGAGATGGAGGTGGGTGGAGAGGGTGCCCGGGCAACCTCGGTGATCAGGGGAGCTCCCCGAGGCTTTGAGTTCTTAGTGATAAGAAGGCAACACCAAGACCTCAGGCAGAATATAGAAGAAACCTAAATGTTCATCAGCAGAGGAGTGGATAAAGAGGATGAAAAATGAAAAACGAAGTGTTAGTCACTCAGTCATGTCCGACTCTTTGCAACCCCATGGGCTGTAGCCCTCTAGGCGCCTCTGTCCACAGATTCTCCAGGCAAGAATACTGGAGTGGGTTGCCATTTCCTTCTCCAGGGGATCTTCCCTACCCAGGGACTGAACCCAGATCTCCCTCATTGCAGACAGACTCTTTACAATCTGAGCCACCAGGAAGTAAAGAGGATGTGGTACGCATATATGATGGGATACTGTGTGCCTGTGTGCTCAGCTCTGTCTGACTTTGCAACCCCGTGGACTGTAACCTGCCAAGCTTCCTTATCCATGGAATTTCCCAGGCAAGAATACTAGAGTGGGGTGCCATCTCCTCCTCCAGGGGATCTTTCTGACCCAGGGGTTGAGCCTCCTGCATTTCAAGTGGCTTCTTTACCACTGTGCCGCCTGGGAAGCCCCATAATAGAATATTACTCAACCACGAAAAAGAGCAAAATAATGCCATTTGCAGCTATCTGTGGATGCAACTAGAGGTGATCATCAGTTCAGTTCAGTCACTTAGTCGTGTCCAACTCTTTGCAACCCCATGGACTGCAGCACACCAGGCTTCCCTGTTCATCACCAATTCCCAGAACTTGTGCAAACTCATGTCCATCGAGTTGGTGATGCCATCCAACCAGCTCATCCTCTGTCATCCCCTTATCATCATGCCTTCAATCTTTCCCGGCATCAGGGTCATTTCCAATGAGTCAGTTCTTCGCATCTACAAGGTGGTCAAACTATTGAAGCTTGAGCTTGAGCTTCAGCTTCAGTCCTTCCAATGAATACTCAGGGCTGATTTCTTTTAGGATGAACTGGTTTGATCTTCTTGCAGAAATGATCATACTAAGTGAAATAAGTCATACAGAGAAAGATAAATACTATATGATGTCACTTATATGTGGAATCTAAAAAATACAACAAACTAGTGCATAAAACATGAAAGAAGCATGCTCACAGATACGGAGAGCAAACTAGTGCTGACCAGTGAAAGTGGGGAGGGGGCTGGGGGGGAGGGGGGAGGGGCACTTAGGAGTGGGGGAGGGGCACTATAGGAGTGGGGGAGGGGCGCTATACAAGTGGGAGAGGGGCACTTAAGAGCTGGGGAGCGGGAGCTACAAACCATTGGGTGTAAGATAGGCTGAAAGATGTATTCTACAACATGGGAAACACAGTCAATATTTTGTAATAGCTGTAAATGGAAAGTAACTTTAAAAAGTTATATT
>NW_011494874.1:7660730-7661164 GCF_000754665.1 Bison bison bison | reverse complement strand
CAATAAATTTTTTTTAATTAAAAAAAAAAGGATCTCAGGTAAAACAATCCGAACTGAAGGATCAAGGACTATCAAGACCCTGAGAGACCAGGAGAGTGTGGCAGGAGGAGCAGAAATCAGGCTTGTGTGGCTGGAGCTTAGAGGGTTGGCATGGAGCAGGGGAGGGCGTGAGGTCAGCAAGGCCTTTGCTAAGTCACTTTAGTCGTGTCTGACTCTGTGCAACCCCATAGACAGCTGCCCACCAGGCTCTGCCGTCCCTGGGATTCTCCAGGCAAGAACACTGGAGTGGGTTGCCATTTCCTTCTCCAATGCATGAAAGTGAAAGTGAAGTCGCTCAGTCGTGTCCAACTCTTAGCGACCTCATGGACTGCAGCCCACCAGGCTCCTCCATCCATGGGATTTTCCAGGCAAGAGTACTGGAGTGGGGTGCCATT
>NW_011494874.1:7657684-7660630 GCF_000754665.1 Bison bison bison | reverse complement strand
CCTCAGCAAGGCCAGGAGGTGCCATAAAGATCTGGCTTGCATCTGAAGTGTGGTGGGCGGCCACTGAGGGGCGTTAGGCCGGGCACTGTGTGGTCTGACGTCAGCAGGCCTCCATGTCAGCTTCGGGTCTCCATGAGGTCACTCAGCTCCAAGGGAAGGGTAAAGTGGGAAGCCGGTTAGGAGCCTGGTGGAGCAAGTGAGAGCTGGCAGTGACCTGGGCTCAGCTGGAGCGCTGCGGGGCTGGGGCGGGGGTGGGGCTCCCAGGAATAACTACCAGGCAGCTTGGAATCAGGCTCTGAGGGGATAGTAGGATCAGGGGCGACCCCTGGGTTTCTAACCAAGCCAGAGAGCCGCCAGGAATGCAGTTTCCGGTCTTGAGGAAGATTCAAGAAAAGGCAGACTGAGAAGTGGGGGTGAGGGTCAGCAGCTCAGCCTTGTCCCGTTACACATGAGGGGTCTGTTATTCATGTGGGTGGAGGGGCGAGGTTGGCACGGAGAGAGGAAGAGTCCAGAGACACGTGGGATGAAGACAGGGACTTTGGAGTCAGCACATGATGGCCTTTGAAGCCATGGGCTGCATGCCCTCTGCTGTAGTGTGTGGGCAGAGAGGGAGAGAAGGCTGAGGGCTGGCCCTGGGGCCCACCGGCCTTGAGGGGTCTGCTGAAAAGGAGGGTGCAGCCTGTCGGTGGGAAGCTTAGGGAGGGGAGAGTTCCGGAAGGACCATGTGGCTAGTCACACCAAATGACAGCAAGAGGTCGAGGAAGAGGAGACAGAGAACTGAGCTTTGGCAGGATGGAATGCACTGGCTACCTCCGGCCATCTTGTGGGGAATCGTGAGGACAAGATCCTGCTTAGGAAGGCGGGAGCAGAAGGTGAGAAAGTGGAGATAAGAAGTCAAGGCAACTTTGTGGAAGAAACCTAAGTGTCCACAGACAGAGGAATGGAGAAAGGAAATGTGGTACATATATGCAATGGGGAGAGTGAAGTGGGAATTCCATATATACGATGGAATATTATTCAGCCATTAAAAAGAATGAAATAATGCCATTCACAGCAACGTGGATGGACCTAGAGATAATCCTACTAAGTGAGGTATATCAAACAAACAAAGCTCAGCATCATATGATATCACAAATAAATGGAATCTTAAAAAAATGATACAAATGAACTTATTTCCAACATAGAAACAGACTCTTAGACGTATAAAACAAACTTATGGTTACCAAAGAGGGAAGGATAAATTAGGAGTCTGGGATTAACATATACACACTACTATACATAAGATAGGTAATCAACAAGGACCTACTGTTTAGCACAGGGAGCTCTACTTGATATTCTGTAATAACTTATATGGGAAAACAATCTGAACAAGCATAGATATATGTAAATCAACTATGATAGATGTGAATCACCTGCACTCCAACATAAAGTAAAAATTGATTTAAAAAAATATGATCCAAATGCACTTATCTACAAAACAGAAACAAACTCACAGAAATAAAGAGCAGACTTGTGGTTGCCAAGGGGGAGAGGAGTAGGGAAGGGGGGAAGTGGGACTTTGGGATTAGCAGATGCTAACTATTAAGTAAAGGAAAGAAATGATAGAGGTCAAAAACACCATACAAACTATTATGCAGAGAGTGGATAAACAACAGTCTTATTGTATAGCACAGAGGATTATAGTCAATATCCTGTGATAAACTGTAATGGAGAAGAATATGAAAAGAATGTATAGAAATCCATAACTGGCTTCCCAGGTAGCTCAGCTGGTAAAGAATCCACCTGCAATGCAGGAGACCCTGGTTCAATTCCTGGGTCAGAAAGCTCCCCTGGAGAAGGGATAGGCTACCCACTTCAGTATTCTTGGGCTTCACTGGTGGTTCAGACGGTTAAGAACCTGCCTGCAATGCAGGAGACCTGGGTTTGATCCCTGAGTTGGGAAGATCCCCTGAAGTGGGGCATGGCAACTTGTATTGCCTGTATTCTTGCCTGGAGAATCTCCACAGACAGAGGAGTCTGGCTGGCTATAGTCCACGGTGTCACAAAGAGTTGGACATGACTGAGTGACTAAGCACATATGTATAACAGAAAGGTTTTCCTGTACAGCAAAATTAACACCATAGTGTAAATCAACTATATTTCAAATATAAATTCAAATAAATTTTTTTAAATAGACATCTCTTTGTGGTGCTGGGAAGGAAGTGGGGTGGTGGGCAGAGTAGGAAGTGTAGTCAGGCTGCCCTTTGGGCATCTTTGAGCAGTCCTGCAGAAAGAATCATGGGTGATGGGAAAAAGAGGAGATAATTATAGAAGCAAAGACCTTGAGAGAGTGAGGGGGAAGGAAATCCCGAGCCAAGTGATGCAGAGAGACATATGTCTTCTGTTGTGGAGCACGTGGAGAGCAATCCCAGGAAACTAGGACTTGGTGATGGGATGCCTCCATCTAAATACAGTGACTGTCTCTATAAAATATGGAAACAGGTCATAAGCCAAGAGGAAGGGAAGAAAGCAATGTTGAAGATGGAGAAAGGAAAAAGCCGTAAACCAGGAAAATGGGGGTGAAATTTCTAGGAAAGTGGAGATGGATTTACTGAACATGTTCATTCAGTTCAGTTCGTCGCTCAGTCGTGTCTGACTCTTTGCAACCCCATGAACTATAGCACACCAGGCCTCCCTGTCTATCACCAACTCCTGGAGTCTACCCAAACCCATGTCCATCAAGTCGATGATGCCATCCAACCATCTAAGCCTCTGTTGTCCCCTTCTCCTCCTGCCCTCAGTCTTTCCCAGCATCAGGGTCTTTTCCAATGAGTCAGCTCTTCGCATCAGGTGGCCAAAGTATTGGAGTTTCAACTTCAACATCAGTCCTTCCAATGAACACCCAGGACTGATCTCCTTTAGGATGGACTGGTTGGATCTCCTTGCAGTCTAAGGGACTCTCAAGAG
>NW_011494874.1:7653632-7657584 GCF_000754665.1 Bison bison bison | reverse complement strand
TGGACTGGTTGGATCTCCTTGCAGTCTAAGGGACTCTCAAGAGTCTTCTCCAACACCACAGTTCAAAAGCATCAATTCTTCTATGCTCAGCTTTCTTTATAGTCCAACTCTCACATCTATACATGACCACTGGAAAAACCATAGCTTTGACTAGATGGACCTTTGTTGGCAAAGTAATGTCTCTGCTTTTCAATATGCTGTCTAAGTTGGTCATAACTTTCCTTCCAAAGAGTAAACGTCTTTTAATTTCATGGCTGCAATCACCATCTGCAGTGATTTTGGAGCCCTGAAAAATAAAGTCAGCCACTGTTTCCACTGTTTCCCCATCTATCTGCCATGAAGTGATGGGACCAGATGCCATGATCTTTGTTTTCTGAATGTTGAGCTTTAAGCCAACTTTTTCACTCTTCTCTTTCACTTTCATCAAGATGCTTTTGAGTTCCTCTTCACTTTCTGCCATAAGGGTGGTGTCATCTGCATATCTGAGGTTATTGATATTTTCTCCTGGCAACCTTGATTCTAGCTTGTGCTTCTTCCAGCCAGCATTTCTCTTGATGTACTCTGCATAAAAGTTAAATAAGCAGGGTGACAATATACAGCTTTGACATGCTCCTTTTCCTATTTGGAACCAGTCTGTTGTTCCATGTCCTGTTCTAACTGTTGCTTCCTGACCTGCATACAGGTTTTTCAAAAGGCAGGTCAGGTGGTTTGGTATTCCCATCTCTGTCAGAATCTTCCACAGTTTATTTGAAATGAGAAGAACTGCTCCATTGCATCATTTTCTCCAGCTATAATCTGCCTGGGGTCTTCTGCAGTTCCTTATGAGGATTCCCAGATGGTGCAGTGGTTAAGAATCTGCCTGCCAATGGAGGAGACACAGGTTAGATCCCCGGATTGGGAGGATTCCCTGGAGGAGGAAATGGCAACCTACTCCACTATTCTTGCTGGGAAAATCCCATGGACAGAGGAGCCTGCTGGGCTATAGTCCCACGAGATTGCAGAGTTGAACATAACTGAGCACACAGTTGTGGTGATGATAATCAGACTACAGGTCCAGGCAGAGGATTGAGAAGACAGTTAGAAAAGAAAAGACTGGAGAGGAAATGAGTTGGAAGAGTAAGCGAGAGTAGTTGAAAAGCGGGAGGTTTCAAATCGAGATTGCCAGTGGGTGGCTGAAACGGGTGGCAGAGGAGGTGGTTGACTGTCCTTTGAGATCAGGCAATCCGAGGTTGTTTGGGGTTAGATGGTGGCGTAACTGCCACTCAGATTCCAGGCAGCCAAGCTCCCTGCGCTCTGCAGACCTCAGTCAAGGGCAGGCTGGCAGTGGGTACAGACGTGGCTCCCTGGAGATGCAATGAGCTCTGTGGTACAATGAATGCCCCAGAGCTCCCCATGGGATCAGGCAAAAGCGGGTCTCCAGCAGAGAGAACTTTATTGCTTAGCTTTTCCACCTGCCCTATTCTCACTCCTCTTTTCTAGGGTCAACTCTTTAAAAAAATCATTTGAACAAGAATCCATCTTCTAGGAAAGACAGATGTGCACATCCCAAGGATGGCGAAGGGCATGGGGATGGAGAAAGAGTTAGTAAATCAGTACTAACATTACTGAAGACTAAGGGTGGTGATGGGGGAGCCAGGAAATTGACCCCCACGAGAAGGGGCAAGGGTCATGAACATGGACAATGCACTTCAAAGGAGCTGGAGGCTTTGAAGAGGGAGGAGGCAGCTTGGCAGTGGAATGAAGTGCAGCAGCACTGACAGCTATTCCCAGATCCTGAGACTGTGGCGTGTGACAGAAAAGTACCAGCCTCTGGAGAAGATTGCAAGGGAAGCAGTGTTCCAGGTGGCCTGGGTTTGAATTAGTATGAAGTGAAATTAGTAGAACTCTGGATTGACTCTGAGTTCCCGAGGGCTCAGCAAGAGGGGGGTGGGGGTGGGAGAGGAGCTTGGGTGATGGGGTCAAATGAGGAATGTTTAGAGCATCTGTAGGAACTGGGGGCTCTGGGTGACCGAGGAGGCTCTGATTCTGCCAGAGACCGAGAGGATGTTTAAAGCTTGGCAGGGTTGGTCCTGGAGCTCAGAGCTCAAACCAGCAGACCCCAGGATGTCAGATGCAGCCAAGGGAGCTGTACTCATCTGGATGGAAAGAGCAAAAGTCTTGAGCTTCCCCAGGTTCATGGAAAACTAACTCAACTGACTTACGCACACTGAATGTAGGGGTCATCTGGGCCTCCCTGCCCCTTGGAGATTTGGAGACCTTTCATCCAAACTCCTAACTTATGGCCTCTGAATCTCCAAAGCATCCTTCCCTTCCATACCCCAACCCGCCACCCCCAAAGTGATTTCCGTGACTTCTCCAAGACCCGCTTCCTTGAGCTCTTCTCTCCAGCTCTGTGCTTCTGTATCCTGGATGCTGGCTTGATGCAAACTCAGGGTTCCACTCAGAAGCCCAAGGGTGCCTCCAGGGCCACATTTTGTGAGTTTAACAATTGAAGGCAGGTGTGGCCAAGGGCTTCTTCTCCCTCTGCCCAGGTTTGAACTCATCCTCTCCTGGCTTCATCTCACCCACCTCTTTTCCACACATATACACATCAGACTCACCAGCATCTTCCTCTGTCCTCACGCAGGTCCCTGGATGCTCAGCTTATGTCCCCATGGGCTTAGCTCTGGAGTTTCTTTTCAAGACATAATACGCTCTTGTTGAAAGGAATTTGAGATGCAGAGTTTTTCTCCCTCTACACAAATGGCATGGTGTGGTGGTTAGGGACACAGGCCTTGGATTCACACGCTGCAAAGGCTGGACCTTTCTGAGCCTCGGTTTGCCTCTCCAGACAATGGGGCAGTCATAGTGGAGCAATGCATTTCCGGGGCTTCCGAGGTGGTGCTAGTGGGAAAGAACCCACATGCTAATGCAGGAGACGTAAGAGACACCAGGTTCTATCCCTGAGTCGGGAAGATTTCCCTGGAGGAGGGCATGGCAACCCACTCCAGTATTCTTGCCTGGAGAATCCCATGGATAGAGGAGCCTGGCGGGCTCCAGTCCATAGGGTCACAAAGAGTCAGACATGACTGAAGAGATTTAGCATGCAAGCCATGTTATTTCCAGCATTTTCCTTGTGCTTAGCACTAAGCTAAACACTTGATTACCATCTGATTTAATCCCAGCATTATTCTGGTGAACCAGAAACTACCCCATTTTTCCAAAGGAGAAAATTAAAGTTCAGTAGTAACTCACCCACCATTGTAGGACTTTCAGTTGTCTGAGCTAGGATTCCATGGAAGGTGTTTTTAACTTTGAAGACCTTTCTCTTAAGTTACCTGCAGTGATACAAAGTTAGAAAAACTGGGTCCCCCCTCCACTGGCTTGTCCTCTAACCTGATCCTATTACCTTTGGGGTCTCGGTTTTCCTATCTATAAAATGGAAGACTCCTTTTGGTCTGTATTGCCACCAAATCCTTGAAAATGGCAGCCATGGGCTTTAAAGAGTTAACATGATTGCCTGCAAATTCAAAATTCCCCTCTTACCATGATCTGTCCCAAGTTTCCAAAATAGCTTTGAAGATAAAAAGTACATAATGGTTTAAATTTGATTGGAAGGGAATAAGAGTAAGAGCAGCCTCAACACTTCTCCTGGGAGGTCCCTCAACTTTCCCAAATATGGTTTAATTTTTTCAGGTTCTGTATTATGGCCATAATGGCCTTCCCCTGTGAAATCATGGTGTTCGAAATCAACTCAGAGACCAAGTGGCCTTCACAACGGGGAAGGCAGGGAGTAGGAATCCTTCGGTCCCAGGCGTCTTTACACACCAGAGCATCCTGTCTTTACAGGTGGGAAACTGAGTCCCTGCCAGGGCAAGCGCCAGGGCCCGAGTGTCCCTCCTGCGGTCTCCCCAAGAGGTGCAGGTGCAGCCGTGGGGGGCATGGAAGCCTGGCGCTCCTGACCCCTGTCGCC
>NW_011494874.1:7638933-7653532 GCF_000754665.1 Bison bison bison | reverse complement strand
CCATCCTCGCCTGTTTTTCCAAGATTTCTCAGACAACACTAGGGGCTGAGGAGGCTGCTGCCCAGTGGCCAGGACCTGGGCCACCCACCTGGCTTTAAACTGAGCAACTTTATCCATGGAAGATTCAGTTTGAAACAATTCTCCATTCCTTACCACTCCCCCCCGCCCCCCAAAAAAAAACAGTTTGGAAATGCAGCCATTTTTTCCCCTTGCATTGGTTTCAGCAAAAATGTTAAGTCTCCCCGACGTCAAGAATGCAGAGAAGAGGGTAATAAAGGCAGCTCTGCCTTTGGGGCAGGGATCTGATTAGACAGAGGAGGAGTGAGTGAGTAAGCGTGTATGTGTTTGCATGTGTTTAGGGTGTGTGTGTGTACCACACTCCCTCACAGAAGGCCTGGGTGGACAGGTCTGGTACAGGACATCCTGATGACTCCTAGGAGTGGGTGGCAGACATGGCCTTGTTTATTCTTCCTGGATTCTGAGTTACACAAACAATAAATCCCAACAATGTGTTTGCTGGCAGAGTTTCTGGTTAGCTTCAAAGTCGCATATAAGGACCCAACAGGGCTCCAGGCCCAGCTGTGTGGGCAGAATCCCTCTGTTTGGAGAGACCCCTGCAGAACATTCAGCCACCAAACCATCTGATGACTAAGAAATGAGGTTCTAGAAAGAGCCCTGGCGTGGGCATGGGTCTGGTCTCAGATCTGACCTTTGTCCCCAGACTTTTGAGATGGCTTGGGCTTCAGCTCTGGGTTTACCCAGCCCCAGCCAACATTCACAGCACTGAGTTATGAATCTAGGTTGATGGCCCAAGAATTCTCGTTCGTGGCCCACAGGCCAAGAGGAAACTGGCCAAACCCCACGGCACAGCGTCCAAGCCTCCCGCCTGGCAGGCAACCACTAAATCCATTCTTGATTTATTCCTGAATTTATCAATTTCACGGATGTCAAGTCAACCAATGATTCCTGGGTCTTTGTTCCCTCATCCAGAACCTCACCAGGACCTGGTGGAGAGTGCATGGGGTCCTACTTAGCAAATACATAAAACAGCAATATGCAAGAGTCCTTTGAAATTTATAAAGAGCTGGAATCACGCATGTAAGAAGTTACAGCTAGCAGTAAGAATGCTATTGTTATGTGCTCCATAGGGCAACTTTTTGTTCTTGTGATATGCTTTCATGGAAACAGATCATTTAAGAAAAATTAATCTACTAATTTAAAAAAGTAGTGGCAATTATTTTCTTATTGTACAAAATATGAAAAAAAGTTTAAACTTACATAGTCCAAGCAACCAGATAAAATCGAGATATGACCCAATGACACTTTCATGTATTTCTTTCAGTCTGGTTTCTATATGTGGACTTGGCGTGTGTGTGTAAATAAGTAATATAATTTACTTGTCTATCAAATCAAATCTGCTTTTTATGTCCTGCCGTTTTCAGTTAACATGTTACTGTGAACACTTTGCTGTCTTTTGACATCTAAGCTAAGGTTCCCCCATCCCACTTCCTAGCCTAGTGATCGTGGTGATTCATGGTCAGGGGTTCATTCACTTGAACCCCTGCTTCCTCATGTCTAAAATAATCTTACCGGGGCCATACTGCTAAGTGTTCACCAGTATCAGTTTTCACCTCTTTGCAGGCTGTTGTTTAACTCTGTTTCCCAGGCGCCTTTGCAGTTGAATGACACCACGTGACCATATTCCAGCCAATGGGAAGTGGGAGGAAATGACGTTTGCCACTTGCATTCCTGTCTCATAGAGACTCCTACAAATGAGCGTTGATTTTCTCTATCTTCTTACCCTCCACGTCTCAGGCCCCCGAACTGATTAGACGAACCAAAGCAATGACGAAACAACCAGATGCTGGAGCCCCAAGACAAACAGGCTTGGGTCCCCAGATCAGAGCTTGGAGAAGGACCCAATTGCCTTATCATGTGAACAAGAGTAAACCTTCATGCTTAAGCCACGGAGGCATTGATTTGTTTCTGCAGCTTAGCCTAATCCGACAGCTGCCTACCTCATAAGTCACGCTGTGCCTTTGAAGAAAATATCGAAATCAACTGCTCTTAAAAAGCACTCCACAGACCTGAGCCTTTAAAAATTAAACAATAGTAAATAAATGAGCAAGCCAATGACTAAACTGGGTCAGGTACACCTTAAGATTTGTTGGATTTCAGAGAAGCGGGACATCATGGTGGGCGGGAGGAAGCAGTAGGAGGACGTGCTGTGTGGAATCTGGTAGGAGGTGTGTGATGGGGTCCAGGAGAGGAATGGGAAGACAAGTCATTCAACGTGTGTTTGTCAGTAACCCAGTAGGCAGGAAGTGGAGTGAGGGCCATTCTGTGTAATTACTTGGAAGGTGAGAAGGACCAGGGATTGGGCCGTGCTCAGCTACAAGGGCCTGGAAAGGATCCCTGTGGCCTTTCCATCCTCTTCACATTCTGCTCTGGACCCCTAGCACTGTCCTGGAAGGAGCACCACCCCTTAATTTCCTGAAATCCCCCAAAAGCCATAGAGTAGGTACAGATGTGGAGGAGAAGCATACTGAAAATAATCTGAATTCTAGCTAATGAGAAGTTGCTGTGTATCATGGGGAGCCCAGTCTGGCACTCTGGGATGACCTGGAGGGGTGGGATGGGGGAGGGGAGGGAGGGGAGGGAGAGAGGGCATGTATGTATAATTATGGTTGATTTGCCTTGTTGTATGGCAGAAATCAACACAGTATTGTGAAAATTTAAAAATATATATTTAAATCTGAAAAACAGAAAAATAAAAATATTTAATTAAATAAATAGTTATAATCTGAATTGCTATTCCTCCATGTTATAGACAATGAAACTGGAGGCCCAGAAGTTTCCATGGCTCATGTTTGCACACATGGCATGATAGTTTAGAGTCAGAGGCAAAGCACAAACATAAACCAGGTGTACTTTCCTTCATAAACCTTCACCAGTCTCCCAGCCCACCTGCAATAAACCAACTCCTCACTGTGATCTATAAGGCCCTCTAAGGTCTGGTCCCTCTCACCACCCACTCTGGTACCAGGGAAGAACCTAGCTGGTTTTCACAGATACCACTGGTGGATGACTGGACATCTCCCAGCCCCAGTTCCTTGCATCTCACAGAGATAAGCTATCTGAGTTCTTACCAATGAAATGTGAGCAGGAGTCAATCCTGTTCCTAAAAACTACTGCACAATTCCCCACCATCTCTCTCTTCCCTTGGGTACCAGTTAGGTGCAAGCATCCCACGGAGGGTTCCCAGGCACTAGGCACTGGGAGTAGACAGAGTTACACAGCATCAGAAGCCTGGATTCCTCAAAGACTCAGGGTGAGAGACTGCCTTACTTCCACAGAGAGCCAGGAAGTGAGCCAGAAACAGCCCTTTATTGCCTCCTCAAGCCTCCGAGCTCTGGGAGTTATCTGTTATTGCAGCTAGTGTTAATTTACCCTGGCTAGCACAAGACCCCTCTTTTTGCACATTCTGCTGGCTATGCGTCACCTCCTTTGGCACCCACCCTCGTATGCTGTACCCTCACTGTGCTGACCTTCTGTATGGCTTTCGTTATAATCCAGGCCCCAAGGGGGCCTGTTCACTTGCTCCTCCCCTTGCCTGCAAAGCTCCGCTCCCTGACTTCATGGCTACTCCTTCTCAGCTTCAGCGTCATCTTCTTGGAGAGACTTCTCCTGATCAAAAGTAGTTCCTAGAGTCACACCTTATTTCTCTTTCCTTAGGCTCAGCTGGTAAACAATCCACATGTAATGTGGGAGACCTGGGTTCAATCCTGGGTTGGGAAGATCCCCTGGAGAAGGGAAAGGCTACCCATTCCAGTATTCTGGCCTGGAGAACTCCATGGACTATATAATCCATGGGGTCACAAAGAGTCAGACACAACTAGCAACTTTGCTTTCACTTTTCACTGTACTCCTATTATCTAGAATTATCTTGTCTATCTGTTTGCTTATTTCGTTTGAATCTCCTCCCTCTAGAATGTAAACTTCATGTGGTCAGAGATTAGCCTGTTTGGTTCACTGCTATATCCCCAGCACTTAGAATATACTAATTGTTTAAAAAATATTTGTAAATGAATAAGTAGTGAATGATCTAATGTGCAAACATTAGTCCCATGAGTTCCAGGATAAACTCATTGGGTCATATCCCATGATTTGTTCAGTTGCCAAATGTTTCAGAGTAGAGGGGTTTTCCCATCAATTGAAAAGGGTGGGGCTGGTCTAAGGTTCAAGGTTGTTTGGTCTATTTAGCCAGTTAGAGAAGGGCCCGGATATCTCAGGAGCCTCCCCAGAGCAGAGAGGTTTATGGCCCTTGGCTTTGACCCACGACTGCTGGCGGCTGCTGAGTTTGGCACGAGGGTCTGTAATAAGTCGGAAGTATTTTTCCATCTTGATGGAAAGAGCCAGTAATTTGCCCTTCAGTGATTTGTGGGAGGTTGGAGAGCACGAGAGAAAAGTCCAGAATGGCCTCTTGAGATAGTTGCTGCTGTTGTTCAGTTGCTAAGTCATGTCCAACTCTTTGAGATTATTTACAGCCAAATCTTGCTCAACCCTACCAGGACCAGGGAGAGCGTCTTCCATCATTTTCTCCAGGAACAGCCAGTTGGCTCTGCCTTCACTTGGGGAGACAAATAGCCCAGGGTGAGCCTCCCAGCAAGCTGGTCTGGTCCTACCCGCCTGGCAGATGAGCAAACCGAGGCCCTAAGGAGTTAGGGAGACCACAGCAGCAGCTCTCCCTCTAACGTGCAGAGACAACAGAATCCTCACTTGTCTGATTCCCAGATTTCCATCAGGAAAATAGAGAGCAGGTGCATTTCTTCCTTCACCCTGTCCACGAGATAGATATTGTACCAAAATAATCAGCCCTTACCTACAGATGGGGAAACTGAGGCACCAGCAATTTAGTAATATGCCCACGTGAGGCCCGGAACTTGGACTCAGACCCGGCAGTCGGTGCTTTTGGTCAATGTGCTGCTCAGAGTTCGACTCTGGTGTCCCTGGAGCCTGCCTCCCAGGACCTTGGGGATGAAATGGTGTGAGGGGTGCAGTGGGGGGCTGGGAGCTACAGGTCTCCATGCCAACATGAGTGACTTAGAAGAGAAGGAGGGGGTTCCCAAGGGAAGGAGGAGAAATCTGGATTAGTCAGGGTTCTCCAGAGAAGCAGGACCAATAGAATATACACAGAAAGGTCTATTTTAAGGAATTGGCTCACACAGTTACAAAGGCTAGCGATCCAAAATCTACGGCTCTACACTGGTTCCAAGCTGCCAGCCTACCCTGACTTTGCCCACCCTCCCAGCTGAACCCTCCTTCTCCCAGTGGGAGCTTAAGTGTCGCTTCCATGGGAGCGGTTCCCTATTACATAGCACTGAAGTGGCTAATTTATCATTTGTGAAATTGCATGTTTGATATCTAGGTCCCCAAAGTCTAGGTCCCCCAGCAAAGGAGTGTCAGAGCCTGCTTTGTCTTCACAGGATCCCCAAGGCCAGTGACAGGTCACATAGGAAGTCAGCACACAATTTAAAAGGCTGAATATGTGAAAGTCTATGGTGATCCAAACTGTACTTCCAATTGGCTACAGCAGTGATCAGGCTTCCCTGGTGGCTCAGTGGTAAAGAATATGCCTGCCAATGCAAGAGATGTGGATTCATCCCTGGGTCAGAAAGATCTGCTGGAGAAGGAAATGGCAACCCACTCCAGTATTCTTGCCTGGGAAATCCCATGGACAGAGAGACCCGGTGGGCTACAGCCCATGGGGTCGCAAAGAGTTGGACACGACATAATGACGAAAAGCAAAAACAGTAATCTTGCTTTCTCATCTCTGGTCACATATTGTTTGCCTGGGTGACAGAGGCACACTCAAAAATTTCTCCATTATTGCCCCATCCTGCATTATACACTGATTAATTAAAGTATGAGGCAACCCCACCGGATACCTCTCGCCCACACGGCTGACTCTCTGCCCCAGCCTCTCCCTGCTTTCCCCGTCCCACCCCTGTCATCCAGCTGAGCATTCCTTTCTCAGGTCTCATCCCAGCTTCCATCTTTCCTTTCTTGCAGGAGAGCCTAGTGGAAAATTCAGATTCAAGATCCACTTTGTAAGCCGGGGCAAGTGACTGACGCTCTCTGGCCAGGTGCCTCCTCTGCAAAATGAGAAGCTGAGTCAGAGGACCTGGAGCCCCTCAGCTCTGACTCTGTGCCACCCAGTCATCGGTTTTCTTCTGCATCTTGGCCCAACTGCCCCCTTCTCATTGCCAAGACTTCCTGTGCCTGGGAGCAAAATCTGCCCCTCACCCCAATAACCCTTAAGCCACAGATTGCACCACACTAGCCCTGCCAGCCAGGAGGTAAAATTGGAACCAAAAAGAGAAGCAAGGATTGTCCTTCTGTCCAATACCTGTCATTGCAGAAGCTGAGTCAGCCCTTTGCAATGGGGCTTACACACTCACCCCCACAACCCTTACACGTGCACTCTTTCTCACACATGCATGCTCACACACTTCTGCACACTCACACCATGTTTCCTGTTATTAGCAACAGAAACCAGTTCTGGTACATGCAGTGGCGAGACAGGGAGGATGAGGACGAGGCAGAGAACTTGGAAAAATTCTCCCAGAATCACAGAAGCTGGACAGCCAGGTCTCGGAAAGGACACGAAGCAGCCAGGTCAGACGGAAAGAAGCAAGAACCAGCAAGGGGTCTCTTCCAAGTTCTCCAAGCAGGAAAGATCAGCCCACCACCACTTCCTTATTTTTATTATTGAATTATAGCCTACATAAAACATGGCATTCATTCAAAATACATGTAAATCAAGCCATCATGCTGTATGCCTTAAACTTTACAGTGATGAATGACAATTATTTTTTAATAAGACTGGGGAGAAAATTATGTTCATAATGTATCCGTTTGGTGTCAATAATATAGTAAAGGGGAGAGGGATAAATTAGGAGTTTGGGATTAACAGAGACACACTTCTATGTATAAAATAGATAACCAATAAGGACCTACTATATAGCTCAGGGAACTATAATACATTCAGTCTTATAATACCCTATAATGGCAAAGAATCTAAAAAATAATAGGTATATATATGTATATTTTATATGAATCACTTTGCTCTGCACCTGAAACTAACACAGTATTGTAAATCAACCGTAGCCCAATAAAAATATTTTAAAAAGAAGGATGGGCTTTGATGATGCTGCAAGGGACACCAGAGGGTAACTTCTAAGAAGTGTGTAGGGGGAAAGGAGAAGCAGAAGAAAAGGACACGGAAGGAGAGACTGAGAAGCTCAGACAGAAAACAAGCGAGAAATCAACTTGAAAGGGACATCTCAGATTCAAAGACATAAAGAGAGCGAACCCAAGAGGATGAGCAAGGAGAGGCTGGTGGGAGGGAGCACGTTGCCCGCCTAACGCCCCTGGCCTCCGTCTGCACCCTGGGCCGGAGTTTTATCATCACTCGGATGAAAACCATCTGGCCATCGGCACGCCACTTTCCAACTCAGTGTTTTTCCATCTGTCCTGCCACGTGAGGGGTTTCGTGCGTGAGTCAGAGGCGAGACGTCAGCGGAGCCTCAGTCGTCTCTCCGGCTGGCCTCTCCGGGTGGGAAGGCTGGGCTCTGAGACCGTGGTCCAGCAGGGCCTCTCTCCAGTGGGGAGTTCTTGCCACCTGCGGGGCATTCAATCTCGACTAAATGCTTCCACAGCACAGAGTGTTCAATCTTAACAGCTCGGTGGTACGGCCTGGGGAGAAGGGGGACGGCTCAGAGCAGGGATGGGATGTGCCTAAGCTCCCCACTCCAGGGCCCGGCCACCAGCTAGAGAGCAGCCCCAACCTTTGCCGTTGCTCCCACCCAGCTGTGAAGATGATGGTGGGCATTGGACCTCATCACTGACAGCCAGCCCCTCTTCCTGCTGCCAGCCTTGGGGCAGAGGGGTCTATGTTTGGCCAGCTTCATAGGCAGGGTAGGAGGGGCCAGATGGGCAGGCTGCTCTGGTGGCTTCAACACCTGACCGACTGGGACTAGCCATTAGACAGCCTTGGCAAGCCAGGGGGAGAAGCTTGGCTCGCCTCAGCCTTGTAAAAGAAGACGACAGAAGGGTGCCCCATTACCCTTCAGCTCCCTGGATCACCATGTTAATTCCCTTGAATTTTCCAGCTTCTAGAGACTGCCTGCATTCCTTGACTTGTAGCCCCTTCCATCCTCAAAGCCAGCGATGGCGGTAGAGTCCTTCTCACTTTGCATACCTCCGACCTTTGCTCTTCTACCTCTTTCTTCCACATCTAAGGGCCCACAGGATTACCCTGGGGCCAGGTAATCCAGGCCAATCTCTTTATTTTAAGGTCAACTGACTGGCAACCTTGATTCCATCTACAAGTTAATCTTCTCCTTGCCATATGAGATAACACAGGACATGTGCATCTCTGAGGGAGCCGTTATTCTCTCTATCACATCACCCTTTGGGGATGATGGACCCAGCAGCTGGTGTACCCATAAGGTTTGACACACCTCAAGCTCCACAACAGACAATAAGCCAAGGCCTTCTGTCTGTCTCTCTCATAGGTTCAAGAAAGGGTAGCCAAGAGGACTGAGCAGATGACTTCCTAACATCAGATTCTTTGGGAGGTAAAATAGGTCCCATGATCCTGAAGAGGGTATCTGACCCAGAGGTTCATGGACAGATTGGCCTCAGGCCTGTAGGGTACCTGGGAGGGTGTGGGGCCCACTTGTACTCTTTGGATGCAGACTCAAATTTGGACTTGAGTTTCAGAAAAGCCAGCTATTGGCTGTTGGCAAGAGCAGAGGCCAAAAGACTTACAGAGAGAAGGGACACAGACATCATGAGGCACCAAGAGCCATGAGACAGAGGCGCTGGGAGCAGGAGGCTCTGGTCCACTCAGGAAGAGAGTGGCTGAGCCATGGTGATGGCACGTTGACAGGAAGGGCACATTCCTGGATGCTCCACAGCCCCGGCCCTGCTCCAGCCGTGGCTCCACTGACTGGTCCTTCCAGCCTGACCGTCTTCAGCCTCTCATCCTCTCCTCCTGACCTGGGGCTTTTCGGATCTATAGCATATGCTGCCTGGGTGACCCTGCTCCACATTTCTGGAAGCATCCTGGAGGGTGGGGGGACTGAAGTTTCATGGGAAACCCTCCCCAAGTGGGGAAACACCTCTTTATTGTCCTGAGGCAGAGATTTCTGAGAAACAATCTGACCCATCTTAGAAGGTCGTCGAGGTGACAGGGGCCCAGCACGCACAGCGGTGGCCAGTTCAGAAAAGCATCTTGTGTCACCTCCGCTCCTTAGTAGCACCTCTCCCGCCAGCATCTCCTTCTGGTCCATGTGGTCACTGCCCAAACAGCAGCCTGCCCAGAAGCCTGCATCTCAGTCTCTACTCAGAAGGAACCCAGGTTAGGGCCGTCTGTGGTGTTGATGGCCCAGATGGTGTCCCTTCTGGCCAAGGCCCTTCTAGTCGTGGGTCCTGGGGCTGTGGGTGGCCACATCTCAGCTGCATGGTGTCTGCATTTCACAGCAGCAGCCTGGAAGCCGAGGGCACTAACTGTTTGTCAGGGCCACAGCCACTGCCCAGGGGAAGGAGGAGGTGAACAGTCCCCGGTGGCATCCAATCCGAGGTCTGGGCAGCTGAGAGGTTCAGGACCACCTGTTCTCCCACTCCCAGGAACATCCCCCTCCCCATCTTTCTAGTGTAACCTAGTCCATGGTTTCTGTCTCTCAAAGCCAAGAGCCTGAGACCGTCTGGAGGATGTGATGGGCTCCTGCACGTGGGCTCTACATGTCCTCCTGCTTCCCAGGCACCAAGCCCCTCTCTCGTCCCTGCTGTTTAGCTCCTATCTCCCTTCCCTCCACGAGGATGCCAATGATCTCCCAGCACTTGGGGTAACCAGACAGTGCCTCTGACTCCTAGCTTCTACAAGCCCCCACCTGCTCTCGATAGCCTCCCAGCATCCCGTGGCCCCTGTGTACATGCACTGAGCCCTCTGAGCCCATCATTCAACTGGTTCCTTCCAGAACCATCTGCTTAGAGCTGCAGACAGACACTAGGGGACCCTTTCAGGCTAATAGGAGGGCAGGGGCCTCCAGAGCCGATGTGGGTGCCGAGATCTCAGGCCTGGTTTCAAGTGCTGACACTTCCATCTCTAGTTGTGTGACCTGAAGCAACTCACTGCCTCTCTCTGAGCCTCAGTTTCCCTATGTGTAAAATGGGACTAACCATATCTACTGAACAAACATGCCTTAAGTATTAAATAAAGTAACAATTATAGAAAGCTTAGTTCTGGTGAATAGGAGATGCTGAATAATATTTTATAATCAGTTATTAGTATTGGTTGTGGGTGAGAAGATAAAACCTTCCAGGCTGGCTGGCTGGTTTTCACAGGGTGCATCCTTGGCATCTTCAGGGGCTCCTGGTTTGGGTAGAAGCCCCCACAGCAGATAACTAAAGTCCCAGTGCTGTGCCTGCACTCCCCTGACCTTGAACTGCAGAGGATGAAAGGCCTTGAGCTGTCCTGACATTGCCCTGTGAGTAAATGAGAATGTCATTAACTGAGAATAGTTAATAGTGAAAGTCGTGTCCGACTCTTTGAGACCCCATGGACTATAGTCCACAAGGCTCCTCTGTCCATGGAATTCTCCAGAATACTGAAGTGGATAGTCATTCCTTTCTCCAGGGGATCTTCCCAACCCATGGACTGAACCCAGGTCTCCCACATTGCAGGCATATTCTTTACTAGATGAGCTACCAGGGAAGCCCAAATGAGCCCAAATAGTACTGAGGAAGTATGCTGGGGCCAGAGTGACTGTGAGGGGTTGGGAGGTGGAGAAGGGAGCTCACATCCCACCAGTGGCTGGACCTGACCTCTGCATGGGGCACATGGCTGCCTACACTCACACTCAGCAAGTGTGATGCATTCTCATCCATGATGGACAGAGCAAGGTAGTTCTGAAAGCTTCCTGCTGCCCACAGTCCTGGAGCATCTGACCCAGGACTGAGGATAATTACGAGGAACATGCTGGGTGCCATGCAAGTATGGCCCACTAAATCCCTACACAAACGCATCAGCTCAGCGCTGCTTCCGTCTATATGTGATGGATGAGGAAGCTTGGCCAGGGCAAGATAAGGGCCTCGCTTGAGAGTCACAGCAGAGGTGGGGTGTGGAGCAGGCAGCCCACCTCCCAGGCTGCACACCCACCACTCAGGGTCCATGGCCAGTCCTCGCACTGTGGCAGGGGACCAGATGCCAGCACTCTGAGTTCAGAGGGTTTTGCTGAGACAGACCCAAGGCAGAGAGCCAGGGGCCAGGTGGGCCACACCCTGGGTTCACAGCCTCTAGGCTGGATGGGGTGAGTGCCCCCTGCCTCTGAGGCTCCAAACCACAGCCACAACTGATCTCAGCAGCTCTGTGGCTGAGGGTGGAGTCGAGAAATCCATGCCTACCTGAGGGTCTATTGCTTCACCTCATGGAGCCTCCATCTGCAATTTCAGATTTTAATTTCTGAGCTGAGAATGGACCATCTTGTCTGTGTGTGTGTGTGTGTGTGTGTGTGTATGTGTGATGGGATGTTTGTGTGATGTGTACTGGGATGTGTGTGGTTAGGGTGTGCACACACACGTGTGAGTTGGAGACTGCTTTCTTGAGGCATAGTTGCTTTGCAGTGCTGTGTAAGTTTTAAGTCTACAACATAGTATTCACAATTTGTAAAGGTTATACTCCATTTGTTGCTGTCATTGAGTTGCTCAGTTTTGTCTGACTCTTTTGAGACCCCAGGAACTGTAGCCTGCAAGACTCCTCTGTCCATGAAGTTGTCCAGGCAAGAGTACTGGAGTGGGTTGCCATTTCCTCTTCCAGGGGATCTTCCTGACCCAGGGATTGAACCCACGTCTCCTGCATTGTCAGGCAGATTCTTTACCACTGCGCCACCTGGGAAGCTATGCTCCACTTAGAGTTATTATGACATGTTGGCTCTGCTCCCTGTGCTGCACAATATATCCTCCCCACTTATCTGTGTTATACACAGTGGTTTGTACCTTTTAATCCCCTCCACCATCTTGCCCCTCCCCCTGGAGGCTGTTTTAGACTGAGAGGTCAGGTCATCCTCTTGGAGAGGTGACATTTGAGACTGAATGAGCCAGAAAAGCTGGCCATGAAAGAGGGGGCAATGTGAGCAGACCTTCCCCAGGGCACAGCTCAGGCATGTGTTGCCCCATCAACCCCACCTGTTACCTTGGGGTCACCCCTGGTGAAAGGACATGAGGGGTACAGACAGAGTGAGGCAGCGGGCCAACACAACAATGAGCCACCAAGTCCTCTAAGCCTCATGGAACAAAAATTCCTGGCCAAGCTTCCAAAGGAGCCCGAGGAGCCCTGTGCTCCCGATGGAGCCTTTCTTCCAAGCACGACATCCTTTTTGATGACCTCACGCAAAGACCCGCCCAATGCGTCATGGCCCCCAGGCTTCCTCTCTTTTCTTTCTTCCTTTCTTTTTTTTTTTTAATTGTCTCCCAGCATGTATTTGAATTCCTTACTCTCAATGAACACGGTTAGGTTTTTTGCTAGTTCCCCTACCAAGGAAATGGCAACCCACTCCAGTACTCTTGCCTGGAAAATCCCATGGATGGAGGAGCCTGGTGGGCTACAGTCCAAGGGGTCGAAAAGAGTCAGACACGACTGAGCGACTTCCCTTCCCTTCCCCAACCTGTTATTTACCAGGGAGCTGCTACAGAGAAAAGTGACATATTTATAGTATAAGATCTGTATCCTGAGAACCCTCCGATCACCAGGAAGAGAAGATTAGTGAGTCCTAGAATTGCCTTTCTCAAATAATACTGTTATTCCGATGTGACTTTTCTAAACAGATGAGATCTACACACAAAATAGAATGCTTGGTGGTTCAAGGTTGGTGCAGATGTCAAGAACATGACTGATCCTGTTATCAGACATTAAAATACAGGATAGGGCTTCCCTGGTGGCTCAGTGGTAAAGAATCCACCTATCATTGCAGGAGACACAGGTAGGATCCCTGATCTGGGAGGATCCCACACTCCATGGAGCAGTTAAGCCCATATGCCACAATTATTGAGCCTGTGCTCTGGAGCCTGGGAACTGAAACTCCTAAGTGCTTGCATCACAGCTACCAAAGCCTGTGTGCCCTAGAACCGATGTTCGGCAATAAGAGAGGCCACCGCAATGAGAAGCCGACGTGCTGCGACTAGAGAGTAGCCCCTGCTCACTGTAGCTAGAGAAAAGCCTGCACAGCAATGAAGACCCAGCACAGCCAGTAAATAAATAAATTTTTTAAATTGTTTTTTAAAAATACAGTATATACAAGAGTCAGGTGATACACCATCCAGTGGTTGTTCTGGGACTCACTGCGAGGTCAGGCATCTTCTCCCTGGGGGTGTACCAAAGGCAGCCTGCGGTGGAGGTTATATTGACTTAGGAGGTGGCAGCTTGGTTTTAGGTCCATCGTGGACATTAGCCAACTTTGCTGGACGTGACACGTTTCTGGGACTTCAGCATTACCATCCTTAGCTTGGAGTTGTTGACTCTATCAGTGATTCTCAAGTGGAAGCCAAGCAGCATCAGTATCACTGGGCATTAGAAGAGCTGCTTCCCTGGCCCCAGCTTGTACTTACTGAATTAGAAATTCTGGGGCTGGGCTTCAGCTGTATGTGGCTTTTCTTCCAGTTTTATTGAGATGTAAGTGGAAAATCGCACTGTGTAAGTTTAGTGGGTTCCAGTCCCTTCTCCAGGGGATCTTCCTGATACAGGGATCGAACCCGAGCCTCCTGCCATGCAGGCAGATTCTTTACCATCTGAGCCACCAGGGAAGCGCAATTAACACCTCCAGTTTTACTGAGATGTAAGTGGCAAACCACACTACATAGTATAGCATAGTGACTTTTCTGAATCTTTTTTTTACTTTTTATTTTATATTTGAGTATAGCCAATTAACACTGCTGTGACAGTTCCAGGTGCAGAGCAGAGCAACTCAGCCATATGTACGCATGGATCCATCCTGCCCAAGCTCCCCTCCCATCCAGGCTGCCGCATGGCATTGAGAAGAGTTCCATGTGCCATATGGCAGGTCCTCTGGTTATCCATTTTCTATGGAGCAGTGTGTACATGTCCATCCCAAACTCCCTACCGACCCCTTCTCCACATCCTTCCCCTCGGCAATCGAAAGTTCATTCTCTAAATCTGTGAGTCTGTTTCTGTTTTGTAAATAAGCTCATTTTTTTTGTAGAATTTTCTCTGAATTCTGCATATGAGATTCTGCAAATAGTGATATCATGCAGTATTTCTCTTTCTCTGTCTAACTTACTTCACTCTACACTCTAATTTGACTTACCTACTCATGAAATGATGACCCCTAGATTTAGCATTCCTCTTCTTTCTCAGAGAGCCCCGATGTATGTTCCCAGAGGGACTTTGGGCTACTGGATGGAGCCTGGGTAGAGGAGGGGTAGATGGGGCCCTGGAGACAGTATCCAGGCTGGAGAGGAAGGTGGCAAGTCTGGGGTGATGAGAATAGGCAGACCTCTCATCCAGCAGCTTTGGTTT
>NW_011494874.1:7636785-7638833 GCF_000754665.1 Bison bison bison | reverse complement strand
CTTTGGTTTTCTCTGTGAAGGAACAGGAGGGTCGTTTACTTGGAGGAAGAGGAAGGTGTAGAATTTGAGGGAAAAGCAAAGGATCAGGAGCTGAGAAACCACGTGCGGCTCTGGGAGTTGTTCAGGGCCCTGCTGGTTGGCAATTCTGAGTCGTCAGTGGCTTCAGGGATGTACTGAGCTTGGTACAGGGAGCAGGGGACAGACAGCAGAGAAGGACAGGGGTTCAGGGAGGGCAGAGGGCAATGTCCTAGTGAAGGCGAAGTCATCTATGTCCTATGGGAAGAAGGGAGGTCATGGTCAGAGGGTAAAATGCTGATTTGGGGTAAAAGGGGCAGATTCAGTATCCATGAGTCCTTCCTCTCCCCAAAACCCTTTCAAATGTTAATAAAGGTATTGCTAAACACACACACACACACACACACACATGGTAATTCTCCATAAGAACATGAACACAGGTGAACCGCACTAGCAACTGAGAGAGTCAAGACATGGTTAGCTGACTAAAAGCAGAAGCAGGATCGGGCAGAAGGGAGTGGTTTCCACTTAAGGGCACGAAGAGGGCTGCTGTGTTCAGTCACTCAGGTGTGTCCCACCCTTTGTGACTGTGTGGACTGCAGCACGCCAGGCTCTGCCCATGGGATTCTCCAGGCAAAAACACTGGGTTGCCATTGCAACCAAATCAAAGATCCTCCAGGGGATCTTCCCAACCCAGGGATCGAACCTGCATGTCTTGCATCTCCTGCTTTGCAGGCTGGTTCTTCACCACTGAGCCTCAAGGGAAGCCCATAAGGGAGATTCCACAAAGACAGGCTACTCCACCCCAGGCCCCGTGGGGTCTCCACATCTGAGGCATCGGGTATCATGAAAGGATTCAGGAATAAACCCTTTAGGACTAAAACAGGGGGAGAGTGGATGCAGGTTTCTCTGAAAAATGGCTAGCATCTTCATCCCCTGCTGACACCAGCATCAGATTCTTCTGTCCCATGCCACCTCCAGCCCCAGGACATGAGCCTAACCTCTGCAAAAATCAAATTAAAAATGGTAAAGGTGAGTCATGAAGCAGAACATCATAGGATGCTGTGACCATCAGCACATGGAGCTCTGGCACCCCCAGAGCTGCCCCTGTCCTGTCCCTAGAAAACCAGGGGATCCAAAGGTTCTTCTCTGGGAGACGGAGTGGCTCCGGGGGAAGCCCTGCAGCACCGACACCTGGAGGTTCCCCGGCAGCATGCTTAGCTTCCTGCTCCGTTGTTCCTCCACGAGGCACACACCGAGGCCAGCCCCAGTATGCAGAACTTTGGCCAGCTCACTCTTCAATGTAAACTGACAGCTAAGGGAATTGGCCCTTTAAGGAAACCCCACTAACCTAAAAGCAGAGAGGAAGAGAGGCCAAGGATAAACAGTGCAGAAGATAAAGGAAAAGAAGTTTAAGGATAATTTATATCTTCACAAGGATGAAACAGTACATCCATTAAAAAGAACAGCATGTTATAAAAGCGACAAGAATAAGCAGAGATCTTATATATATATACTAAGAATATAATAACAGACTGGAAGAAAAATCTTGCAAAGTATATATCTATCTGATAAAGGACTTGAATCCAGAATATACAAAGAGCTCTGTAAACCCAAAAATAAGGAAACAACACAATTAAAAAGTGAACAAAACAGACACTTCACCAAAAAAAAAAAATTAGATGTCAAGTAAGGAAATGGAAAGATGGCCAACATCATTAGCTACCAGTGAAATGCAAATTAAAACAACAGTGAGATTCACTACACATCTATTAGAGAATGGCTAGAGCTAAAAAATCACTGAAGATGGTGACTGCAGCCATGAAATTGAAAGACGCTTACTCCTTGGAAGGAAAGTTATGACCAACCTAGACAGCATATTCAAAAGCAGAGACATTACTTTGCCAACAAAGGTCCGTCTAGTCAAGGCTATGGTTTTTCCAGTGGTCATGTATGGATGTGAGAGTTGGACTGTGAAGAAGGCTGAGCGCCAAAGAATTGATGCTTTTGAACTGTGGTGTTGGAGAAGACTC
>NW_011494874.1:7617040-7636685 GCF_000754665.1 Bison bison bison | reverse complement strand
CCAACCAGTCCATTCTGAAGGAGATCAGCCCTGGGATTTCTTTGGAAGGAATGATGCTAAAGCTGAAAGTCCAGTACTTTGGCCACCTCATGCGAAGAGTTGACTCATTGGAAAAGACTCTGATGCTGGGAGGGACTGGGGGCAGGAGGAAAAGGGGGCGACAGAGGATGAGATGGCTGGATGGCATCACTGACTCGATGGACGTGAGTCTGAGTGAACTCCGGGAGTTGGTGATGGACAGGGAGGCCTGGCGTGCTGCGATTCATGGGGTCGAAAAGAGTCGGACACGACTGACTGACTGAACTGACTGACTGAGAGCTAAAAAGATTGACCTAAGTGCTGGTAAACCCAGAACCACCCTATATTGCTGGAAGGAATCAAAAGTGATACAGGCAGTTTGGAAAACAGCTTGGCAGTTTCTCAAAAGGTTAAGCATACACTTACCATGTGATCCAGCCATTCTGCTCCCAGATATTTACCCAAGAGAAAAGGAAATATATGTCCATACAAAGATTTTGTACATGAATGTTCATAGCAGCTTATTTGTGCTCACTCAGTCGTGTCTGATTCTTTTTTTGTAGTAGCCCAGAACTAGAAACAAACACCTTTGTCCATCAGCAGATGAGTGGATAAGCAAATTGTGGTCTATCCAGTTACACAACAATGAGAAGTAGTGAGCATCTGAAATACACAAGAACATGGGTGAATTTTGAAATACAAGCAGACTGAGATACTGGGGCTCAATTCTAGATCACACCAATAAATCAAAGATCGAATTAAAGCAAGTCACATGAAATTTTTTGGCTTCCTAGCACATGCAGAAGTTATGCTTCATAAACAAGATGTGGTGTGTGTGTGTGTGTGTGTGTATATATATTTACAATGGAATATTTCTTGGCCATATAAAAGAATGAAATCATGCCATTTGCAATGACATGGATGGACCCAGAGATTGTCATACTGAGTGAAGTAAGTCAGACAGAGAAAGGTAAACATCACACAATATCGATTTTATGTAGAATCTTAAAAATGGTACAAATGAGCTTACGTACAGAACAGAAATAGGCCCACAGACATATAAAACAAACTTATGGTTTCCAAGGGGGAAAGTGGAGCGGAGGGATAAATTGGGAGATTGGGATTGACATGTACACACTGCTATATATAAAATAGATAATCAACAAGGACCTACTGCATAGCACACAGAGCTCTACTCAATTCTCTGTAATGACCTATATGGGAAAAGAACCTAAAAAAGAGTGGATGTGTGTATACGTATAACTGGTTCACTTTGCTGAATAGCCAAAATGAATACAACATTGTAAATCAATTTTACTCCAAAAAAATTAATTATAAATAAAGTTATGTTTGCACTTTTCATGCTGTTCATGGGGTTCTCAAGGCAAGAATACTGAAGTGGTTTGCCATTCCCTTCTCCGGTGGACCACGTTTTGTCAGCCTGCTTATTTAACTTATATGCCAAGTACATGATGCGAAATGCCAGGCTGGATGAAGCACAAGCTGGAATCAAGATCGTTGGGGGAAATATCATAACCTCAGATATGCAGATGACACTACCCTTATGGCAAAAAGTGATGAAGAACTAAAGAGCCTCTTGATGAAAATGAAAGAAGAGAGTGAAAAACTTGGCTTAAAACTCAACATTCAGAAAGCCAAGATCATGGCAACTGGTCCCAACACTTCATGGCAAATAGATGGGGAAACAATGGAAACAGCGAGAGACTTCCTTTTCTTGGGCTCCAAAATCATTGAAATTAAAAGACTCCTTGGAAGAAAAGCTATGACCAACCTAAACAGCATATTAAAAAGCAGAGACATTACTTTGCCAACAAAGTTCTGTCTAGTCAAAGCTATGGTTTTCCCAGTAGTCATGTATGGATGTGAGAGTTGGACTATAAAGAAAGCTGAGCGCCGAAGAATTGATGCTTTTGAACTGTGGTGTTGGAGAAGACTCTTGAGAGTCCCTTGCACTGCAAGGAGATCAAACCAGTCTATTCTAAAGGAGATCAGTCCTGAGTATTCATTGGAAGGACTGATGCTGACGCTGAAGCTCCAATACTTTGTCCACCTGATGCGAAGAACTGACTCATTGGAAAAGACCCTGATGCTGGGAAAGATTGAAGGCAGGAGGAGAAGGGGACAACAGAGGATGAGATGACTGGATAGCATCACTGATTCAATGGATATGAAATTGAGCAAACTCTGGGAGACAGTAAAGGACAGGGCTGCCTGACATTCTGTGGTCCACGGTGTCACAAAGAACTGGATGTGACTTGACTGCTGAACAACAGCAAGCCCCCATGGCTGGGGTAATTTGTTACAGCACCCACAGGATGACAAATCTAATGAAATCCAATCAAGGTGCCACCGTTGTCTACCAGGAACAACATTCCACATCAGAGACAGAGGAACATGGAAACTGAGGGTCGATGGAAGCACCTTTTTTATATCTTCATATTGGAAGGAATGGGGGAGACAGAGCAAGAGAAATTATGTATGAAGCACAAAGATGGGGGGATGTGCAGTGGATGTCAGGCTGAACGCAGACAGCAGCACAGGCAAAGGCCCTGGGGTATAACCTGTGACAAGGATTGGCCTATGCATGACATGTCTGCGGGAGGCGGTAGGGTCATGAGCATGTTTATTCTTGCTGGTCTCCCCCGATCTCGGAACACCCTTGCTAGATTTAGGGGATTCCCCACCCAGTGAGTTTTGGAGATGGCAAATGCTTTCACAGCCTCTCCTACAACAGGGAGCAGGTGGGTACTGGGCCATGAGTCCCAAATGGGCCTTTGAATCAGAAGCTGGTGAGGATCTGGGAACCCCTCCCAGGATGGGCCCGCAGCTACACCAGTTCCTGGAGGCCCTAGGGTCCAGTGCCAGGCCTGGGGTATCAGCAGTGTGGTCTGTGCTCATGGGGGATAGGAGGGCAGCAACGTGGAATGCGCCCATGGAGGGGGGGACAAGGAGGTGTCCACACAGGCACCATTCCAAGGGAGCTTTGTGGCACCGTCCCTGGCTGGACCTCTAAGCCCATCCCTGACCCCCTCTCTAGACTTGAGCCACCTACTCATGGCCTTGGGCGCACAGACTTGCACCCAAGATCAGTCTCCTGTGGTTGGTCTCCCAGGCTCTGTGTGCACAGCGGGGGGAAGAGAAGGCATCTGCTTATTCAACCAGCAACTGTTTATCACCCATTTCCCTGTGCCAGGCACTGTGTCAGCCTCAAAAATTGGACATGATTCACTCTGGTTTCCATTAGGTTGCCAAAAAAAGAAAACCACCCTCAAATAAACTCCGGAGTTAAAAATGTAACCCTCAGGAAAGGAAAAGGTCACCTGCTTACTTTCTGAATCACTCAGGTCTGGGAGGAGAACATGGACCGTTTCCCGGAAGGGTGGCCCGCCGCTGCCCCAACCGTGTCTGCTGAGGGGCCCTGGCCTATTTCTGCCCTCAGGAAACCCTGACCCTGCTCCACTCCATGCCCTTGGGGTTCACGGAAGGGAACGTTTGGGAAGGCCGTGCCTATTCACGGAGCCACAACAGCAGGGCGAACTCGGTCATGTCACCCTGATGTTGGGGGTGGTGGGGGGTTCCCTCTCCAGGGGCCCAGAGCACCCCTCCCCCATATCTCCAGAACGTCTGCTTTTCTGACCCACCGAGAAGCACGGGACCCTAAAGGATGGGCCAGATGACTAAAGCATCCTGTCTGGACCTGTTTCTCCACTGGGCGCTGAAGGGGGCCCTCAGCTCCCATGTTCTCTCATGGACCCTCCAGCTTCCAGGTGCCCACCCTGCCCACCTGAGGACATATCCTCTGCCCACCTTCTGCCTTTCTCAGAGGGCGCTGCGTGGCTCCAGGGGTGCTGGGATATCCTGAGATACCTTCAGGTCCTGCTCTCCTTGGACAAGTCCCTTCTCCTTCTGTTGATAATTCTAGTGTCACTCGCCCCCACGGGTCTGTGAGGAGGAGGCCACCGGAGGAAGCGGGTGGGAGAGACCCCTAAGGGCAGGGCAGGGATAGGAGGCTGTTAATCTTGACCACGGGAAAGCAGAGACCAGCCTCACTGGCTCTGGGAGCCCTGGGTTGGCACAAGGGACAAAGCTGGCCTCAGGGAGGGTTTGGGGGACAAACAGATGGATGGACAGATGGAGAGATGAGCGAGAATTCTGGGGAGACCCCAAGGCATGGTGGAAAAGATACAGATTGAGAGTCAGACAGAAACTGGCTTCTCTGCCATCAGCAGCCCTCCTTCATCAGTTCAATGAGTGTTTTCTGAGCACCTAGGACCTGCCTGCCAGCAGACTGGAGAGTAGTGTAGACACGGCCCTGCCCTCATGGAGCTGTGAGTTCACGGCAGAGGACACGCAACCACACACACACACACACACACCTTTGCACCTTGTGGGTGTCCAGCAGAAGAGCCCCGAGGTTTCAGACAGGAAGGAGGGCAGAGAGAACCCCCTGAGGAGGAACCACTGAGGCTGTGGCTTGGGGAGGAGAGCAGTTGGCCCTGGGAGAAGAGGGAAGAACGTTCCCAGGGGAGGAGCGGGCTGGGCCGGTGTCCCGTGGCCGGGAAGCGCTGGTAAGCAAGAGGTCTGGAGCTGTGTTTTATGCTAGATGCAATGGAAGTGGCCATCAGAGAGTGATTTCACCTGCTTTAAAATCCCTCTGTTTGCAAATGTAGGGAAGAGGCACATGGACACGGGGGAGGGGCGGATGTGGGGAGGGTGAGATGAACTGAGTGACGTTGACACCTATACACTACCATGTGTACCATAGATAGCGCAGGGAGCTCAGCTCGGGGTTCTGTGATGACCTAGAGGAGTGGGATGGGGTGGGAGTGTGGGAGGGAGGCTCAGGACGGAGGGGACGTGTATACAGTTATGACGGATTCGCGCTGTTGTACGGCAGAAACCAACAAGACACTGTAAAGCAATTAGACTCCAATAAAAGCAGTTCAGTTCAGTTCAGTTCAGTTCAGTCACTCAGTCGTGTCCGACTCTTTGCGACCCCATGGACTGCAGCACACCAGGCCTCCCTGTCCATCACCAACTCCTGGAGTTCACTCAGACTCATGTGCATCGAGTCAGTGATGCCATCCAACCATCTCATCCTCTGTCTTCCCCTTCTCCTCCTGCCCTTAATCTTTCCCAACATCAGGGTCTTTCCAAGTGAGTCAGCTTTTTGCATCAGGTGGCCAAAGTATTAGAGTTTCAGCTTCAGCATCAGTCCTTCCAATAAAATAAATAAATAAATCAGCAGTTGCCAGAGAGCAAAGGAGGGGAGGGCTGATGGCAAAGGAGCCCGCAGGCGATGTGCAAGGTGACTGAATCATTCTGTGGGGCACGAGGGTGGTGGATGCAAGAATCTGACTTTGTCAAAACTCACAGAACCGGACACCACAGAGAGGAAACTTTACTGTGTGCAATTTTTTTTAAGTTTTCTATTAAAAATTAAAAGATCCCTTTTGGCAACTGCAAAGGGAAGGGTGGGAGAGGCAGGAGGGGAAGTGGGAAACAGGTTGGCCAGCAGCAGTGGTCTGGGTGAGGGTGGATGGGTCTGGGCTGGTGGTGGCTCAGGGCCTTGACATCTGGGAGCCTGCTTCCTCACTGGGCACAGAGGGCAATGGTTCCCACCTCGCAGCTGACCGCGTGGGTTGGAGACACCTCCTGTCACCTGCCAGGAGGGGCCTGGTGGGAGCAAGGTGCTGGGTACTTGGGAGCCTGGCTGACTGTGCTTTACCTGAGGACGGCTGGGGCTCTCCGGCCAGGGCAGGGGTGGGGGCTGGGAGCTGCCAGGGGTTGCCTTAGGAAAACAGACTTGAAGGTGAACCAAGCAGGAATTACTCAACAGTGAAGGGCACCGGGCTGGAGGCCCCCGGGCAGAGGAATGTGGACCAGAACATTGTGTTTTCAGTTTCTATCTCCCCGGGAGGCCAGAGCATCTGAGTTGGGGTGCATTCAGGATCTGAAGGCCTGAGCAGAGACGGGTGGGGAGCAGAAAGCCTGGCTCGCGGGGGCCGTCCCCTGGGAGATGGAGGCTCCCACCCGCAGGCCACGGTGCAGTGGAGCCTGGATTCTGCTCCAACTCAGCCCCCCTCTCGCTGGGGGACCTTGGGCAGGCCACTCAACCTCTCTGCTTCGTTACAAGCCTCCGATGAGTAGCACACAAGAAGACCCCTCGGTGAACTGACAATACTCAAACCAAACGGACGAAGTGAAATGGATGCTGATGCCGATGTTGATCAAGGGTCAGCCCGTGAGTCGGGAGAAACTTGAGTTGTTACCGAATGCAAGTTCACGTGCCTGTCACACAGGGAGGCCAGACAAACCAAACTGTCAGAATCTGGAGCAGAGAAAGGTTTATTGCAGGCCTGAGTAAGGAGAACAAGTGACTCCTGCGCCCCCTCCAAACTCCATACACTCTGACGAGTTTCAGCAAAGAATCTGTTTCTCTAAGAGCAACAATGTACAGCTTTTTGTGCCTACTATAAAAATTTTTTTTTTATTTTATGTTGGAGTCTAGTTGATTAACAATGTTGTGTTAGTTTCAGGTATACAGTAAAGTGGTTCGGTTATACATATAGATGCAGCCATTCTTTTTCAAAGTATCTTCTGTATTAGGTTATTACAGAATACTGAGCCAAGTTCCCTGTGCTATCCAGGGCAAAGCATTTTTAAAGGCCAGGTGAGGGACGGGTGTCCCAGAGTCTGCGATCAGCTCACACACAATTCTCTGATTGGCTGATGGTGAGGTGACAGGGCAGTGTCAGAGGGTTAACCTGATCAGTCCTTAGGTGCCAGTAGATCTGGGGGGCGATGAGCTTGGGGTCATCCAGTAGTTAATTTCTTCCATTTGGTGGTGGTTTTAGCATCTGGAAAACTTGGGAAATATGCATCAGGTACTGGTATCCAGCTTGGAGAAGGCAATAGCACCCCACTCCAGTACTCTTTCTTGGAAAATCCCATGGACGGAGGAACCTGTTAGGCTGCAATCCATGGGGTCGCTGAGTCGGACACGACTGAGCGACTTCACTTTCACTTTTCACTTTCATGCATTGGAGAAGGAAACGGCAACCCACTCCAGTGTTCTTGCCTGGAGAATCCCAGGGACGGGGGAGCCTGGTGGGCTGCCGTCTATGGGGTTGCACAGAGCAGACACGACTGAAGTGACTTAGCACTGGTATCCAGCTACTTCGAAGAGGAGCTACAGCAAAGGACACAGGGGCGGTATCTGCCCAGGAAGCCCCTGTAGGGTCCTGCTTGGTTCTAGAATGCCCCCTGAGGCACAATCCTTCCCCACCCCAGAAGCACCAGTGGACCAAGTGTGTGAACCTGTGAGTGAGGACCAGCAAGACGCAACTGCTGCGAAACTGTCCGGTTCTTCCGGCAAAAGCCAAGCGCAGAGTCACCACGGCGCCTGGCACCTCCTCTTCTGAGTACATACCCTAAAGATTGAACACAGGAACCCAAACGAATGCTCTATGTGAATGCTCATGGCAGCCTTATTCACAACAGACAAAAGGAAGAAACAATCCCCTAGTCCACCCAGGGGAGAAGGGGCAGATGGATGTAGTCCAGATGCCATGAAACATTGTTGAGCCACAAACAAGAGTGAAAGATTGACATGTGCTGCCAGGTGATTGAGTCTCAAAAACACGACACAGAGTGTAAGAAAGCATGGGAAAGTGTTAGTGGCTCAGTCATGTCCGACTGTTTGCGACCCCATGGACTGTAGCCCGCCAGGCTCCTCTGTCCCTGGAATTCTCCAGGCATGAATACTGGAGAGGGTTGTCATTCCCTTCTCCAGGGGATCTTCCTGACCCTGGAATCAAACCCAGGTCTCCCGCATTGTAAGTGGATTCTTTATCATCTGAGCCACCAGGGAAGCCTAGAGTGTAAGAAGTCAGGCCCAAAAGACCATAAGTCATAGGATTCCATTTCTATTAAATATCCATAATAGGTAAATTCAAGGACACTGCTCCAGAATAAATCTTCTCTCTGAGCATCAGTCTCTTGATCAGGGGTGTGGGGTGGGAAGGGGAGAGGTGGGGTCTCAGTGCAGTGCCAGCCCAGTGGGCACAATGCCAGCCCGGTGGGCACTAGGCCAGTTAATCAGACAGCGCGCTGCCAAGACGGGGGTGGAAGGCACTCCCGGGTTCTTTGGGAGGCACGAGGACCCTGCAGGCAGAGCCAGCTGTCCGGGGACCATGGCTCAGCGCTTAGTCCCAGGAGCAGAGGGGCCAGGGGTGCTAGGAACCAGCCTGGACCCCTCACCCAAGGCTTTCCCAAACTCAGTGGCCCCAACGGCAGGAAGTGAGCAATCTCCTCTAGACCTAAGAGCGGCGTCAGCCCCAGGGCCAAGGACAGAGTTAGGAAGCAGCACTGCCACGCTGACTGGCAACCAAGACCCCCTCCCCAAACCAAACCCGGGGGGTTACAACCTGCCGGCCCAGCAGGACCAGACCCTGGTCCACCTCCCAGGACAGCAGGGAGGGAGGGAGACAGACAGACAGACAGAAAGACTGGCTTCCCTGCGCAAGAGCTCCCTCCACCTCCTTCCCCACATTCCTCCCAGTTCTCAGCGCTGAAGGTCTTTGCACCAGAAATAACAAGGATTTCACTCACTCCCTAAATCTGGGGAGGGGTGCGGGGAAGTCCAGTAGGACGAAAGTTGTGGGGAAAACTCCCATATTGAAAAGTGAAGTAAAAACAGACGAGTTTGTTTTCTGCTGTGTTTCCACTGTTCTGGAAAGAAAAAAAAATACATATGTGCATATAAATTATAGAATACAAATGGCGTCGTTTCGGTGATTTCACATATGAGCTAAAAGGATTGATATTTGCACTTCAAGCTGAGCAGTATAAAGGTGAATGGTAAAATGCATGCTAATAAACTAAATTTTTAATTTTCTTTTATCCAGGAGGACAATAAACAGCTAGTAACTTATTGCTGGATGGTGGGCAGTTCAGAGCTGAAAAGTGACCACTGGCTGTACCTCTGCTTCCTGTAGCATTGTAGAGGCTCCTGGATATCAGGGGACAGAGGCAGGACATGTGGGGCTGGGGGTGGCTACACACTGCCTGGACACACTCTGCAGGGTCCGTTAGGCATGGGCATCAGTGCCCACCGGCCCACGTTACAGGCTCTGTGCATGTTTTGCTCTAAAGCAGAATGTGGGCTCACCCAGTTTTTCAGGACTGGTCTGCCTGGGGTGTGGGGCTTCCTCGGTGACTCAGTGGTAGAGAATACACCTGCCAATGCAGGACCCGCAAGAGACACGGGTTCAACCCTTGGGTCAGGAAGACCCACTGGAGGAGGGCATGGCAACCCACTCCAGTATTTTTGCCTGAAGAATCCTGTGGACAGAGGAGCCTGGCAGGCTTCAGTCTATGGGTCGCAAAGAGTCAGACATGACTTAAGCTACTTAGCACACAAGCATTCACTGCCTGGGATGTGCCGAGTGGCTGCCGAGAACAGAGGTTGCTTCTGGTCAAGACGGTAGAATTCTAGGCAAAAGCACAGCCCACTTCTGAAAGCAGATGGAAAAGGGCCTTACCGGGGATGGGACTGAGGACCTCAGCCTCAAACATAGACCTTTGTAGAGACTGTTCCACAACACTGAGTTAGAGGGGCAGACACATATAAACAAACATGTGTGTACATGTCATAGCCTGCTTTGTGCTGTTCTGTTCTATGGGGTCTTTTCTCCACCCCATAGAAAAGGTTAGATTTGGGGGCTTTTGCCCCAGAACTGATCTGTGTCTTCCTTCCATCAGCAGGAGCTCACAGTGGGCCAGCTATGCTCTAGATAACGAATAGTGATAAATAAGACAGGAGGCCCTGCCTCATGGGGTTCATGTCCAGGGACCACGGACAAAAACCGCAGAGCTGTGAAGGAAGACAGTCAGGCTGCTGAGTGCAGGCGGGGCGCTGTCCTCACCAGGCACATCAGGGAAAGGCCCTGTAAGCAGCCCCTAAGAGAAGAGTGGACGTTTCCCAAGGAAGGGCGCTCCAGACAGAGAGCACTGCAGGTATGTTTCAGCTGCCATCTGCCGCACCCAGGAGCCTTAGGTGACTCCATGATGCTGAACCTTAGGCTTGGACATGAGCTGGAGAGGCCTGGGGTGGGTTCTTACCAAGCCACAGAGGGGCCCTGGTTAAATGCAGAGACTTGTCCAGGTCACGCAGGAGGAACTTGGTCCCTACTATGTTCACCCTGAAAACAGCTGCTGGCTGGAGCCAGAGTCCAGGCAGGGCTGAACCCCACTGTGACCCGAGCCAAGCAGATGAGTGCACAGGCGTGTAAGAAGTCAGGGGTGCCAGATTTCACAGGGAGGGTTTCATCAAGTTTTCTCAAAGCGAAAATGAAGTCCTGATTCAGATATAAATGAGTGTGGGTTCTGACTGAGTCCGTGAGAAGTTCATTTTCAAATGGTTCCCCACCCGAGCTCTGCCCCTGGGCAGGGGACTGGCCTCAGTGATAGGCTTGGTGCCACTTTTCACCTCTGTACCCCAATACTGAATTAATTCTCAGAGACAGACTTTTGAGTGAATTAAAGAAAAAAAGAAAAGCTTTATTGCTTTGCCAGGCCAAGAGGGCCACAGCAGGCTAATACCTTCAAAACCATGTGTCCCCAACCCCTGGGGGCTTGTGAGGTGTTTTATAGTCAAGGGGCTGGGCTGCTGACAAGGATGAGGGTGTGTGCAGGGTCCGCATTTCTTCAATCCAGAGACCATCTGGTAATGAAGGATGAGCTGTGACCGTCTCTGGAATGAAGAGGGCTTCATCAGGGGTTAACATCTTCCATTTGGTGGGGATTTTTGTTCTGCTGGAAAGGCTCAAAGATACATCATGTGTATCCCTTGAGGGGGCACCGGGACCCTGCCCCAAGGCTGCACTGTTGTTGCTTGACTGCTCTTCCCTGGTCTCTTCATTCCCTGATTAGCATGCTTGAGCCTACCCTTTGGAACTCAGGGAAGGGGACACAGAAAGGCTTTTGTGCCCAAGAGCCCCACAGGGTCCTGCTCGGTTTCAGGCTCCTCCCAGGCACGGGAGTATCCATTCATTCACTTCTGCCTATGGCAGGTGTGATAACAAGTGGATGGATGGGAGGACGGGTGAATGGGTAGATACAAGTGTGGGTGAATGGAAGAAGGGGTGATTATTTTACAAGATTTAAGAATTCTTTTGCTAGGGAGAGACCATACAGTAACACTCAGATAGATGAAAAGCAGCATATTTTGTTACTTACAGCTCCAAAGGAGAGAAGGCTTCCAGGCAGGGCCGCACAGGGGTTGTACCAGGGACAGGGAAACAGCAGCTGCTGCTGTAAGAGAGCGTACGTAAGGCAAGCAGGATGCATTAGGCAGCTTTCTCAGGCTCCCTGTGGATTGGCTAATCTGAATAATTTTGCAAGTTCCGGGATATGGGGTTGTCTGTAGGTGTTTGGCCCCAGTCTGATTAGGGCGGGCACAGAGTGGCCTGAAGCATGAGAGCCCGAGAAAACAAGCGACGGGAGTGTGATCCTAGCTGTTCAAGAAGAAATGCCCGGCTCCCAGCCAGGACTCCAAAACCGAGTCAAGATAGCATCCCCTTCCCCCTACCAACACATTGTGTTACTGTGGTGGACGGAGATTTCTACAGACGGACAGATGCCTGGTGGAGCTGCCTCAGTCAACAGTATTTACAGAAGCATTGGCACTGGATTCAGGTCTTTGGGGATTTTTCATCCTGTAGATGTAGAACCCTAGAATATGGGAGCTGGAAGGGACTTCACCAGGTCTCTGTCTGACATCCAGGGGTCTGAAGATGCTTTGGATCATCAAAGATCATTTCAATGATTTGATGAAAACTATAGATCCTCTCTCCCAGAAAAAGCACACAGCACTGTTCCATATACCATGTTAGAGGGCGGGTAGACCCTGGGCAGCTCTGTCCACAGAGCCCTGCCCCCACCTGGAAGGTTAGAAGCCTCAGATTAAGGAGTTCCAGCAGGGAAGAACCAGTCACTATGCAGAGGAGTCACTGAGACACCAGGTTGGGGAAGGGACCACAATCAAGCTTATGTGACCAGTTTATAGCCAAGCTATGTCTAAACCCCAGATCTCCCCTTAAACCTTTCCAGAAATTCGTTTCCCCATCTCTCTGATGACTGTTGTTGTTCAGTTGCTTAGTCATGTCCTACTTTTTGCGACCCCATGGACTGCAGCACGCCAGGCTCCCTGGTCCTTCACCAACTCCTGGAGTTTGCTCAACCTCATGTCCCTTGAGTTGGTAATGCCATCCAGCCATCTCGTCCTTGGTCAGTCCCTTCTCCTCCTGCCTTCAATCTTTCCCAGCATCAGGGTCTTTCCCAATGCGCCACTCTTCACATCAGGTGGCTATCTGATGATCAAGTCGGATTCCACTGCTGGTCTGAAGAGTTGGTAGACAGAAGTTTCAAGCAAAGGGGAGACAGAAAGTGGAGTTCTGACCCTCCGTCTATCCCCCAGTCCCCCCAGGCCCGTGTTATCTTCTCTGTTTTAAAAGAAAGCCTTTAAGACTTTTTTTCAAAAACATTTGAAGGCCCATGTACTTTCCAGCTTCTAAGCTTCGGGAGTGTTAAGTGCTGTGGATTGTCAGTAAGTCTCCAGGGTGAAGCCAAAAAACATCTGAAGGCTCATGCACTTTTCAGCTTCTAGGCTTCAGGAGTGTTAAGTGCTGTGGATTGTCAGTAAGTCTCCAGGATGAAGCCAAGAAAGTCAATCAGTGTTAAAGTGGGAGGACACCATAGCCAGACAGCCCCCCAAAAATGGCTGAGTCTCAGGAGCACAAAAACCCTTAAGTGTCACTGGGAAACAGGACCGCTAAAGGTGTTCTATCTCTGAAGATGTTTCTGAGTTTCTACTGCCGTCATTCCTTTGGAAGCATGTGGGGTGTGTGTGTGTATGTGTGTGTGTTAGCTGCTTAGTTGTATCTGACTCTTTGTGACCCCATGGACAGTAGCCACCAGTTTCCTCTGTCCATGGGATTCTCCAGGCAAGAGTACTAAGATGGGTAGCCATTTCCTTCTCTAGGAGATCTTCCCGACTCAAGGATCGAACCAACGTCTCCTGCATTCCATGCTGCTGCTGCTAAGTTGCTTCAGTCGTGTCTGACTCTGTGCGACCCCATAGATGGCAGCCCACCAGGCTTCCCCATTCCTGGGATTCTCCAGGCAAGAACACTGGAGTGGGTTGCCATTGCCTTCTCCACCTGCATTCCATACATGGCATTAAAAAAAAAAAATCAGAACTCCCTTGCCTCCCTGGTCAAACTCTGCTTCTACCTTCTGTGTAAATGCCCACTGTTTATACCTAAACTCAGACACAAAACAACCACCTAGGGAAAACAGATCATGATTTGTTGCTATAAACACGCTATTTAGAAAAATGTGTTCGCTTGTGGAGTCTGTCAGCTACCTACCTCAACATCAGAAAGAAGAAAGCTAGTATTTTAGGGGTCACCTGTTAGGTATCTGATTTTCACATCCATAGTTTCATTTAATTGAGAAAAGGAATGGGAAAGTGGTTAAGAACAGACTTTGAAGCCACACTGCCTGGGTTCCAGGGAGGATTAGCTGAGTGAATGCATTTATGTCTTTACAAAGTGCCTACCACAGTAAAAGTCATATACATGTCAGGACTGTTCCTAATCCTCACCACACCCCCTCTGAGTGGTGTCACCATCAGCTCCATTTCAGAGTTCAGAGAGGTTAAGTCACTTGCCCGGGGCTTTTCGCTGGGGAAGCGGGGCTGAAAACACCGGGCTGACTCGCAGCCCAGAACGTTTGCCAACCGGAGCCTCTCAAGGGCAGCCTGTCTACACAATAGAACACTCCGCGGACTAACTTGGAGGTCTTCCACGCGGCTCGCCCAGCTCCCCTGGCTCAGAAGCCAGGAGGAGCCCTGGGCAGCTGCAGCCACCCTGCCTGGCCTCTACAGGTCTGGGTTCTAGAAACTGTAGCCAGCCTGGCTAGGCAAGGCGCTGGGCAGAAGCTGGAGTGCTGGGCTAGGCTGGAGGTGGAGGGAGGAAGTGCCTGGAAGGGTGATGACATCACGACCCAGCCCTTGAAAGATGAGCTGTTCCCGCTGCTACTTCAGCTCTGCTCCGGAGGCTCCTGGGAGGACTGGGGACCTGGGGCAGCCTCGCTGGACCAGGGAGCCATGGAGGTGCCCTCGATTATGCTCCAGACAAGGTGGGTGCTGGGTGGGGGCTGGACGGGCAGACCCAGCACAGAGGGAGGTGGGCAGATGGGTGACACACCCGGGGGCTGATCCCCAGGCTGGGAGAGAAATTTTGTTCAGCTGCTGGGGAGCTTGGGAAAGTTCCTTTCCTTCCCTACAAGTAACAAGAAAGGTTCCCAGCAAGAGAAATTTTCTCGTTTTGTTCTCGGTGTGTCTTCTTTCGGAACTGAGGAGACAGGCAGGCAGGCGTGTGTTCGTGTGAGCAAGTTAGCGATCTGGTTTTATAGGCTCCGGGTGGATTCTTGCACTAGAGCGGGGAGAAGCGAGCGAGGTGCGGTGGGAACGGTGTGGCGTTTAGACCCCAGAATCTGGCTTTGCACTCATGACCCTGCCGCTCGTTGGCCCTGTGTGACCCTGGACAAGTTACTTAACCTCTCTGAGCCTCAGTTTCTCGTCTGTAACGTACCCTGCTCACCTATTTCCCAGGGTGTCTGGAGTTGTTCAGAGCACAGATGGAAGGGGTTGTAAACTTCAGCTGATTTGCATTTGAGGTGGCTGTGATGATGATTCAGATAAGCTTCTCATCCCTCCTGTCTGGTCCTGGGTGGCTAGGATGGAGGGCTAAAACAGTACCTTGGTTCAGAGCATCAGCTCTGCATCCAGACCTAGTTGGCACCAAGTTCTGCTCTCATCCCGTGGGTAACATGTTTGCGTCCTTTTTTTTTCTAGTTTCCTGGGCCAGAAAGCTGACCTGGCAGGGTGGTGGCCAAGAGAGAAATAGGCTGATGAAGTGAAGTGTCACGTATGCAGTAGGTGCTCAATAAACCGTAGCCGCTATCTGAACTGCCAAGGGCAGGTAGTTTTACCAGCCTGGGTCAGGGTGGGAGGTGGGCGTTGCTCTGCCCGGGGCAGATTAGAATGTGCCTTCCTGAGTTAGGCTCCCTGCGTCTCCTGCCAACCTCAGGAAGTGGGAGCTCCAGCCCAGGTATGAGCCGTGGGGAGGACCAACCCCGCCCCATATTCCTCCTCTCAGCAAGAGAAGGGCTTGGCTGGCTGCGGGTAGAGGGAGCAACCCCACAGGTTGCTGGAGTCCTTCTGTGTTCTGTGTCCTTCTGAACCCCGGCAGTACTGGGAGTAGTGGGGATATTCCACAACAGGAGACCCAAAAGCTTGAAGGGCGCGTTTATTGTTTTTCTCCTGCTCAGAACAGGAGCCAAACAGGGGTTGGAGCCAGAAGTGGTTTTGAAAACATTGCAAACGCAGGCTCCGTGCTGGCCCCACGGCAGGAGGCACGGAGGCAGGACCACAGGGTCTCATCCCTGCTCTCCCCTGAACTCACAAAACCCCTGCAATAGTGGGCTCTGGGATCCTCACGGAACAGATGAGGAAACTGAGCCTCTGAGTCAGGATGTAACCCAGCAAAGCCCTTCACTTAGGGTCTGGGAAGTCCTCAACCTCTTGGTGACTCAAGTCTATCACTTATAAGGAGGAGGAGGTTCCAATGATTGACTGATGGTGAGATATAAGGACTTGGGATTAGGCAGAAATGGGGAGATGCTGTCCCATGGCATCAAGCAGGGGAAACAGCTGTGCCACGTGGCCTCTGCTAACACAGTGATTCTGCCTGGATAAAAAGTTCAGAGGGGGTCCAAGGGTAAGACTAAGGGCTGTCCTTTTGACCTGTGCCACTTCAGGGTCTGGTTTTCAAAATAAAAGCAGGGAGCGTGTCTGTCCCATGCACAGCCGCCTCACCTGCTTTTAAACCATGCCTAGCATAAAGCAGACGCCAGTCAGTATTTGCTGAATGACTAAATAGCGGATACATGAGTGAACGGATGGATGGATAAATGAATAAGTGAATACTGATCACTTAGCAAGCACTACAAGTATACAGCATGTTACTAAGTTAAAGAAGCCAATCTGAAAAAGCTCCTATTACATAACATCCTGGAAAAGGGAAAACTATGAAGACAGTGAAAAGATGAGTGTTTGCCAGAACTGGGGACAGGGAGGGATGAACACACAGAGCACAGAGGATTTTTACGGCAGCGAGACTACTCTGCATGAAATTATGGTGGTTTGGGTCTTCCCTGGCGATTCAGCGGTTAAAACTCCACGCCTCCGTTGCAGGACGCATGGGTTCCGTACCTGGCTGAGGCATTGATGCCCTCTATGCCACACAGCACACTATGATGGTGGATACATGTCATGATACATTTGTCCAAATCTATAGAATGTACAACAGCAAGAGAGAACCCTAATGTAACCCATAGACTGGGTGATACCACGTATCAGTGTAGGTTCAAGGATTGTGAGGACCCAGCACTTCGGGTGCAGGATGTTGATTTGTGCACATGTGGAGCAGGAGGTACAATATTTGGAAACTCTGTACTTTCTGCTCAGTTTTTCTGTGAACTTAAAACTGCTCTAAAAATAAAGTCTATTTAAATTTTTTTAAACACATACAGTGTTTTGAAGATTCAGAAGGCACTTAGGGTTTCCCGGGCCATGAGTCTGATGAACAGAACTTCCTAAGACTTGATACTAGGACTCAGGACATCACTTCTGATGCCCGCCCAGCCCAGGAGTCCCCTGAACTCCGAGTAACCGTCTTAGTGCACATGCTTCCGGGAACAGGAAACTCACTACTTTTTAAGTCTGCCTGCTTCATCTTGGGAGGATTACAGTGTTAAAAAGTCCTTCCTTACTTAGACTGAAGCTAAATCCCTCTTCCACTGACTGGCCCACTTTCTATCTTTTGGAGTTGGACTGTATAAGTCTCATCCTATGGGTCCTCCCTGAGCGAAACATCTACAGCTCCTTAATCAAAACACACTTTTCAGAACAAACCCAAGGAGTAAGGTGTTCCTTTGACTCTGGGATCTCTAGGGTTCTGGAGGCTAGAAAAACATAAACCCCTTCTAGAAAAAAAAAAAATCATCACTGCACAAAGCAGGGTGGAACAAGCATGGTCTCTGGGTTCAAATTCTGACTGCTTCCTGCTGGAGAAGTTCTCTGAGCCTCAGTTTTCTCATCTGTACAATGGGGATAGTCACTCTTGCTTCTGAAGACCAAGGGGGGTTAGCTCAGAGGGTGTTGATGCAGTGCAAGTGGGGTTGGGGGACAGGCTCACTGCAGGTGCCCACCTAGCAGAGGGACAGCCTTTAGGACCACCAGGGTGTTGTCTGCCCTGCAGTGGAGTCATTGCAGCTTGAGGTTTCCCAGGAAACAGGCACCCCGCAATGCACACCTAAACTCCATATTCCTAGGCAGTGCATCTGTGGGTGGCGACAGCTGGATCCCTGTCAGTCTTCCCTTGAGAGCTTAAAATTCGGGTTTCTACTCCACACACCCCAGCACCACTGGGCCCCCTCTGATCTCTGTGGCCAATTGAACACCGGGGTGGGAGGGGGGTGGTCACAGAGATTTGGCTTCCAGACCCTGATCCAAACTTGCTAGCTGGCTGAGCCACCTCAGTGAGGCCACTTTGCTTCTCTGAGCCTCACAAGACCAGCAGCACCTGTGCTGGTCACCCATGGGGCGTTATAAACTGTGGCGTGCCGGGCATCGGGCAGCCCCGGAGCCTCAGGACACCCCATGGGGCGTTATAAACTGTGGTGTGCCGGGCATCGGGCAGCCCCGGAGCCTCAGTGACTGTTGCTGTGCTGATGTGTACCTGTAACATCGCATCTCCTCTTCTGTCCTTCGGGTCCCCAGGTGACCACACTCCAGGGTGGGTGTGGCCTGACCGGGAAAGACCAGCTGTGGACCACACTGCCTTAGCAAAGGGCTTTCTGGGGAAGCAAACTCAAGGGGAACTTGGGCCCTGTCCCTGCCCCTGCCCCAGGCCCCAAAGCCACCAACCCCAGACCCGTCCTCTTAATCCCCATGGCTGAGATTCGGGGTCCCCAACCCTCTAACTGGGGTTCCATCGCTGTCCCTCCCATCTCATCTCAGGAACCAACAGACACACTGTCCCTGAGAACCCGGGGCCCCAGACAGCTCCCAGCCCAGCTCCCCTGCACTGGGATTTGGGGCTCAGGAAACACCATGCTGTGTCCTGCCTCCCCCACCCAGCTGGAAGCCCCTCCTGGGCAAAGCCTGACACAGCCCAGAGCACGGCACCCACTGGGAGTACCTGCACGGCAGGGGAGACACCCTGACTGCAGAGGGAGGCTTTCTGGGGTCTTTCAGAGCTTCTGAGATAGTGCCTTCCAGCCAAATTTGATGAAATTAATCCCATCAAATAATCCAAGAAAAGGAAAGATGTGTTACAGGGGAAAAGTAGTTGATCAGTTAAATGAGTTCAGTTCTCAGGTATGGCTAACAAACTGGTGGTAATATGATTGTGAAGCTTTGTAACTGTTTCGGCAGCTACATGATTAAAATATATATAAAAATTAGGAAATAATCTGGAACAAAAAATTTCTTATGATTTCAACTACATCTGAAAATGGGAAAAGAAAAAGAAGGGAGAAAGAAAAGTGTGCTAAAGATTTTTAAAATTGAAGTGTTGTTGATTTTGGAGAAGGAAATGGCAACCCACTCCAGTATTCTTACCTGGGAAATCCCATGGACAGAGGAGCCTGACATGCTACAGTTTATGAGGTTGCAAAGAGTTGGATACAACTGAGTGGCTAAACCACAACCACCACCGTGGTTGATTTACACTAAATATTTTATCTTAGCTGGAAGAAGAGTTACCCTTCTACTATTAATGCTAACAGATGAACACAAGATTTAATATATTTGTTAAAAATTTAAAGATAATCATTAGAAGAACTGACGAGTGTATATATATATAATTTTATATTATATTTGTAATATATTATTATAAATTATGATAAGTTAATGATAATTTGTTACTTTGTACTCGACAGAGTTAACACATTCTAAGGAGTATTGATAGAAATTGACTATGTTCTAGGCCCTAAAGAAAAGTTTAATATAGCTCTCTTACAGGCTGCATTACTTGACAATATTGTGGAAATTAATATCAAATACAGAAATGAAGCACAACGAATCACTGTAAATTTTACAAAACACTCTTTCTCAGAACTCTTCTATCAGAGAGCATCAAAAGTGAAGTCATAGATCTTTGAGAAATCACCAGTTATAAGAACATGGTTAACCAAGTTTATGCTGCTGCTGCTGCTGCTGCTAAGTCACTGCAGTCGTGTCCGACTCTGTGCAACCCCATAGACGGCCTCCTACCAGGCTCCCCCGTCCCCGGGATTCTCCAGGCAAGAATACTGGGGTGGGTTGACATTTCCTTCTCCAATGCATGAAAGTGAAAAGTAAAAGTGAAGTCGCTCAGTCGTGTCCGACTCTTTGCGACCCCATGAATCACAGCACGCCAGGCCTCCCTGTCCATCACCAACTCCCGGAGTTCACTCAAACTCACGTCCATTG
>NW_011494874.1:7616442-7616752 GCF_000754665.1 Bison bison bison | reverse complement strand
GTGGACTGCAGCCTACCAGGCTCCTCCATCCATGGGATTTTCCAGGCAAGAGTACTGGAGTGGGGTGCCATTGCCTTCTCCAAATCAAATTCATGGGATGCAGCCAAAGCCATACTCAGGAAAATTCGTGTTAAAATAATAATTATTATAAAGATTATCATATTATTTTTATACATAAACAGTAAAAAGATCACAAGTCAATGAATAAAATGTTCAGTTCAAGTAGTTCAGTTCAGTTCAGTCACTCAGTCGTGTCTGACTCTTTGCGACCCCATGAATCGCAGCACGCCAGGCCTCCCTGTCCATCACC
>NW_011494874.1:7604393-7616342 GCF_000754665.1 Bison bison bison | reverse complement strand
CTCAGCTTTCTTCACAGTCCAACTCTCACATCCATACATGACCACTGAAAAAACCATAGCCTTGACTAGACGGACCTTTGTTGGCAAAGTAATGAAGTTAGATAGGCCCAAAAAAAGTAGAAGAAAGAAAAAGAAGTAGGAGAAAAACTAACGATGACAAAACAAGATGATCAATTAGAAAGGGGAAAACGTTAATATCAGTATCTCATCTAAGGGAAAACCAAAACCTGGCTCTTTGAAAATAAGTGAGGAGAAGGAAATACAGGAAGTGATTTGTGCTATGTGGAGAATTCTAAGTTGAGGGAGTGATGAGCGGTCACTTCATTGATGATCAAGAGTGGCCTGCAGCAGATCTGGGGCTCAGCACCCTGGCCGTCTCGGGCCGTGGGAAGGAGGTTCTGCTTGGCTAGAGGTTTCTATCAGCCCCATGAGGGCTTTCTTTCCATCCTGGCCTCCTGCTCTCTGGTGGGGAGGGGAGGGAGTTTCGGGTGGGAGGGTGGGTGTTCCACGTCCCAGAAGGCGGGAGAGCAGAGCTAAAGGCCTTGCCCAGTGCCATGGCCCAGGGCCTGCTTCAACATTTTATGTGTAAGTCTCATCAGATCCCACAGACCAACAGCCTCACAGATGTGCTAAGTATTTAGCCACTGGTCCTTTTTAAAAGGGTCAATATTTTAAAATTGGGATATATGAATGTGAAATTCGCTCAGTTGTGTCCGACTCTTTGCGACTCCATGGACTCTACAGTCCGTGGAATTCTCCAAGCCAGAATACTGGAATGCGTAGCCTTTCCCTTCTCCAGGGGATCTTCCCAACCCAGGGATAAAACCCAGGTCTCCTACATTGCAGGCAAATTCTTTACCAACTGAGCCACAGGGGAAGTCCAAAACTAGGATATGTCACATAAAAAAGCTTAGATTGCCAGCTTCTCTAGAAATGCAGGTGTCTCTGGCAAGGCTGAACTTGGATCCTCTCACATGGCTACACGCAGCTCTTTAGGTAACACCTTGACCCTCCAGGTGCCCACTGCTCACCCAGCACAAGCATCTGGTATCTCCAGTACCCCACCTTAATGGGTGGGCATTTGAATTTAAGGCTCTGCTTTGCACCTTGGGAAGTACAGGCCTAGTGAAGGCCACCAGGGTAGAACTGAGCTATTTATAATGTGGTGAAAGAACTCTCAGAGCAGATTTACGAGGGCCTGTGCTCCCTCCACCACATCCACTCCCCACAGGCTCACTGAAAAGAAAACCCCATGTAAGGGAAAGCAAAGGCAGGCCTCTCCCTACACCAGCCTCCAAGGGTTGAGCTACGCAAAGGGCCTGTGATAAAGCTGCCAAGAGACTTAGAGATGGGGCATTTCCCAGGCTTAAAGCAGGAACACCCAACTGTGGAGCTGAAACTGTATTGGAGGGCTTGACCCTTCCCAGCCGAGAGGGGACAAAGCTGGTGTGAAACCGAAGAAAATCTGAGCTATCGAGGATCCTATGCACATCAACTCTCCAGTCCTCTGAGCTTTCGTTCATGCTGTTTCCATGCCTACAATGCTTTTCCACATCTTCTTTGAGCTTCTTCACCTGCCTTATTCCTAGTCAGCCTTTAAGACGAAGGGGTCCTTCCTTCCAGGAAGTCTTCTACACCCTTCCCAGAGGGCTAGGTCTCTCCTCGGTGCCCCAGCAATGGCCTTTGGCCCCTTAGTGACAGCACCAGTCATGCTGTGTTGGAGCCGTCTGTGTGTCTGTCTCTCATGCAGTCCATGAGCCCCTCAAAGGCAAGGCCTCGCCTCAGCCATCTGTCTATCTCCAGCCTAGCAGAGCGGCAGGCTGCAGCATGCAAGGGGGCCTGAAGCGCCCTCCTAGTTGCTGCAGGCTGTACACTGTCACTGTGGACAGAGGTCAAGTTTTCTCCCAGGAGGCTCCGGATCTGTAAAGTGAAGGCCACGTCTAAATGGGGAAGGACAGGTGGTGGGCTGGATGAGGCTGGAGGCTAGATCAGGGGCGCGCCCCCCAACACAGGCACCATGGCCGCCATACCCCTGACAGAGCTGCCCCCGTGCAGGAGTGGAGGAAACATTCTCTGAGGGGACAGAGATGCTCAGGGGCTTGCTGGCCTGAGTGCACCTGCCTTGTGCTCGGGGCCTGGTCTGGTTCCCCCTCCAGGACACCGTGCTTCCCCGGGCGGGCCAAGATGTCAGGGCGGGAATCAGGAGGTGCATTCCGGCCAGCCACGAGACCAGCCCTGCCACTGGTTGGGGATGGGGGAGAGGCAGGGAGAGAAGACGGGGAAAGAGGGGCAGGGGCTGGACACTCTGGGGGAAACCTGGGCCCTGGCCTGGGAGCTTCCCACTCTAGGGTGTCATCTCCAAACCCCAGCTGGGTGCTGAGTGCCCTAATTGGACCACTTACATGTCCCTAGCTGTGGACATGTGTGTTTACCACAAAAATAAATTACAGTTGTGGGGACTTTCCTTGCAAGTGGCCTGGGGAATTTCTTTTGAGAGTGTGTGGACTGTGGTGGCTGGGACTGAGAGGGTGGACGTGGGCCCCTAGGAGAGTCACCACACGAAACACTCCTGGGTCTGGGGGGCCTCAGGGGCAGCGGTTACTCCAAGGTGGGGAAGGGAGCCGAGCGTTAATGAGATCCAGGACTGATCCCACTGGATCCTCACCACCACTTGCAGGCATAATGACTCCAGTCGTAAAAATGGGGGGACCCAGGCCCAGAGAGGGGGCTGCTGGCTCAGTCACACTTCTTGGTAATTGTCAGAGCTGAGATCTGGATGCCCCCAAATGGATGCTACCTCCCAGCCTCTTTTGTTTGCTGCACGAAGGCCGGAGCTGGCCTGCGGATGCTCTGGGCGGGGTGTTGGGGGTGGGGGTGGGGGCACGTGGTAAGGACGGGTGACCAGATAATCCAGAGGTGGGGAGAGAGGGAAAGTGGCAGGCAGCATGCAAAGGAAGGGTTTCCCACAGCAGCAAACACATCCAACCCAACAGAGGAGCATCTCCAGACTCAGGAGAGAAACAGGCTGTGAGAGTGAATGGTCTTCCTCCAGGGAAGGCAGCAGAGAGCCATGCTGAATGAGAAAGGGCTCAGGGAACATGCCATCCTTGCCGCCGTCGTGAGAAAGCCACCCAAAGATGAAACCTGGGTGACAGAGACATGAATCAGAAGGAGGAACAGAGGCTGGGGAAGGATGTTTTTGGTTCCTTGGACCCCAAATGCAAAGAATAAGCATGAGTCCTGTGACAGTAAGTGGCTTTTGGTGGAGCAAGAAAATCTCACCTCCCCCAGAGTTTCCCTCAGTCACTCCCCATCCAGGTGCTCTTTCCTGGGTTCTTAGAAGCCCATGATTCTACCTGCTTAATACCGACCAGGGTTCCTGGCACTCCCCAATCAATAGGAATTGACTAGAGGCTAGACACAGTCACGTATTGCTGAAGTCTGGCTTGGGGAATTTTGAGCATTACTTTCCTAGCATGTGAGATGAGTGCAATTGTGCAGTAGTTTGAGCATTCTTTGGCAATGCCTTTCTTTGGGATTGGAATGAAAACTGACATTTTCCATTCCTGTGGCCACTGCTGAGTTTTCCAAAATTACTGGCATATTGAGTGCAGCACTTTCACAGCATCATCTTTCAGGATTTGAAATAGCTCAACTGGAATTCCATCATCTCCACTAGCTTTGTTCATAGTGATGCTTTCTAAGGCCCACTTGACTTCACATTCCAGGATGTCTGGCTCTAGGTGAGTGGTTCAAGCTGGTTTTAAGAAAAGGCAAAGGAACCAGAGATCAAATTGCCAACATCTGCTGGATCATGGAAAAACAAGAGTTCCAGAAAAACATCTATTTCTGCTTTATTGATTATGCCAAAGCCTTTGCCTGTGTGGATCACAATAAACTGTGGAAAATTCTGAAAGAGATGGGAATACCAGATCACCTGACCTGCCTCTTGAGAAATCTATATGCAGGTCAGGAAGCAACAGTTAGAACTGGACATAGAACAACAACTGGTTCCAAGTAGGAAAAGGAGTACATCAAGACTGTATATTTTCACTCTGCTTATTTAACTTATATGCAGGGTACATCATGAGAAACGCTGGGTTGGAAGAAGCACAAGCTGGAATCAAGATTGCCAGGAGAAATATCAATAACCTCAGATATGCAGATGACACCACCCTTATGGCAGAAAGTGAAGAGGAACTAAAGAGTCCCTTGATGAAAGTGAAACAGGAGAGTGAAAAAGTTGGCTTAAAGCTCAACATTCAGAAAACTAAGATCATGGCATCTGGTCCCACCACTTTATGGGAAATAGATGGGGAAACAGTGGAAACAGTGTCAGACTTTGTTTTTTGGGGCTCCAAAATCACTGCAGATGGTGACTGCAGCAGTGAAATTAAAAGGCGCTTACTCCTTGGAAGGAAAGCTATGACCAGCCTAGATAGCATATTCAAAAGCAGAGATATTACTTTGCCAACAAAGGTCCGTCTAGTCAAGGCTATGGTTTTTCCAGGATGTGAGAGTTGGACTGTGAAGAAAGCTGAACACCGAAGAATTGATGCTTTTGAACTGTGGTGTTGGAGAAGACTCTTGAGAGTCCCTTGGACTTCAAGGAGATCCAACCAGTCCATTCTGAAGGAGATTAGCCCTGGGTGTTCTTTGGAAGGAATGATGCTAAAGCTGAAACTCCAGTACTTTGGCCACCTCATGCAAAGAGTTGACTCATTGGAAAAGACTCTGATGCTGGGAGGGATTGGGGGCAGGAGGAGAAGGGGGCGACAGAGGATGAGATGGCTGGATGGCATCACCGACTCAATGGACATGAGTTTGAGTGAACTCCGGGAGTTGGTGATGGACAGGGAGGCCTGGCGTGCTGCGATTCATGGGGTCGCAAAGAGTCAGACACGACTGAGTGACTAAACTGAACTGAACTGAGAGGCTGGACAAGAAATTCAGGCGAGGCTTTATAGGGGTCCCTAATGCAGCAGGGGAGAGCTAGAACAGAGACATTTCCTTTGCTTGGTCCCCGAGGTGGGGTGAGCTGGTTCCTTATACAGGATAAGGGTGGGAGTGTGTCCAGGGATTGCCGGGGTCCAGCCCCGGCTGATCCAGGGAGTTCAGAGCAGGGACGGCGTTGGCGAGGATCAGGATACAATAGCTTCAATTAGATATTAATTAGAGATATAAAGAGTAATAGAATGAGGATAGCTCAGTAGGAAAATTCAGTGGAGAAAAGAGGCTGAGTAGCTTGGTTTATGCAGGAGACCAATAAAACTTCAAGACAAGAAGTCTGCACCACTTACGTAGGCCGCAGGCATCCTTCCGTTCTCCCAAAGGAGAGGAGACACTGAGGCTTCCCCGATCGGATCTTAGAAACCCAGGCATAATTAGTAAGCATGGCGGGTTCCATGCTCCAGATGGAGACTCAGCCAGAATTTGAGAGAGAGAGAGACATGGGGAGACCAGTCTTTTGAGGAACTGATCCCAATTCTTTATTTTCCGTGGTCTACTTTTATACACTGAGATGTTATGCAAAAGTCACGCGGGGTCAGCAGTCCTGACTTTTATCAAAGTCAGGTGCTTCATACAAATGTATACAGAGGTCTTAGGGGTGTTACATCATCTTCTGGCCAGGGGGCCTGCTGACAATTTATGACCCTCTCCTTGTGACAGCAGTCAGTCAACCAGGACACTTATTTCTCCAGGGGTGATTATTCTCAAAACAGACGCCACGCAAATAAAGTTACATTCCTATAGGGTGAGGGTATAGTGGGTTTTAGTTAAGGAAAGAATTTACTTAGCCTAAGGTCTAACGTGATTTATATCAAAGGTTAATACTTATTTCTTCTATATATTCATTAATGTGTGTAAGGGCAGGGGATGTGGAGACTTAGCAACAAACATTGGCTCAACAAATGAAAAACCCTTCACCAATACAATTTCTAATCAGCCCACTATACTTATACTAATGGTTTTCTAACTTTTCTAAGGAACCTGTTTTTAGAAGGTTTAAAGCATCTCATGCCTTTCACAGTTGGGAGGCTGTGAGCAATCACATGTGGCCGGACAAGCCTGTCAGGCAGGCTAGAGAACCTTCAGAGGAGTTTGTAGGTTAAAACACTCTTGTCACGCCCAGGAGTTTTTATTAACTGGAGTTCTAAGTTAACTCCTTCTCCGAAAGAGGTGGTGGGGGACAGCCCCCCGTAAAGTCAGAGGTGTAGGTAAGAGCACAAAATAGTAAAGTAGGCAGGCTCTGGTTATGGGGGTAGATGCTCGATGATTTCCAGGGGGACTCCTGAGGCTCAATCCCGCCTTTGCGTATGTCGAGCCTCCTTCCTTATGACCTTTGCCATGGGCGGAGTGCCTCACTCTGGCCCCCAACAAGGGATGGCTTAGGTGTTTTGCCCATTCCTTTGGGGGGGCATTGCTCCTGACACCCTGTTTTTGTCCTGGACTTTTCAGAACTGGCAGTTGGGTTTTTTGCTCTTTTTGTATCTTCTTGTCTGAAATTTGCACCAACTGCACATGCACGCAACTATTTTTAGTCCCTTTTACTTTCTTTGTATTTTGTAGCTAGTGGAGATGTAGTCTGTTCTGATGCAAGCATTGCAGCACTGCAGCAAAGGGTCCTGAGTCCCAGGCTGTCTCATGCTCAGGACTGGTGGTTGGGTAAGACGGGAAATCATTGAAGACACAGCTCATAAATACACGAACCATTTCATTCTAAATGAAAACCTGATTGCGCATTGATTTACCAGTTTTCGTGTAAGCAGAGTCTTTTCTTTGAACTTGAGCTGGCTAATTATCTCTTATCCAAGCTAACCCATTACTCATTCTCTATTCTGAAAAAACAAATAGAAGAGAAAACTTGGCTTATTTAAATAGTTTTCTTCCAAGATTAATCAACATTCTTCATAGAAAATGTGAAGGCTACTACAAAGAATGAAGGAAATACAAAGGAAACCCAGGATTCCATTGCTCATTTGCAATAATGACTAATTATTAGTAGGGCATGTGTGCATACTGTAGTGTCTGACTCTTTGCAACCCCACGATTGTAGCCCGCCAGGCTCCTCTGTCCACGGGATTATCCCAGCAGGAATACTGGCGTGGGTTGTCGTTTTCTCCTCCAGGGGACCTTTCTGCTTAGGGATCAAACCCGAGTCTCATGCGGCTTCTGCATTGGCAGGCGAATTCTTTACCACTGAGCCACCTGGGAGACCCGGTTATTAGTAGTAATAATTTGGTATTCTGCCTTCCAGATTTTTTCCTGCTGTGTTATACATATGATTTAGTGCCCAGGTTTTTCCCCACCTGACATTCTCTCCACAGTGTTCTCTCTCTCTTAGTGAACTCTTTGGAGCATCACTATTCACCTGTTTAATCAGTCTCCTAGTCTGAAAATTTTTTGCTTGTTTCTTATTTCCCTCATCCAAGGGTGGGAGGCTTCTCCTGTCCTTTTGATTGTTTTCGGAAATAACAAGCAAAAAGTAAAGGGTATTTTTTTAGGTTCTTGATTTGCTTCACTGAAATATCCCCAAATCCAATTTTCGGAGGCAGGTTTGAGAGCCTGTCAACCCTCTGTATCTAGAGAAGACACAGAAGCTCTCATCTGCCGGCCTCCCTCCTTCAGTGTGTGACGAGCCCTCTAAACATCTGCAAACCAGATTGTTTTATTGTTGTCTTAACTCCAAGGATTCCTGAGGAATCAGGGCCAGGCAGCCAGGAGCTGGAGACGGTGGACAGCGTGGTGTCTCACTTTTATAAGAGTAATCCCTAATTGAGTGCCCGTGTGGGTGCCAAATCACTTCAGTTGTATCCAACTCTTTGGGACCCCATGAGCTATAGCCTGCTAGGCTCCTCTGTCCATGGGACTCTTCAGGCAAGAATACTGGAGTGGGTTGCCATGCCCTCCTCCAGGGACTCTTCCTGACCCTGGTATCGAACCTGGGGTTCCTACGTTGCAGGACCACTGAGCCACCAGGAAAGCCCAATTGAGTGCCTACGAATCATCAATCCCATGTCAGCAATAAGGAAACCAAGGGTCCTAGAGGTCCAGGGACCGAGCAGTGAGAAGAGGCATGGAACTGTGGTCCTGAGTCTCCCTCCTGGCCAGGCTTTGAGTGGAGTGTGCTGGAGGGTGAGCAGCTTGGGCGTGGCCTCCCCCTGGCCCAGGCCTCCCATGGGCCAGGCGGAGCATCTCCCAGGCTCTTCCTTCTGCTTCCCGAACTGTGACATACACTGGGACTAGGTGAACTCATGCATGTCAGAAATGCTCCTCCATCCCAATTCAGAGTTGGAAATTCCCAGCTGCTTTAGCACTAGGAATGATGAGCCCTGGTGGCCTGCAACCGCAAGCAGTGTCTGTGGGAGTGTCGGGGCCCTGGACCAGGACACAGCCCCCTAGTGCCATGAGCTGCAAACTTCAGTTCCTCTGCAGGGTTAGAGAAGGGAGATACCAGTCCCCTCAGCGCCCTGCTACTTCTCCCCTGCCCCCCGCTAGGAGAAGGCTGCCTAGTGAGGGTAGAGAAAGTGCAGAGGTTGGGTGGTCTAAGGCCAAACCTTGCTTCTCAGCTGGGTGGCTTTTGGGGAATTAGTAACCTCTCTGCCCAGGTGGCTCAGTGGGAAAGAATCCACCTGCCAATGCAAGAAACTCGGGTTCGATTGCTGGGTTGGGAAGATCTCCTGGAGAAGGAAATGGCAACCCACTCCAGGATTCTTGCCTAGAAAACTCCATGAACAGAGAAGCCTGGCTGGATCACAAAAGTCGGACACGACTTAGAGACTAAACAGCAACACCGACCTCTCTGAAGTTCGTTTTCACGCTGAAGTTGGATGGTGTCACACCCAGAGTAACACTCCTATAGTGTTCTTGGAGAATTAAGGGAGATCAAGTCTGTGAATCTTCTGACAGTGGGCAATTCCAGTACCTTCATATCTTACAATTTAAGATATGTGTCTCTGTACACACTGCTGTATTTAAAATGGACACCCAACAAGGATCTACCGTATAGCACATGGAACTCTGCTGGATGTCATGTAGCAGCCTGGATGGGAGGGGAGTGTGGGGGAGAACGGATACATGCGTAGAGGACTGAGTTCCTTTCCTGAAACTATCACCATGTTGTTAATCAGCTATACTCCAATACAAACTAAAAAGCTAAAAAAGAATAATACATATGTCTCAAACCGGAAAGGCTGAGGGGCAGGGAAGCCATGGGGTTAGGTGGGACGACCACATGTAGTCCCTAGGGCTAAATTCACAGAATTTAAGGAAGCTTGGTCCAAATACACCAAAAACACTGCCCAGACTTTGTTTGAATTCTCCCAGTGACAGGAAGCTCGCTACTGCTAATAGCAACACAATTCAGCAAACATTCAAAAGCAGTTATGCAACTAGAACTTCAAATTCAGAGAAGCAAAAACTCTGTTCTGTGCTTGAGTGACTGACAATGTGACAATCAAGACATGTGTAAAGAGAAAGAAAATTGCAGTGTGTGTGTGTGTGTGTGTGTGTGTGTGTATGTGTGTACGTAGTGAAGTGAAAGCCGCTCACTCGTGTCTGACTCCTTGCGATCCCACGGACTACACAGTCTGTGTAGGACTGTGTAGTCCATGGGATTCTCCAGACCAGAATACTGGTGTGGGTTGCCATTTCCTTCTCCAGGGGATCTTCCCCACCCAGGGATCGAAACTGTGTCTCTTGTGTCTCCTGCATTGCAAGCGGATTCTTTACCACTGAGCCATCTGGGAAGCCACTGTTAATGTAGAGTTGGATCCCCAAAAAAATCTCTAAATGGCAAAATTTTTCTAGCTTGAAAATTCCATGGTCCTGACACATCTGGGGCACTTGGAAGTTTACAAAGTACTTTTGCATCTAAATCCCTGAGTTCAAATCCTACCCCATCCCTCTCCACTTAATAGCTGATAAACTTGGCCAAGGCCATTTACCTAAACTTGCACAAGCCCCTCTCTGGAATCCGAGCCTGTTTCATTGTTTATTAAGATGAGGACAAGGCTGTGAGCCCCACCCTCCTTACAGGACTGAGGGAGGTACTTCTGCACTGCGTCTCAGGCCAGGCTCTGAGGCTGAATTCTGCTGAGGCTCAGTTTAGCGATGTCTGTCTAGAGCTGTTGCAAAGACTGAGCTGGTTGATATTTGTTAAGTGTTCAGAACAGAGCTGGCATACAGCAGATGGTACATGCATTGCTGCCAACATCATTGTCATCATCATTATTCATCCTTCTACAATACTTCCTGATCACCAGCCCCGGGCCCTATGTACAGGGGTTTCTCTGTAAGGTACTTGAAAATGTGGGCCAACAAAATTAAGGTTGTAGGCACTTTTCACATTGCGGCCAGTCTTCACAAACCCTTTTCAGGAGAAGTTATACCTACTGGGGCTTCCCTTACGAGTCAGTGGTAAAGAATCTGCCTGTCCATGAAACCCACTCCAGTATTCTCACCTGGGAAATCCCATGGACAGAGGAGCCTGGTGGGGGTGGGCTAGTCCATGGGGTTGCAAAAGAATCAGACAAGACTGAGCATTGTTGTTTACGACGACAGGCCCATTTTACCAAAAGGCTATATTGCCTGCCCCAGGTCATCCAGCCAGACAAAAACCAAGACACGTCCCAGGTCTGCCCAGCTCCCATGCCAGGCATGATGTGAGTATCTAAGCAAGGGACAGGGGCCTAACATTTCCCGTCCTCTCTGCTTCTCCATTCTTGGGGGATGCCAGGCCCATTCCTTTGCAGATCACCCTTTCGTTCTTTTCTAAAGAAGGTATAACATGAACAGAACCCGGAGCTCTGGAATTCTGAAGGTTGACTCCCTGGATTCCAAGGGGATCAGCCTCCTGCTGTGGAATCGGGCAGAGGGTAGCAGTCACATGGCTGGGGAAGGCTTTTTTGTTTGAAGTATAATTGATTTACAATGTTGTGCTGCTTTCTGCTGTACAGCAAAGTGATTTAGTTATACATATATATACATTCTTTTTCATATTATTTTCCATTGTGGTTTTTTTTTGCTATAAAAATACAATTTATTAATAAGTTTTTCTTAGAAATAAACAGATCTCCTAATAGAAAGGAAATATTTTCAATTTTTATGAGCTTTATTGCCCAAACCATGTGTGGTGCCCATGAAAATCCACAGCTAAGATTTCTGTCTGGGGAAAGCACAATTGACTGCAAGTCCCACCTACTGATGGTGGTGGATTCCCCACCATCCTCATGCTAAGTCCATACTTTTCCCAGGTAGCTCTCACCTGGTAACTGAACGTGGTAATGGTAATTTACTATGGCAGGCCCATTATGGTGAGACAGGAACTCCTCCAACAGGAGACTTAGCCTCATGACTCCCCACCATCCTAGCAGCAGGAATAGGCTCTTTCAAAACTACCCTTCTTAATCCTCTTTCTCCTTCCACAGGAGTCAGATCAGCATCAGGATCTGAAGTCTTTTCTCCTGCCTTTTCCTGCCTCTTCCCCTGTTATCTCTCTTTCATGTCTAATTCCATCTTGGCATCTCTTCTGGAAGGCATGACCTGATACAGAGTTGCTCTTAATAGCTCTGATTTTGAATTTCTGTATTTCTAAAATACAGAAAAAAAAACCCCAAACTTTATTTTGCTGAGTGTGTAGGATTTCAGTTTGACTTCACAAAAAAGACACTTTGAAAGCATTATTCAAACACATGTATATATTTTATTTATTTATTTTTATCTTGGAAATTTTTATTTTTTTTAATTTAATTTTATTTTTAAACTTTACAAAATTGCATTAGTTTTGCCAAATATCGAAATGAATCCGCCACAGGTATACATGTGTTCCCCATCCTGAACCCTCCTCCCTCCTCCCTCCCCATACCATCCCTCTAGGTCGTCCCAGTGCACCAGTCCCAAGCATCCAGTATCGTGCATCGAACCTGGACTGGCAACTCGTTTCATACA
>NW_011494874.1:7603910-7604293 GCF_000754665.1 Bison bison bison | reverse complement strand
TGCCATTCTCCCAAATCTTCCCACCCTCTCCCTCTCCCACAGAGTCCATAAGACTGATCTATACATCAGTGTCTCTTTTGCTGTCTCGTACACAGGGTTATTGTTACCATCTTTCTAAATTCCATATATATGCATTAGTATACTGTATTGGTGTTTTTCTTTCTGGCTTACTTCACTCTGTATAATAGGCTCCAGTTTCATCCACCTCATTAGAACTGATTCAAATGTATTCTTTTTAATGGCTGAGTAATACTCCATTGTATATATGTACCACAGCTTCTTATCCATTTATCTGCTGATGGACATCTAGGTTACTTCCATGTCCTGGCTATTATAAACAGTGCTGCGATGAACACTGAGGTACACGTGTCTCTTTCCCTTCT
>NW_011494874.1:7602371-7603307 GCF_000754665.1 Bison bison bison | reverse complement strand
GCTTTTAAGTTTAATTAGGCCCCATTTGTTTATTTTTGCTTTTATTTCCAATATTCTGGGAGGTGGGTCGTAGAGGATCCTGCTGTGATGTATGTCAGAGAGTGTTTTGCCTATGTTCTCCTCTAGGAGTTTTATAGTTTCTGGTCTTACGTTGAGATCTTTAATCCATTTTGAGTTTATTTTTGTGTATGGTGTTAGAAAGTGCTCTAGTTTCATTCTTTTACAAGTGGTTGACCAGATTTCCCAGCACCACTTGTTAAAGAGATTGTCTTTAATCCATTGTATATTCTTGCTTCCTTTGTCAAAGATAAGGTGTCCATATGTGTGTGGATTTGTCTCTGGGCTTTCTATTTTGTTCCATTGATCTATATTTCTGTCTTTGTGCCAGCACCATACTGTCTTGATAACTGTGGCTTTGTAGTAGAGCCTGAAGTCAGGTAGGTTGATTTCTCCAGTTTCATTCTTCTTTCTCAAGATAGCTTTGGCTATTCGAGGTTTTTTTGTATTTCCATACAAATTGTGAAATTATTTGTTCTAGCTCTGTGAAGAATACCGTTGGTAGCTTGATAGGGATTGCATTGAATCTATAAATTGCTTTGGGTAGTATACTCATTTTGACTATATTGATTCTTCTGATCCATGAACATGGTATATTTCTCCATCTATTAGTGTCCTCTTTGATTTCTTTCACCAGTGTTTTATAGTTTTCTATATATAGGTCTTTAGTTCCTTTAGGTAGATATATTCCTAAGTATTTTATTCTTTCCATTGCAATGGTGAATGGAATTGTTTCCTTAATTTCTCTTTCTGTTTTCTCATTATTAGTGTATAGGAATGCAAGGGATTTCTGTGTGTTGATTTTATATCGTGCAACTTTACTATAGTCATTGATTAGTTCTAGTAATTTTCTGGTGGAGTCCTTAGGGTTTTTATGTA
>NW_011494874.1:7598362-7602158 GCF_000754665.1 Bison bison bison | reverse complement strand
ATACTTTTCTAAGAATTTGTCCATTTCTTCCATGTTGTCCATTTTATTGGCATATAATTGTTGATAGTAGTCTCTTATGATCCTTTGTATTTCTGTGTTGTCTGTTGATCTCTCCATTTTCATTTCTAATTTTATTGATTTGATTTTGTTTCTTGATGAGTCTGGCTAATGGTTTGTCGATTTTATTTATCCTTTCAAAGAACCAGCTTTTGGCTTTGTTGATTTTTGCTATGGTCTCTTTTGTTTCTTTTGCATTTATTTCTGCTCTAATTTTTAAGATTTCTTTCCTTCTACTAACCCTGGGGTTCTTCATTTCTTCCTTTTCTAGTTGCTTTAGGTGTAGAGTTAGGTTATTTATTTGACTTTTTTCTTGTTTCTTGAGGTATGCCTGTATTGCTATGAACTTTCCCCTTAGGACTGCTTTTACAGTGTCCCACAGGTTTTGGGTTGTTGTGTTTTCATTTTCATTTGTTTCTATGCAAATTTTGATTTCTTTTTTGATTTCTTCTGTGATTTGTTGGTTATTCAGCAGCGTGTTGTTCAGCCTCCATATGTTGGAATTTTTAATAGTTTTTTCCTGTAATTGAGATCTAATCTTACTGCATTATGGTCAGAAAAGATGCTTGGAATGATTTCTATGTTTTTGAATTTACCAAGGCTAGATTTATGGCCCAGGATGTGATCTATCCTGGAGAAGGTTCCATGTACGCTTGAGAAAAAGGTGAAATTCATTGTTTTGGGATGAAATGTCCTATAGATATCAATTAGGTCTAACTGGTCTATTGTATCATTTAAAGTTTGTGTTTCCTTGTTAATTTTCTGTTTAGTTGATCTATCCATAGGTGTGAGTGGGGTATTAAAGTCTCCCACTATTATTGTGTTATTGTTAATTTCTCCTTTCATACTTGTTAGCATTTGTCTTACATATTGCGGTGCTCCCATGTTGGGTGCATATATATTTATAATTGTTATATCTTCTTCTTGGATTGATCCTTTGATCATTATGTAGTGACCATCTTTGTCTCTTTTCACAGCCTTTGTTTTAAAATCTATTTTGTCTGATATGAGTATTGCTACTCCTGCTTTCTTTTGGTCCCTATTTGCATGGAAAATCTTTTTCCAGCCCTTCACTTTCAGTCTGTATGTGTCCCCTGTTTTGAGGTGGGTCTCTTGTAGACAACATATGTAGGGGTCTTGTTTTTGTATCCATTTAGCCAGTCTTTGTCTTTTGGTTGGGGTATTCAACCCATTTACGTTTAAGGTAATTACTGATAAGTATGATCCCATTGCCATTTACTTTATTGTTTTGGGTTCAAATTTATACACCGTTTTTGTGTTTCCTGTCTAGAGAATATCCTTTAGTATTTGTTGGAGAGCTGGTTTGGTGGTGCAGAATTCTCTCAGCTTTTGCTTGTCTGAAAAGCTTTTGATTTCTCCTTCATACTTGAATGAGATCCTTGCTGGGTACAATAATCTCATTTTAAGTATGTCTTGCCATTACCTCCTGGCTTGAAGAGTTTCTATTGAAAGATCAGCTGTTATCCTTATGGGAATTCCCTTGTGTGTTATTTGTTGTTTTTCCCTTGCTGCTTTTAATATTTGTTCTTTGTGTTTGATCTTTGTTAATTTGATTAATATGTGTCTTGGGGTGTTTCGCCTTGGGTTTATCCTGTTTGGGACTCTCTGGGTTTCTTGGACTTGGGTGATTATTTCCTTCCCCATTTTAGGGAAGTTTTCAACTATTATCTCCTCAAGTATTTTCTCATGGTCTTTCTTTTTGTCTTCTTCTTCTGGGACCCCTGTGATTCGAATGTTGTAGCGTTTAATATTGTCCTGGAGGTCTCTGAGATTGTCCTCATTTCTTTTAATTCGTTTTTCTTTTTTCCTCTCTGATTCATTTATTTCTACCATTCTATCTTCTAATTCACTAATCCTATCTTCTGCCTCTGTTATTCTACTATTTGTTGCCTCCAGAGTGTTTTTCATTTCATTTATTGCATTATTCATTATATATTGACTCTTTTTTATTTCTTCTAGGTCCTTGTTAAACCTTTCTTGCATCTTCTCAATCCTATCTCCAGGCTATTTATCTGTGATTCCATTTTGATTTCAAGATTTTGGATCAATTTCACTATCATTATTCGGAATTCTTTATCAGGTAGATTCCCTATCTCTTCCTCTTTTGTTTGGTTTGGTGGGCATTTATCCTGTTCCTTTATCTGCTGGTATTCCTCTGTCTCTTCATCTTGTTTAAATTGCTGATTTTGGGGTGTCTTTTCTGTATTCTGGCAGTTTGTGGAGTTCTCTTTATTGTGGCGTTTCCTCGCTGTGTGTGGGTTTGTACAGGTGGCTTGTCAAGATTTTCTGGTTAGGAAAGTTTGTGTCAGTGTTCTGGTGGGTGAAGCTATATTTCTTCTCTCTGGAGTGCAATGAAGTGTCCAGTAATGAGTTATGAGATGTCTATGGTTTTGGGGTGACTTTGGGCAGCCTGTATCTTGAAGCTCAGGGCTGTGTTCCTTTGTTGCTGGAGAATTTGCTTGGTATGTCTCGCCCTGGAACTTGTTGGCCCTTGTGTGGTGCTTGGTTTCAGTGTAGGTATGGAGGTGTTTGATGAGCTCCTGTCAATTAATGTTCCTTGGAGCCAGGAGTTCCCTGGAGTCAGGGTTTGAACTTAAGCCTCCTGCTTCCAGTTATTGGTCTTATTTTTACAGTAGTTTCAAAACTTCTTCTTCTATACAGCACCATTGATAAAACATCTACGTTAAAGATGAAAAGTTTCTCTACCGTGAGGGTCACCCAGAGAGGTTCACAGCGTTACATGGAGAAGAGAAGAGGGAGGAGGGAGTTAGAGGTGACCCGAATGAGATGAGGTGGAATCAATAGTGGAGAGAATGGGCTAGCCAGTAATCACTTCCTTATGTGCACTCCACAACTGGACCGCTCAGAGATGTTCACGGAGTTATACAGAGAAGAGAAGAAGGAGGAAGGAGACAGAGGTGGCCAGAAGGATAAAATGGGGGAATGAAAAGGAGGGAGACAGATCCAGCCAGTAATCAGTTCCCTAAGTGTTCTCCACCGTCTGGAACACACAGAAATTCACAGAGTTGGGTAGAGTAGAGAGGGGTTAGGGAGGAGACACTGGCGACCTGGTGGAGAAAAAGGAGAGTCCAAAGGGAGAGAGAGCAGTCAAGCCAGTAATCTCGCTCCCTAGTGAAAAATGGGTACTGAAGACTGGGTTCTTAAAGGTACAGAATTGGTAACAAATACATAAAAGCAAAAATTAAAAATCTAGAGTAGAGTTTGGAATTTCAAAAATACGATGTTAAAGAAAAGAAGAAGGAAAAGAAAGAGAGAAAAAATGAACAAACAAAAACAAACAAGGTCACGAACATTATAAAGAAAATATAGGTACAAAATTGATAACTAATACTAAAAAGCAAAAGTTAAAAATCTAGAGTAGAGTTTGGAATTTCAAAAATACAATGTTAAAAAAAGAAGAAGAAAAAGAAAGAGAGAAAAAAAAACAAAGTAGCAAAAATTTTAAAGAAAATACAGGTACAAAATTGATATCAAATACCAAAAAGCATAAATTAAAAATCTAGAGTAGAGTTTGGAATTTCAGATATACAATGTTATATAAAAGAAGAGAAAAGAAACAGAGAAGAAAAAAAAGTCACAGAAATTATAAAAAAAACTATAGGTACAACATTGATAACAAATACCAAAAAGCTAAAATTAAAAATCTAGAGTAGAGTTTGTAATTTCAAAAATACAATGTTAAAGAAAAGAAGGAAAA
>NW_011494874.1:7591065-7598032 GCF_000754665.1 Bison bison bison | reverse complement strand
ATCGTAAAAATAGTAAAAATATATCTAGGACTTTCTCTGGTTTTGTTGTGAGTATTGTGGATTCAGTTCATTTTTGGCTAGTTCCTTGGTCCGACTTATATTTCTCAAGATCCATAGGCCCCTTCCTATGCAGTCGGTAGTAACCACAGGGTTTTAATCTATTGCCTGTAGCTTCCAAGGCAGTTCCCTCTGTTATAGCTTCTTCTGTTTGCTGGTCTCTTCAGTGTCTGGTTTCTGCCCTGACACAAAGGGGACGGTGGAGGACTACTTTTTTTTTTTTTTTAGGCTCACTTGTTCAGTCGCGCTGTAGGGAGGGAGGAAGGGATGCTGCAAACAAGTAACACTGGCGTGTGCTCGCAGTGCCTCAGCCACACTGGGTCTGCCCCCGCTCACGGCGCGTGTAGCTCCCTGCCCACACCGCTCAGGCTCTAGGTTGCTCTGCAGGGAACCATCCGTGGCTGGCCCTGGGCTGCCTGCACCTTCCAGGTCCAAGCCACTCAGGTTCAGGCACTTGGGTAGTCCTCAGAGGCACAGACTCGATTGGGCCTGCGTTTTGTGCCCTTCCCAGGTCCCAGCAGCTCAGGTGATGAGGTGTTTGGCGAGCGCAATTGCTGCAACTTATCGCCTCCCCACTGCTCCGTTATCTAGGTGTACAACCGGCGCACCTTCTCAGACAGATGTTGACCGTCCAGACCCCCAAGAAGTTTTAGTTAGCAAAGAAGCCTGCTTACAGTTTTATAGATAATGTCTCTCTGGGGCTGCAGTTGCCCCCTTCTGGCTCTGGCTGCCTGTCACCGGAGGGGGAAGGTCTGCAGCCGGCTATCTCTGTTCAGTCCTTTGTTCCGTGCACGGGCCTGGCAGTGTCTTAGGTTAGTGCTGGCTTTTCGCGTGGTAGATATTCCACAGTCTTGTTTGCTAGCCCAAATTATTTCGCTCAGATAGCGCTCAGGGTATTCAGGCCAGGTCCTTACTCTAAGCGATGCAGCCCATGCCGCACCTCCCTGCCCAGCCCCCGCTTGCTAATGGCGTGTGCAGGCATCTGCACTGCTTCTCCGCTGGGGGAGTTACCGTAGGGCTCGCAATCTGCGGGGTTTAATTGTTTATTTATTTTTTCTCCCTGTTATGTTGCTCTCTGTGCTTCCTAAGCTCGGCACAGATTTGGCAGTGAGAAGGTTTCCTGGAGTTTGGAAACTTCTCTCTTTTTAAGACTCCCTTCCCGGGACGGAACTCCATCCCTCCCTCTTTTGTCTCTTTTTTTTGTCTTTTATATTTTTTCCTACCTCCTTTCGAAGACTTGGGTTGCTTTTCTGGATGCCTGATGTCCTCTGCTGGCATTCAGAAGTTGTTTTGTCTCCACTGTGTTTTTATCACAGGATTTTGAATACAGTTCCCTATGCTATACAGTAAGACCTTGTTATTTATCCATTCTATATGTACCGGTTTGCATCTGTTAATCCCAAACTCTCACTCCATCCATTCCCCAGCTCCATTCCCCCTTGGCAACCACAAGTATATTCTATGACTGTGAGTCTGTTTCAAAGATAAATTCGTTTGTGTCATGTTTCAGGTTCTACATATAAGTGATATCATCTGGTATTTTGTCTTTCTCTTTCTGACTTAGTTCACTTAGTATGATAATCTCCAGGTCCATCCATGGACTGCAAATGGCATCATTTCATTCTTTTTCATGACTGAGTAATATTCCATTGTGTATATGCACCACATCTTCTTTATCCATTCGTCTGTTGATGGACATTTAGGTTGCTTCCATGTCTTGGCTATTGTGCATAATGCTACTTCATGAACATGGGGTGCATCAATTTTTTGAATTATAGTTTTTTCCAGATATGTGCCCTGGAGTGGGGTTGCTGGATCACATGATAATTTTATTTTTTAGTTTTCTGAGGAAACTCCATACTGTTCTTCATAGTGGCTACACCAACTTACATTTCCACCAACAGTGTAGGAGGGTTCACTTTTCTCCACACCTTCCTCAGCATTTGTTACTTGCAGACTCCTTAATGAATGACGGCCATTCTGACTGGCACAAGGCAATACCCCTGTAGTTGACCTGACTGTGGCTTTGACTTGGGCAGGCCTGATGGGGTGGGGCAGGTACCCTGAACCTGGGAAGCTTGGAGGCTTCAGGGAGCCTGGCAGGAAGATACTTCTGCTTCACCATGCCCAGCGAAGGGCAACTTGCTAAGACTGACTCATTCTGCCCATCTCTATAAGAGTTTTTGGATGCCAGTGAGTAAGGAGATGAACCCTGAAAAAGCAGTGCACTGACGCTATTGCCTCTGCTTGCATGCTTCTCAGAATGGGGAGCTCACTGCTCCCCCACAGCAGCTCATTTCCCCTCTAGGGACGTGTTTCTACAGATGTCTCCAGAACCATGTAGTACAAGCTCTCATTCTCCCAATGAGAAAATGAAGTCCCAGAGTTGTCAAGGTCACCCCTGGTACCCAGTGATGGAGGCAGGACAAGAACCCAGGCTCGATGCCCAAAGCCCTGGACCCTTCTACCTCTTTGCTATAGAGTCTCAGACAAGGGAAGGAGCCCTGATAGCTGAGAGGTCAAGGAAGGCCTCTCAGAGGAGGTGACACTTCAGTGGTCCTTGAAGAATGGCACTGGGATGTGGCTTGATGTCCACATTCTTTTTGCCTGCCCAGCAAGCCTGTGCCTTTCCCGCTGTATCGCATACTGAGTGCAGCAAACATGAGGAATAAAAGTTTGTTGAATGAATGAATAAATGGGCAGAAAGGCCACTCCCGGGAGGTAAATGGGTGTGGGTCCCTTCACAGCCAAGGGCATCTGGCGGAGACCCTGTGCAGGAAGGGATGAAACACCACCTGCCTCACGTTTGGCGTCCACCACTCATTCTTGGGCAGGACCCAAACCTGTTCGTGCCACGAAGGGTTGTTTTTTCTCTGCGGTTGGCTCAGTCTCCACAGTATTTTCCTCCCCCGTGTTTTATAAACCGGGCTGGATGGGAAGACTGGTCACGACACACAAACTTGCGTGTGGCTGAAGCCCCAGGCCAGCTGTCCCCTCCTCCTGCCCCAGCAAGGCCAAGGCCACCCCTGGGGCCACCAGGACCTTCAGGGAGCTGGGGCGTCTACTGGAAAATGAGGATCTTCAGGTCACCAAGTCTGAGCTGTTCCTGAACAAAGGCTTTTCTGGAAAACACACTCCCTCTGGACCTTACATAGTTTTGGCTTTTATTCTTTCGCAAAGATTTCTATTTCCTCCCTTTATAAATTATTTACATGCTCGTGATGAAAAACCCCGGAACATACAGGAAAGTGAAAAACAGACATCTTTCTTTTTAAAAAATCTTTTTGTTGAAGTATAGTTGATTTACAATATTGTGTTAGTTTCTGGTATATAGCAAAATTACACACACACATATATATACACACACATATATACATATATATTCCTATATGCTTGCTAAGTCACTTCAGTCATGTCCAACTCTTTTCGACCCTATGAACTGCAGCCCTTCAGGCTCCTCTGTCCATGAGATTCTCCAGGCAAGAATACTGGAATGGGTTGCCACACCCTGCTCCAGGGAATCTTCCTGACCCAGGGATCAAACCCACATCTGTTACATCTCCTGCACTGGCAGACGGGTTCCTTATCACTAGCACCACCTGGGAAGCCCTTGCAGGATCACGCTGCTGCTGCTGCTAAGTCACTTCAGTCGTGTCCGACTCTGTGCGACCCCATAGACGGCAGCCCACGAGGCTCCCCCATCACTGGGATTCTCCAGGCAAGAACACTGGAGTGGGTTGCCGTTTCCTTCTCCAATGCATGAAAGTGAAAAGTGAAAAGGAAGTCACTCAGTCATGTCCGGCTCTTCGCGACCCCATGGACTGCAGCCTACCAGGCTCCTCCGTCCATGGGATTTTCCAGCAAGAGTACTGGAGTGGGGTGCCATCGCCTTCTCCATTGTAGGATCATATAGTAGCTCTATTCTTCGTGTTTTGAGGAACCTCCATACTGTCATCCATAGTGGCTACACCAACTTACATTCCCACCAACAATGGAGAAAGGTTCTCTTTCCTCCACACCCACATTTTTATAATAGTCATTCCAACGGGTGTGAGGTGATACCTCAATGTAGCTTTGATTTGTATTCCTCTAATGATTAGTGACGGTGAGCATCTTTTCACATGCTTGTCAGCCATCTGTATGTCCTCTTTGGAGAGATGTATATTTAAGGTCCTCTGTCCATTTTTTGATTGGGTTGTAGGGTTTTTTGGTTGTTGAGTTGTGTGAGCTGTTTGTACATTTTGGAAATTCAGCCCTTGTGGGTTGAATCGTTTTGCAAATATCTTCTTCCAGAAGAACATCTTTCTAATGACGCAAAGGCAGCTGCTCTTATAGTTTCGGTGCGTGTCCCCAGCACACCTTTGCAGGGGCTGGGAGTGTGAGGCTTGGGTTTTTGAACATGTACACAGTCAGGCCTTAGTACACAGCCCTGTCTTCTGCACTGGATGAGGGCAGTTGTGGGATGACTTAGAAAAAGCAAAACAAACAGGGGGCTTAGGTACCATGATTCCAGGACCGGGGTTCAGTGTTGTGCTCTGGCGCTAAGCGGCTGTGTGTCCTGGGAGAACATCTGCTGTCTCCGCCCTCTGTGTCCACTTCTGTAACACGAAGGGGTCTGATGAAAGAGTGTCCAGGAGCCCTTCCCACCCTAGTATTCCAGAATCCTGTCAGGCTAACCCGGGATTCTGGAATTATCCTGGAGCAGAGGGAAGAAGGAAGAACATGCCGGGTACAGGAACCCAGCTTTCCAATAAGATGGCCCCTCGGGCTCTGTTCCCACTGGCCCCAGACCTGTGAGCACATCCCAGTGCCTGGTCACCTCTGGCCTGGACAGACCCCTGACAGGTCACCCCAGCAGGAGACGGGCCGGGCCGTGGCTCTGCCTGAACACCGGCATTTACTCGCTATGTGACTTTTGGCATCTCACCTCTCTGAGCCTCAGTTTCCCCCTGTGTCATGAGGACCTGGTGGTAAGTTGAACATTTTCTTTTTAAGTAGAACTCCTTTCTCCAAAAAAATTGTTTGCAGAAACCTAACATAGAGCAGAGAGGAAGGAAACCCTGACACATACAGCTCCTTTAAAGTGTGTTAACCGTTGTCCTAAGCACTTTATGTTCATGACCCTGTCTCTCCTGACAGCAACCCTGCAGGGTGGGTGCTGTTAGCTCTCCATCTGACAGATGGAGACGCTGAGGTCCTGAGGGCGTTGGTTATCCACAGCTAGTAAGTGTTGGAGTTGGGATTCTGAGGTGATTGGATCTCAGTAGTGAAAGTCCAGGCCCCTGACTTTCCAACCCACTGGGGACATCCCCCGGCACCCAGCCCATGCTCTCCCGCACACACACACACACACACACTGAGGTTTGCCCTCTGCAGCTCCTCTCAAGGTCTAAACCACAAGTGACTGATGAGATTGAGACATTGAGGTTTCCTATCCCCCCAAAACCCACATCACTGATGCTGAGCAGGGCCTGGGAGGCCCACAGGGGCCTGCTTGGCATCATCACCAACAGGTCCCAAGACCCAGGGCCCATGGGCTACCAGTTTCCAGCCTGTGCTGATCTCCTAGCCATGCTCACGCGGCCAGCAGAGCCCTGGTTTGAATTGTCCACCTGCAGCCACCTGCACAGACCTTCTTCCCTTGAAGAATGAAGTCACAGTGCCCCCTTCAGACCAGGGGCAGCCAGGCCTGAAAGCCCATATGACCCCTCAACTATTCACAGGGGGTGCCTTGCATCAGGAACTTTAAGGAGGGCATGAGGCCTTCCCAGGCAAGAAAAATGCCTTGGCATTTGGACTCAGGTAGACCTGGATTTGAATCCTGGCTCTGCCTGTGGCTAGCTGTGTGATCCTGAACCATCTCAGGTTATTTAGCTAAGTCTCTGCCTTCCTGTCTGGTATATGGGAATATACCATATATTTACATTCCCATATACATACCATATATGGGAATATACCATATATGGGTATATACCCATATACCATGTATGGTATATACCATGTATGGTATATGGGTATATGGGAATATACATCAACCGCACAGTGTGGTCTTTAGGATGTAGCAGGCAGAGCACACAGTAAGTTCTTCCACTTCCCTTTGCCTCTACTCTGAAGATGTGTCTGCTGGGGAGGAAGAGAAAAGTAAGGATCACCCTGCCTTCTATCTGTCAGTGAACAATCATTTATTGAGCACCAAGTAGGAGTCAGAGGAAGGAAGACACAACACAAGCATTTCTGACAGACCTGCACTAAACAACGTGGTGGAGAAGGAGGAGGGGGAGAGGAGGGAAGAGAACGCCGCTGCTCGAAGGTGTTCAACTGAGAAAAAGAGCCAGCGAAAAAGAGACTGAAGTGCGGGGCTTGAGGCATGTGCTTGGTCGCGTCTGACTCTGCGACCCCATGGACTAGTTAACCCCCAGGCTCCTCTGTCTATGGGGATTCTCCAGGCAAGAATACGGGAGTGGGTAGCCATTCCCTTCTCCCGGGGATCTTCCTGACCCAGGGATTGAACCTAGGCCTCCTACATTAGCAGGTAAATTCTTTATCTGAGCCACCAGGGAAGCTTGGCAATGGGAGACAGGTACTAACAAATTTATTGCAAGGAATTGGCTTACATGATTGTAAGGCTGACCAGGCAAGCCCAGAATCCATCAGTAAGGTGATCAGGAGAGGCGACCTGAACTCTCAGGCATGGCCTGTCCACAAGTGGAACTTCTTCTGGGAAACCCTGCTTCTGCTCTTAGGACCTGTCAACTGATTAAGCCAGGCCCACCTAGATACTCAGGATGATTTCCTTTACTTAACATCTGATAAGGGATTTCAATAACACCTTCAAAATGCCTTTACAGCAACATCTGGATCCATATTAGATTGAATAATGGGGGGGGGGGCTGTAGCCTAGACACGTCGA
>NW_011494874.1:7582173-7590965 GCF_000754665.1 Bison bison bison | reverse complement strand
GCCTTGACAAGTTGACACATAAAACTAATCATCACAGGGCACTTTGGGAGGCTCCATGGAAGGGTTGGTAACTGAGCAGGTCTCAACTTCAAAAGGTAGAAAGTGGAGAAGGGGATTCAGGCATCTGGGGCAGCCCTGGAAAACGCAGAGAGGGTGGGAAGGTAAGAAAGAGCCTTGGGAAGCGGATGTGGATCATCATGACTGGAGTCCCATGGAAATACATTAATACAAAGGGATAGAAATCGAGGAATGGTTTAATAAATAACAATAAACCAACACAATGCATTCTCTTAAAGGCATCCTTATGATGCTATAGAACAGCATGGAAAATTTTTCTTGGTCTGATGGTCTATGTAAAACCACAGGAGATGAAAGGCTGGTTGAAGGTGTATGAAAAGAGTTGTTTGGGTATAGAATTCTGGGAGATTTTAGCATTTTTAAATGCTCTACTGTGGTCATATTACCTTTTTTTTAAAAGGGGAGAGGTTTATTTTTTTAAGGGGAAAGATTGGTGTTAGGCTATCAGCTAGAATTGCTCATTCATCCATTAAAACAACAAAGCTCAATGTCTGGGAAAGAAACAGAATAAGCTAATTCTAAGCAAGTGGAAACAGATAAGACCAGCAGGAGCCCCAGACTCTGTGAAGACAAGAGTCCGGGAGGCATGCCCTGTCATCGCTGCAGAAAGCAGGGTCAGTGTGGTGGGGAGCTCTGCTTCACCCGGCTCCCCCACTTCCCGCCACCCCACCCCACCTCCACATGTGTTTCCAAAACATTCCAGGCCCATAAAGCGTCCAAATGCCAGAAGGGCCCACATGCACGTCGGACTGAATGGATCTGATTCAGCTCTCTAGTTGTTCCTGGAACAGACGTTGAATTCCCAGAACCCCGTCCATCCCCCCACAGACAGCTCTGGCCGTTTCTCAGGGAAAAGGAGAAAAAGCCCCTTGGAAACTGGGCTCAGGCCACTTCTCCCTGGTATCAAGGCCGTTACTGTGCGTGCGGCCCCACAGCCTTCCCTGCCCCGGTACTGACAGTGGTCTGCAGTTCACCTCGGTAACTGTCTATAAACAACATCCTTCCTGAGTGATTACGTGAAACAGATTTTAGAAGAAACCATTTATTCCAGGGAGGTGTCCGGGAAAGGGCTCTGAGCTGGATTTGGGAGACCTTGCTTCTTTCTAGCTCTGGCCTCGACTCCAACCTGAGTGGTCTGAGAGATTTTACTTATTTATGGAGCAAAGGTTTTCCAAGAGACTGAGATGTGCGAAACACGGCGGTACAGGCGCGGCGGAGGGTGGGGAGATGAGCCAGGCAGGTGTTAATACCATAGGCCAGTTGCGCATGCGCACACAAGGCTGTCGCAGCGAGACCCGATGCAAAAGGCAAAAGTTGACAAGCCCACCCCTTGGACAGAGGAGAGAACTGTGTGGTCTCACGGGCTCCCCTGGATTAGGTGGGCTGGTGATGTCCCAGCGACCTGCTCATCTCTCCGTGCAGCTGTGGAACTGTGTCTGTAAAGCATCGCTGGGGCTGTGCCACGAGGGGGCTCTTGCAGTAGACGGCCCCCCCACCCGGGTGCCTCCCTGGGTGGTTCCCGTTCTGAACACATTTACCACGTGCTTTGTGCGGTTGACACGGATAGCCTTGTCTGCTCCTCACAGCCAGCATCTGACAGTTGAGAAAAGCGAGGCACCATGAGGTTAAAGAGCAACCCGATGGAGGGGGAACCAAATTCCAGGTCTGCCTCCGGAGCGGGTAAGCCTGAGCCTGACCACCGGGCTGGGCCTCTTGTTTGTGACCTGGGTTTTCGGCTGGACGCCTGGGGCTGTGTTTCCCTCTTTCTGTCATTCTACACACAAGCTCTGACATCATCTCCATCACCTGTACAACTACTTTTCTTTTTCGGATTTCACTTTTTCTTTTCTTTTCTGGCCACACTCTGCAGCATGTGGGATCTTAGTTCCCCAACCAGGAATCAAACCCGTGCCCCCTGCGTTGGGAGCAGGGAGTCTTTACCACCCGACCATCAGGGAAATCCCACAACTATTTCTTTAATAGCGACTCACTTCTGAACTGTTAACTGTGTATCACCAACTTAAATGGAAAATGAGTATCATTTGTCACCAAAAATGCCCTGTTGAAATAAATACAATGGACTATAAGTAAGCCTGTTGAAGTCTGGTTAGATTTGGGTGTCCAGCCCAGGCCTGCTGGTTTTGTTGAAAGGGGAGTTACAAACCACCAGAGGGATGCTGAATACACACAGCCCCAACCTGACACTTTTCTCCAGGGTTCACCTGGAGTCAATGTGGTTACTAACCACACTGAGAGGAGTGGGTCAATGATTGGGGGTTATCTACCATCCAATCCACAACCCTCGCTTTGGGAACTATCTCCCGGCTTCAGTACACACCCACGAAACACTGGGCACAGTTGATTACTCAGTAAGGGTTCCATAAGGCAAACCCTGGCCCTGGTGAAAGTGATGGTGTGTGTCCTGGGGCGGCCACAGCCTCACAGGCCTTCGGACGTGGATTCTTGGGGAACCAAAATAGACTGTCTGGCACTGAAGCAGAAATGAAGAATTTCCCTGGTGGTCCAGTGGTTAAGACTCCACGTTTCCAATTCAGGGGCTTGCAGGTTCAATTCCTGATCAGGGAACTAAGACCCCACAGGCTGCGGGTGGTGCAGCCAAAAAAAAAGTGGAAATGACTCTCAGCAGCACCAAGAGCCAGTGTTTATGTGATTTGACAGAAGGAAATACTTTTAAAGTTAAGTCTTCTTGGATCAAATTCCGAGGGCGATAGAGAACAAGTGAATCAGGATGTTGGATGTTTTTTCTAAAACATCTGTTTGAAAAACAAGGGAAAATCCCTACTGTAGAGTCACACCCTGTCACCCCCACGCAGACACGAGGATCAAAGTCTGGGGGGAGCATGGGTCCATCCCTCCCACCCCCAGCTGTGTCAATGAGAAAACTGAGGTCCAGGGAGGGCTAAGGGACTCCCTCAAATAGCACCCAGAGGGTCGCACACCGACCATTGCCACCCGCTGTGTACCCAGGTGCCCACCACAGCCAGCTCCCCACCCCCCAGGCCCTCAGATGCATCCCTGACATCTGAGTCTGTAATCCCCAGACGTATCAGTTCGGGTCCAGTAGGAGATTGAGAGGCAACAATCAAGCTGCCTAATATGCAGAGGAGTTTAAAGAGGGTCTACTTTCAGAGTGTAGACAGCATGTGGGGGTAACCTCTGCAGACGACCCTTTCCTCCCAACCCGAGGCCTGAACCACGAGAAGAGACGGCAGTTGTCAGAATCACTGGAGTTGGAAAGGCCCCAGTGGGAGCTGTGCACCGGGGCTGGGCCCAGGCAGTCCCTGGAGGTCCTCAAGGGAGGAAGCTAGGAGCCAGATCCCCTCCTCCTTCCCCTCCCTCCCGCAGCCTCCTGCTGCTGCCCTGGGGCCAATCCCCACAGAAGCCGGACTGCAGCCCCTCCTGGTGTGGTCCCCGCATCCTGGGGCAGGGCCAGGGAGAAGCAGGAACGATGATGCTCCCACACACGGCACATCCGAAGCAGATGCAGGGAAATTAGAGTTGTCCCAGACTTCCCCCTGGTCCTCAAACTGCCTGTTCTCTGGACACGGGAGACAGAAAAGCCCCCCACTTTGTTTTGAACAGGGGAGCAATGTTGACAGACAGTAACAAACAATTAGGATCCCGATGGGCTGACTCTGCCAGATCTGGGACGCCTAACCAAGCAGACCCATACCAGAGGGCATGCGGGGGGGCGGCCATCACTCCCCCAGGGTGACAGAGCTGGGAGGCCCTGGTTACCTGGGTGGCTGTCACTGTCTCGATGGAAATGGTGACCTTGGCAAGCAGGCTGATGGCCCTCGCCTGGACAGGGAACCCCACGGGGAGGGGAGCTCAGCTCTACCCTGCCCCACCAAGTCTCCAGCGCTGAGGGTCATGTCTGGCTTCTCCGTGAGACCGTGAGCCCCTGGAGGACGGACACTGTGCCTGTCCCCACATCGTGTCCCAGCACCGGGTGTGTGATGGGTACTTAATAAATATTTAAGTGAAGGCCCCCGTTTCTCTCCCTAGGGGAGAATGCAGTCCCACCATCTAACCGTCTCCATCATTTCTCCTCCAGGGAGGCCCTCACTCACCTCCCCCTCTGAGTCCCAATGTTCTCGGCCTGGAGGAGACCAATGTTCCCATCCATCCATGAGGACACCGTGCCTACCACTGCCTCCTTCGGGTGAGTCAGAGGGGCTTCTTGATTTACTATTTCTGGGACAGGGGTGCGGGCACTCTGGGGAACACCTAGGAAAACATGCCCCTCCTCTCTGGGACGATGATGGAAGCCCACTGGAAACAACAGGCAACGTTAAATCCTGAGTCAAAAGTCCTCAAGGGCTGGTGTTCAAATCCCCCAGGGCCTGTCAGGGGCAGAAGGGAGAGGACTGTTCTGCTTTTGGGCTGGGTGTTGCAGGAGGAGGGACACACCGTATGGGGGGTCTCATGTGAACCACACGGGGTCGAGGGGGGATGTGAAAAAGGAGATGGAAACTCTGAAGGCAATGCAAGAAATCAGACAGAGGCTGAGCCAGGTCTCCATGGAGACAGGATGTCTCCAACACATGGTCGACATCTGAGGAAGGTCTGGACACTCTAAGGAGAGAATGTTGGGGGAATGGGTCTTGAGTGGAAGCAGAGGAAAGGGAGGGTCAGTCCTGAGGGGGCAGTGTCAGGGAGAGTGGGCAGTGGGGCCCAGCTGGAGCTCTCAGTCCTATGGCAGGTGTGGCCTGCTATGGAGATCACCAATGGTCGTCTCAGTAGAGGCCATGGAACATGGGCCCAATCACTCCCAATGAAGCCCTCCCCAGACCACCTTCTAACGACCCTGTGGCTTCTCGAAGCCAGGTGCCATCCTGTTGGGAAAGACTACCTTGCTGGAAAATTAACAAGTAACATCAGTTGGGACACTCTGATCTCTAGAGAGCCAGACCACAAGAGACAGCACTCCAAGTCTGAGGCTCTGGGGAAACAGGGCTTCTGTTCCTGCAGAAATGGGGCCAAAGGCTGGACCAAGGGGAGCACGCAGGGCAGGTCTTACCTTCAGAGGCTCCACAGAGAAGACTGCCAGTGTCCACGGGTCCGGACTTTAGGGCTTGTCTCTGTTCCGTGATGTCTGGGGCCTCACTTGGAAGATGCACAGGGCTAGGGGACCAGAATCAGCCAGAGGCTTCACTGGGGCCACAGGATCCACGTCCTGGGCGGCAAGTCGGGGCCTCTTCATGGAGCCTCTCCATGTGGCTGCTTGAGCATCCTCACAACGTGGCAGCCAGCCTCTTCCTGAGCAAGAAACCCAAGAGGCCCAGAAGGAAGCTGCAAACCCGCTCACGCCTTAGTCTTGGAAGTCACACACTGGCACTGCCACCCTGGGTGGAAAACGAGTCACTCAGTCTGGCCACATTCACTGGAAGAGGAATTAGACTCCACCCTTTGCAAGGAGGTTTATCAAACAATTTGTGGACATATTAAAACCACCCTCCATGAGAAGAGTATTTCCAGTTCCATCACTTGCTCCTTGAAGCACTGAGGGACAAAGCCTCACTTTCTAAGCAGCCAGTGAAGACTGTCCTTTTTTTCTCTACTTCAGCCTCATCCCTTGCCACTTGCCAACATCTCGCCCCCCCGCCAGACCCTGCCAGTGGCTTCCCCACTCTGGGCTCTGCTCAGGCTACTCCTTCTGCCTGATCTGCCCTCCCTCCCTCTCGGCCCCCGTTGGCACGCTCTTCATCCTCTGAGCCCCAGCTCCAGAGTCACCTCCGACCTCCCCTGCCTCCTCCCACCTGGGTCCCTTGACCCTCCTGCCACCCCGAGGCCTCATGTGCCTCGTTCCCACACTGGGTCTGAGGTGTCAGGAGCTCCAGCAGGGCAGGGATGTGTGGTGTCCCTTTCTGGGTCCCTCTGTCAAAATGGAGCTCAACACAGAGGAGATGCTCAAGAAACATGTAAGGATAAATTGCGTCGATGAGTGAGTTCATCACAGGTCCCCAGTCTGGCCCCTCCAAGCCAGTCAGCTGCTCCAGGATGTATAGGGGCTTTTCCTGGGAAATCCCAGAAGCGATCAGCAGATTCTTTTCCATAATCTATTGCTCAGCTCCTCTCCTCCAAGCCTACCCAACAATCAAACTGCCCAGGAAGAGTCCCTTCACCTCCACTTTTCCCACATCCACCCAAAAGAGCACTTGGAACACGTTCAGTTAGTCCTGCCCTCTGCATTATGCTTTTAGCTTTTCGGTATGTCTTTATACCTACTCTTTGATTTGAACCTTGCAATAGTCACGCAAGGCAAATCAACGAGAGAGTAGTACTCTACTCCAAAGAAAACAAAGCGGAAGCTCAGACGTAATTTACCCAAGACCACACAGCTAGGATTGGAGCCCATGTCTGTCCAAGCCCCATGCCTCTTTGCTGAAGGCAGAAAGGAACTAGCCTTAGAGAAACACTTGCAGAAAGTGAACTGCCCTCTGGTCCGAGTCTCACCCCAGAATGAAAGAGAAGCCAGCGGGTTAATGATAAAATCAGCAATGTGAGAATAAGAACTGAGACTTCCCTGGTGGTCCAGCGGTTAAGATTTTGTCTCCCAAAGCAGAGGGTACGGGTTCAATCCCTGGTTGGGGAGCTAACATCCCACATGCCTCGGGGCCAAAAACCAAAGCCTAAACCCGAAGCAATGTTGTAACAAATTCAATAAAGACTTTAAAAATGGTCCACATCAAAAAAAATCTTAAAAAAAGACAAAGAACCAAGAGTGGTACTCGAGTTTGACACTGTTTATTTTAATAAGTTCACACACACACACACACACACAAAGGTAATTATTCTTGTTTATTGAACAGAGTGCAGTGCTTGGGACTTTCTGTACTTTATCTCGGATCCTCACCACAATGCACAATGCCAAGAAGATTTTGTTATTCCTAGTTTACGAAGTAGATCATTATGGTCCAGAGAGGTTAGTTAACTTACTCAAGGTCATACAGCTAATGAATGAGTCAGGACTGAACCCAGAGGACTCTCTGACGCCAAAGCCCCCACGCTCCCTTTCCGTCAGGCAACCTCAGTTCATCATCAATGCTATGCTGATGGAAGGTAGAGAAGCTCGACAGCTACCCTCTGCCAGGAAGAGACAGGGCGTGGGCAGATGGGCTGTGGTCTCAGAGCCAGGCTGGAATCCCCCTGTCTGGCATGATACCACTTTTCTCTTCTAATTAATGGCTCACTCACAGCCAGGCCACAAGAAGCTGAAAGAGACCAGCGCCCTTAGGAGGAGTCCCTGTGATAAGGAAGGAATGTGCTGTGGGTCCTCCCACCATGGAAGCTTCCAGGAGGACCAGCATCTAAGACTCACGCTTGTTCATATGGGTGATGGATGCTGGCCAAGGAAACCTCCCAGCGGAGCCTGGAGGCCAAGAACACAAGCTCTCAGTTTAAGTGCAAGGAGCACAGGCAGCTTTCCAAGACCCCTGGGGACTCAGGTGCACCCAGACTGTCTATGAACACGGCACAGCAAGGGCCTGAGTTCCACCCCTGACTGGACGCACCCCCTCGCCCTCTGCAGCAGTTGCTACTCCTTCCTCCCGTCACCCCGAGGTGTAACTGCCTCTTTTCCACTTTCTTGCAGCGCCGAAATGTTCAACCTCACCTCCCAGGTCCTTGAACCTGCTCTCAACGGGACCCTGCCCGAGGGCAGCAGCTGCTTCCAGTCCGACTTGTGGAACTGGCTCAACACCATCCAGCCCCCCTTCCTCTGGATCCTCTTCCTGCTCGCCGCCCTGGAGAACACCTTTGTCCTCAGTGTCTTCTGCCTGCACAAGAGCAGCTGCACGGTGGCGGAGATCTACCTGGGCAACCTGGCCGTGGCAGACCTGATCCTGGCCTGCGGGCTGCCCTTCTGGGCCATCACCATTGCCAACAACTTCGACTGGCTCTTCGGGGAAGCCCTCTGCCGCGTGGTGAACACCATGCTCTACATGAATCTCTACAGCAGCATCTACTTCCTCATGCTGGTGAGCATTGACCGCTACCTGGCCCTGGTGAAGACCATGTCCATGGGCCGGATGCGCGGGGTGCGCTGGGCCAAGCTCTACAGCCTGGTGATCTGGGGCTGCGCGCTGCTTCTGAGCTCGCCCATGCTGGCCTTCCGCACCATGCAGGAGTACGACGCCGAGGGCCACAACGTCACCGCCTGCGTCATCAAATACCCATCCCACAGCTGGGAGGTCTTCACCAACATCCTCCTGAACTCTGTGGGCTTCCTGCTGCCCCTGAGCGTCATCACCTTCTGCACCGTGCAGATCATGCAGGTGCTGCGTAACAATGAGATGCAGAAGTTCAAGGAGATCCAGACGGAGAGGAAGGCCACGCTGCTGGTCCTGGCCGTCCTGCTGCTGTTCGTGGTCTGCTGGCTGCCCTTCCAGATCAGCACCTTCCTGGACACGCTGCTGCGCCTCCACGTCCTCTCGGGCTGCTGGGACGAGTACGTGATCGACATCTTCACACAGATCGCGTCCTTTGTGGCTTACAGCAACAGCTGCCTCAACCCGCTGGTGTACGTGATCGTGGGCAAGCGCTTCCGCAAGAAGTCGCAGGAGGTGTACGCGCGGCTGTGCCGGCCAGGGGGCTGCGGGTCGGCGGAGCCCAGCCAGACGGAGAACTCCATGGGCACGCTGCGGACCTCCATCTCTGTGGAGCGCAACATTCACAAACTGCAGTAGCGG
>NW_011494874.1:7581294-7582028 GCF_000754665.1 Bison bison bison | reverse complement strand
GGATGGACGGCGGCTCTTGGGACGCGCCCCCAGGAGGAAGGAAGGCATCCCAGTTGTGACCTTGGGCAGTGAGTCGGTGTCTCCAGTAAATTCCTGCCCTGCCCGAGCTGCGGTGAACAGGGCTGCGAGGTTGGAAGGTGCACAGCCAAGGCACCAGAAATACGACAGTATTATCCTTCTTACTGGCTGCCACCCCTGGGCCAGTCTGTTGCTTCCCGAGGAGCAGAGGAGCCTTGGGACAGGGACAGGAGTGGCCGAACTCCCCTCCCACGTGGCGTGTTACTCTGCCGGAGCAGGACAGCTCAGATCTCCAGAAATGCCGCCCAGCTTTGGGGCAGCCGCTGAGAGGGCCTCACGCACTGGCTGACGTGTAGTCTTGGGTTTCTTGAATCCGCTCAGCTGGGACTTTGGAGGATGATTCCTCAGGTCAATGATAGTTAAACTCTGAGCGATCCACAGTGAGAGCCCAGAGACCAGGACTCTCGTTCCCCTTGCAGAAAGACAAGTGGTCTGTGCCAAAGACGAACCCAATAAGTACTTACCCAGCATTTGCTGTACACGCAGCGTGGACAGAAAAAAGAAAATAATCTGTCCTGAAGGAACTTGCAGACTCGCGATGATTCAGCAACCACCTCAAGGCCATTCTAAACGCGGTCAAGCTAGGCACTGTGGACAGGGCAGGGAGGAGGAGTCGGGCGCCCCAGCTCAGAGGATAACTGGCTGCACGTGGCCGC
>NW_011494874.1:7548285-7581194 GCF_000754665.1 Bison bison bison | reverse complement strand
CCCCACCTCGGTTTCCTCCCGGTAACAGGCACAGAAGTACTTTGACAAATGAAAGGTGCTATGTAAATATGAGGCATTATTATGCCCGCAGAACGGGAATAAATTTATTCTAAGGAGAAAGACAAGCTCAGCAAAAGGTCTGTAGAAGAGAATCGGTATTGAACCTAACGGTTGTGGAAAATACGCATTAGTGTCTGACACATAACTAAGTGCTCTGTATGTTAAGTTCCCTTCCACCACCTGCCCTTCCCATCAATTTGCACGCGTGCACACGCGCACACACACACACACACATACACACACACACACGAACAAGCATTTTCAGGAAAGGTCACCCCTTCCATGGAGGCGGGAGAACACCCTCCCTATACCACCTCCACCGGATCATTTACCTGAAGAAGCAACTGCAGAGGAGCCTCGGCCCTGCCTCCTGCGGGCAGGACCACGTGGCGAAGGGCGTGGTGGGCAGCGATGGGCGAGGCGGAGGGCGGGTACCAGGTGTCTGGCTGGAGGAAAATGGACCAGCATCCTTGGCCCTTAATGGACAGGCGCCTGGCCCCAAGCCCCAGGTCCTCCGGGGGGAATTCCTTTCTTCTTTTTCTACACGTTTTATAGTCTGCCTCCTGAGGCTGGCCCTCTGGGAGAACAGATGCTGACATCAAGCTCTGAGAGTCAAGACAGGGATGGGTGCTCAGGAGCTTCTGGTAATGTAGGCAGCACCCTGGAAGCACTCACCGGATCAGTAGATGGGTGATTCGTTACCGGGCTCTTATCTTCCTCAGGGCCAGCAGGATTGGGATGGCAAAGAGCCCATACATCCTGACCAGTCCAGCTCTGGACTTTAAAAGAAAAGATTTACTCCCTATCCCAGACTTTGTTTTCTGCCATGCAAGCCCCTCTGCCCAAATAAACATATGCACTCATAGCTGGAGAAAGAAAACAGGTGAAATAAGAAATACAGACCATTTCATATTAGAATGAAGTGAAATCATGTGTGGGCATATGTTGGTAAAGAATCTGCCTGCAGTGCAGGAGACTCCAATTCCATTCCCGGAGAAGGGATAGGCTACCCACTCCAGTATTCTTGGGCTTCCCTTGTGGCTCAGGTGATAAAGCATCTGCCCACAATACGGGAGACCTGGGTTCAATCCCTGGGTTGGGAAGATCCCCTGGAGAAGGGAAAGGCTACCCACTCCAGTATTCTGGCCTGGAGAATTCCATGGACTGTTCAGTCCATGGGGTCGCAAAGAGTCAGTCATGACTGAGCAACTTTTACTCACAAACCATATGAATAATGAGAGTGGAGTTTCACAAAAGGAAGCTAGGCTGGGCTTTTGGGTGTGAGGAACTCATTCATCAGTGGGTGTGTATGGTCTGAGGGTCTCCTGCCAGCAGAGTCCTGGGCTCCTAATGGCCATTTAGGGTCCACCCGTGGGCAGAGGAGTAATTTGTCTATGGGAGGGGAGCTGCCCTGTGGGTTGTGTTGATACTGTGATAAAGAACATCTGTCCTGTGAAAGACCCAAAGAGCTATCACATTATAAAGAGGGATTATTTCACAAATGAGGAGAAAGGGGTGAATAGTGTAAATGTGCCTTTTCTGTCCAAAATAATAAAGGGATGAGGCATTTTTGTGTAGTTCTTTCATTTGTTACAACTCCCAAAACTCTGAATCTTGTCACAGACACTGCCATAGGCAGTTAGAAGTCTTGGGTGCACGGGTTCCATTTATTTCCACTCAACCTACTTAAAAGCTCTGTGCTGTAAATTAGTGGTGTCCAAACCATTGTAATTGCATATCCGTATAAGTAAAAAAATTTTGATGATTTTTACCCAATATGTACACTTATTAACAGGTATTAAAATGTACACTCTTAAACATACCCAAGTAGAAATTTAAGAAATTTTGAGTGTTTGAATATTTTCTCCCATCCCACATTGGTGACTCAATAAGTTCCCATCAGGTGCCCATGAGGCCCCATGAGGTCCTAGAATCATAAGTAAAAGTGAAAAAGTGAAAGTATTAGTCGCTCAGTCATGTCTGAGTCTTTGCAACCTCATAGACTGTTTGCCCGCCAGGGTCCTCTGTCCATGAAATTCCCCAGGTGGTTCAGATGGTAAAGAATCTGCCTGCAATGCAGGAGACACGAGTTCGATCCCTGCGTCGGGAAGATCCCCTGAAGAAGGGAATGGTTATCCACTCCAGTGTTCTTGTCTGGAGAATTCCATGGACAGAGGAGTCTGGCGGGCTACAGTCCATGGGCTCTCACAAATCATAAGGATGACAGCAATTCCTTTGTGCATGTGATATGTATCTATTAGGTGTCTTCCATTTGATTTCCATTTGATGAGGTCTAGATCAAACAGTTGTCTAACCACTGCTTGCATTCTCATAGTGATGGGGAACTCGTCACCCACTCCATTTTGAGACCCCTTCATTATTCATGTATTCAGTCATTCATCAAACAAAATTTACATTCTGTGTCTACAGAAATGGCACTGCTCCATCTCTGCATCCATCCATCTCTGCTAGAAACCTGGGGTTCATGGTAAAGAAGAACAACCCTCTCTGTTATTCCTTCCACCTAGTGAGTTGGTACCTTTTTAGATTCCCCCCAAGTGTTTCCTGGACCTATCTGTTTCTTTCTATGTCTAACCATCATCTCTTATCGGTCTCCCCAATCTGACATTAACCACCACCATCCCACCATCTCCCAATTCTTGTTTTCCACTCTTCAGCCATTGACATCTTTTAAGAAGGCAAAGACAATGATAGGGAGGCCATACACGTAAAGAAGAATGTTTAGAACGTGATGACATAAATCAAAGCAAGATCCTCTATGACCCACCTCCTAGAGTAATGGAAGTAAAGACAAAAGTAAACAGGTGGGACTTGATTAAACTTAAAAGCTTTTGCACAGCAAAGGAAACTATAAGCAAGGTGAAAAGACAACCCTCAGAATGGGAGAAAATAATAGCAAATGAAACAACTCGCAAATAGTTAATTTTCAAAATACACAAGCAGCTCATATAACTCAATACCAAAAGAACAAACAACCAAATCAAAAAGTGGAAAAAAGACCTAAACAGACATTTTTCCATAGAAGATATACAGATAGCTAACAAATACGTGAAAAGATGCTCAATATCGCTCATTATTAGAGAAAAGCAAATCAAAACTACGATGAGATATCACTTCACACTGTTCATAATGGCCATCATCAAAAAGTCTACAAACAATAAATGCTGGAGAAGGTGTGGGGAAAAGGGAACCTTCTTGCACTGTTCATGAGAAAGTAAATTGATAAGCCACTATGGAAGACAGAACGGAGATACCTTAAAAAACTAGGAATAAAACCACCAGATGACGCAGCAATCTCACTCCTAGGCATATACTCTGAGGAAACCCGAAATGAAAAAGACACATGTACCCCAGTGTTCACTGCAGCACTATTTACAATAGCTAGAACACGGAAACGACTTAGATATCCATCAACAGATGAATGGATAAAGAAGTGGTGGTACATATACACAATGGAGTATTACTCAGCCATGAAAAGGAACACATTTGAGTCAGTTCTTGAACCTACAGCCTATTATACAGAGTGAAGTAAGTCAGAAAGAGAAAGATAAATATCATATACTAATGCATATATATGGAATCTAGAAAAATGGCACTGAAGAATTTATTCACAGGGCAGCAATGGAGAAACAGACATAGTGAACAGTCTTATGGACATGGGGAGAGGGGAGGAGAGGGTGAGATGTATGGAGAGAGTAACATGGAAACTTACCGTTTGTAAAATAGACAGCCAATGGGAATTTGCTGTAGGTCTCAGGGAACTCAAACAGGGGCTCTGTATCAACCTAGAGGGGTGTGATGGAGAGGGAGATGGGAGGGAGGTGCCCGAGGAAGGGGCCGTATGTCTACCTATGGCTGATTTGTGTTGAGGTAGTGTCCCAACACTCTTGGGATAAAGTTCCACTTCCAAAACGAGGCTCACAAGACCCTTCATTAGCTGGCCCCTGACTTGCCTCTTTCCCTCTCCTCAGTCCCTGGCTCATTCCCTACCCTCAATCCATGTTGGACACAAGTGTCTTACAGGTATTCCATTCCCCCTCTGGTGCCCACACTTCCCTCCCTGCCTGGACCCCAATGGGACCTTGAGCTTGGAGAAAGCTGCCCACAAGTGTGCAAGGGCGCTCACTCATCGAGGGACTTTGTTCACAGATGGGGCGTGACTCAAGAAAGTCTGGGATCCGGGGGTCTGAGCAGGGCTCTGAGCAGGTAGAAACAAGGTCAGAAAGCCGCCCTCCCACCTCCCTCTGCTCCCAGCCAGGTAGCAAGACCGTCTCTCATCTCCTGACCCTTCTTGGCCCCCAGAGAGCTGATACACTGGGGAGAACTCCAGGTGGGTGTCTGGTGGACTCAGAAGCAAGCAATAGATCCAGGTCCTGAGTCTGCCCTGGCCAGAAAGGGTGAGGGCCCAGTGCCCAGAGTTTCAGACTGTCTGTCATCTGCCAGGTGCCTTGATGGAAACTAATGCTGGCGATGCCGGCTCCCAGCAGTGATGAAGCCGCTTATGATTCGGAAGTGCAGACTCCATCTGTAGACTCCAGTAACACATTCCATCACTTCCTAGTTCCTCCATCCCTAGGCTTCTGCAGAGCCTCACAGCCCTGACCTCTCGCCAAGCCCTGGGAGGATGTAGGGGTCCAAGTTGAGCAAGCAGGTCACAGTTTAGCAATAGCCATGGCTGAAAGTTTAATGGTTTGTTTGTGGGTTTTTGGCTGAGGTTCAAGGGGCCCCACGCAAATATCTCACCCTCTACTGAGCTCTTATTTACTTTTTCTTTGCTGCTGTGGTTAACTACAGGATATCGAATATAGTTCCCTGTGTGCTACAATAGGACCTTGTGGTTTATCCATCGCTGAGCTCTTTTTAGACTTGACTTTCATGACCACTCAGGTAGGCAGGTGCCTGTCCCATTGCTGGTTCAGGATGTGGAAACAGGAAATAACCTGCTCAGGCCGCGTGGTTCTTCAAGAAGGTGCTCAGAAGCCAGCCTGCTCTTGGTGTGTTTGTGACTTGGCAGGTGGATGCAAATTTTGTCACAGAGGAGGCTCCCGAGGTGCCTTCATGCATGAAGGGTATCCGAGCCTCAGCTTGGGCTATTTCTGCCCCAATAAACAGACTTTGTGTCTTCTGGGGCTTGTGAGTTCTTGCTTCCTGCAGAATCGCCTCCCCAGAGGCAGGTGGTTGACACCGTACAATGAGATATTTACTGAGATAAGATTTCCATGCCTTGCTCATTCCAGTGGCTTTTAGTGAATTCACAGCGTTGTGTAACCATCACTGCCCTCTAATTCCAGATTGCCTTCCTCCCTCCACACCCATTAGCAGTCACTTCCTCCCTACCACCTCTGGAAGCCACTGGTTTTCTCTCTGTCTCTAAATTTGTCAGTTCTGGACATTTCATGGAGCTGGAATCACACACTGTGTGCCTTTTGTGCCTGGCTTCTTTTACTGAGCCTACACGGAGATATAATGTCGGATTGTAGGGGAAGAATCGTGCAGGCCAGGCCTCGAGTCCCTGCCATGCCACCTATTCACTATGTGATCCTGACAAACCACGCAACTCATTTCCCCCACACTGGCCTTTGGCCTCGGTTTTCTCATCTGTGAAGTGGGCAGACAGTACAGTAAGTATACCTATGTCATGCAGAGCTACTGACTCCAGAAAGGAGGCTTTGGAAACTGTAAAGGGAGGCCCCAACTTGGCAGAGACTGCTCTGCACTTGGAGTCAGAGCCCTTATCCATGCACCAACCCTGTGATTTCTTGCCTGTGGGGGTTTGGAGAAAATCGGTTAACTTATCTGAGCTTCTGGAGGGTTTTGCCTATAAAATGAGGATTTAGGTGTTGTGAAGGTTAGTGGCTCCTTCCTTCCCCAAATTCACATCCACTTGGAACTTTAGAATATTATCTTACTGGGGGATAAGGTCTTTGTGGGAGACCCTTCCCTGGTGGCTCAGATGGTAAAGAATCTGCCTGCAATGAGGGCAACCCAGGTTTGATCGCTGGGTCAGAAAGACCCCCTGGAGAAGGACATGGCAACCCACTCCAGTGTTCTTGCATGGAAAATTCCATGGACAGAGGTGCCTAGCGGGCTGCAGTCCATGGGGTTGCAAAGAGATGGACATAACTGAGCGACTAACACTTTACACTTTCATTCTCATCCTGGGTGAGGATGGGCCCTAAATCCAATGACTAGAGTCCTGATGAGGAGAGAAGAGGGTCCACAGAGACACAGAGATGGGAGAGGTTGGAAGCAGAGACTGGAGCGATGGAATGTCAGGATTGCCACCAGAAGCCGGGCAGAGGCAGAGGACAGACTCCCCCTCCAACCCTCCAGGAGGAACCAAGCCTGCCAATGCCTTGACTGTGGACTTCTGGCCTCCTGCCGTGCAAGAGAACAAATTCCTGCTCCTTTAAGCCTCCCCGCACGTGGTACCTCACTCCAGCCGCTGTAGGAGACCAGTTGCAGGTGTTTTCACAGCTCTGAGCGAGTGCTCACCATAGAGATGCTGGTCCCCGTTGACGCAAAGCCCTTCCCCAGCAATAGGAGGCGAGAAGCGGACACTCTCCAGGTTTCCTGTGGGCCAGCGGTGCTAGCTTGTGATAGAAGTTTCCTAAGAACGAATGGGATGCAGCATCTTACAGAATTTCAGAGATGTCTTTACGGGGAAGATACTGAGGCCTCCCTCAAGGTACTGTAGTGTGCTGGGGGCTGGCCCAGACCCCAGAGCGAGTGTGCCATAGGCCTCCACACCCCGTCTCTGCTGACCCACCATCGGGACTGCCCCGTTTCTCTCCTCCTTCCTCAAAAGGCAGGCGATTCCAGGAGCCTCAGCCCAGGTTAAGAAGTAGCCACAGGGCCTGGCTCCCGGCTTCCCGGCAACTCTGTGGCAAGCCCACCTTCGTGGGAGGTTGTTTATCAACAAGCCTGAAAGATGGCCCAAGATGAGCTCTGAGGCTCCTCTGAACACCTCCCTGCACGCGGAGTCACTGCACGGCCCGCTCAGTGGGCAGCCGGGCACCCCTGCTGGTTCCTCCCCCAGTCCTGGCAGAGACGGTGGACCTTACAAAGCCTTCCCATTCTCAAGCTACCACTGGCCTGTGCGACAGGCAAGTGATAAAATCAGAGACACTCCCACCAGCTCCTGGTCAAGGGCCACTGTGTCACCATCATCTCCTGTGATCCCCAAACTTGGAGAAGAGGCCCACTTCACAGATTAAGAGACTGAGGCTCCAAGGCAAGTGAGGGGGTAGATAAACTAGGAGCTTTGGATTACACATCCCTCTACTGTATATAAAATAGATAAACAAGGACCTATTGTATAGCACAGGGAACTATATTCAATATCTTATAATAACCTATAATGGAAAAGAATCTAAAAAATAATTATATATACCTGAATCATATATATATATGTGTGATAAAACTGAATCACTTTACTGTACACTTAAAACTAACACAATATTGTAAATTAGTTATACTTTAATTTTTAAAAATGGTTTTAAAAATCCAGAAAAAATAAAGAGACTGAGCCCCCAGGAGGTGGTATAGGAAATGACCCAAGTTCACCCAGTTCACCAGGGATGGAGCTGGGATTTAAACCCCTTCGAGGTGACTTGTTGGCCAGACGTGCCCACCCAGATTTCCCCACCAGACCTCAAGGACTGGGGTCTTGCTTTGGAATCAGATTCTTTCACAAAGTCTGGTCCCCTTAGAGGAGGATAAAGCAATGAGACCGCTGACATCTTGACTACTGAATGGCCTTCAGGGTAGTCAGAGCCCTCCCCCTTCAGATCCATCACGGAAGAAGAGAAACTCTCCTTTGATGCCTTACCTGCTCCCCATTAGTTGCCCAAATTCTTCCTCTTCCACTCAGTACTGACCCCCATTTTCTCCTATAGCTGCAGGGCTCCCCTTCCAACGTTTAAGCTATTTTGATGTTATTATTTACGTACTCATTGGAAAAGACCCTGATGCTGGGAAGGATTGAAGTCAAGAGGAGAAGGGGGTGACGGAGGATCAGATGGTTGGATGGCATCACTGACTCAATGGCATGAGTTTGAGCAAACTCAAGGAGAGAGTGAAGGACAAGGAAGCCTGGCAAGCTGCAGTCCATGGGGTCGCAAAGAGTCAGACACGACTGAGCCACTAACACTTTCACTTTCAACTTAAGTCCAAAACCAGCCTTTTGACTGTCTTTGTAAGAACCACATTCCTGCCTTCATCTTCCCCATCCCCATAAGTGGTACCACCCAGTCACCTCTAGAAAAATCTCTGATGCTTCCCTCTTCCTCATTCAACGCCAGGTTCTCCTGGTTCTACCTCCAAAGAACATCGCAAATCCATCCTCACCTCTGGTTCCTCTTCCAGCCTTAAACCCTTCTAGCCACACAGGAGCTAGGGTGACCTTTCCAAATGTTTAAAACCCTTTGGTGGCTTCTTGTTTCTGGGGGATGTGCCATCCTGACACTCTTTAAGAAATGAAGGAGCTGCTACTCCAGCTGCTGAGATGCTGCTCAGTTAAAGCCCTTCTTCACCCAAGATCAGGCCATCTTCCAGGGAATCCTTCATCCAATGGCTGAGAGAAGGAGGGAAGCCCAGCCCTCCTGCCCCAACTCAGAGAGCTCTGAAGGGTCATCCCATCCAGGAATTTTCACGGGTCTGTAGAGGCTTCTCTTAAGACTCCCCATAGCTCACTTCTCCCTTTGTCCAATACTTCTTCCTTCCCTTCACTTTTGCAGGTCCTGATCCCTTGGACCCCCTGCAACCTGCAATGCCATAGACCTGGGAAACTCTGAACTCAACAAGGCTCTGTCAAACTCTGAACTCAAGGCTCTGTCTCGGCTGGCCCTGCCACTGTTCACCTCCTCTCCAGCGGTTCAACTTTCTACGCTTGCTTCTTCAGTTCCTCATGCACATCAGGCTGTTGCAGCCTCAGGACCTTTGCTTATGCCATTCCCTCTGCCCACACTGAGCTCCTCCAACTCTACAATTGGTTTCTCTTCTTTCTCCTAGTTTTCCCCCTGCCTCCCTGACCTCCCTCAGGATGAACCCTCACACCCTCTCTGTTTTGTGGAACACTACATCCTGAGCTGTTTCTTTCTAGAACTCATCACAGTTAAAATCACAGGTGGTTTTCTCTGTCTGCTGGTCTGTCAAGGATGACCCTGAGTCTTGCAGAAAAGGTGAAAATTCTCTTTAGCATTCAGTTCGCCTGTACACAGAGTTTCGCAGCACAGAGAAGCATCCCCAGTTATGGGGACCAACATGATCTGTGTTAAAGATAAACACTCACAACATCAACTCTGTCTCCATTAAAAACATCAAATGAGTACTCCTGGTTTTTAAGGAATGAACGTGAACGTGTGGTCAGTCATGTCTCACTCTTTGCAACCCTAAGGACTGTAGCCCACCAGGCTACTCTGTCCATGGAATTTTCCAGGCAAGAATACTGGAGTGGGTTGCCATTTCCTACTCCAGGGTTTTTAAGGAAAAGGAATGTATTGGTTGGGCAAAAATGTTCATTAGGGAACATCTTATGGAAAAACCTTCCTAAATTTTGGCCAACCTGATACTTCATGCCCCTGTTTTTTTGCAATGCATGTGGATCAGTTAGGCATCTAGGTTGACTGGTCCTTTCCCAAAGATTACACAGAGAAAAGTCATAAAACTGGGAAACACTACATCAGCATACACGCACTCATCTTATCCTGTGAACATCTATATAATGTGATATTGACAGTTTTCACGCACATGTGTGATCTTTAAGACAGCTCTCAAAGTAGTCAGGGCACCGTCTCAGATGAAGAAACCGAGGGTCAGAGTGTGCCCAGGACAGTCTGGGTCCCCCAGTTCTCTTCGGAGAGTCTGGCAAGTGCACAGCCTCCCCCTCTGTACCCACTCTCTCAGATCTAAAACTGTTTTCTTGTATTATTTATTTGGTTTTGGTTGTGCTGGATCGTAGCGGTCATGTGTGGCTTCTCTCTAGTTGCAGTGAGCAGGGACCACTCTAGCTGCGGTGTGCAGGCCTCTCATCGCAGTGGCCTCTCCTGTTGCATGGGCCCTGGGCGCACGGGCTTCAGTGGCTCAGCACATGGTCTCGGTGGTTGCAGTCCCCAGGCTCCAGAGCACAGACTCAGTAGTTGTGACGCATGGGCCCAGCTGCTCTGAGGCATGTGGGATCCTCCTGGAGCAGGGATCGAACCTGTGTACCCTGCATTGGCAAGCAGACTCCCATCTACTCTACTACCAGGGAAGTCCCTCTAAAACTGTTTAATTTCCTTCTCTGCTCAAACCAAGAGCCTTTAGGGGCCACCTGCACAGGGCCTGCCCCAGCGTAGGACCTATGAGATCTCACAGAAAGAATAAGTAAATGGGGTAGAACAGAGGTAGGGGTTAGAATTGGGTTTTCTGGCTCCAAGTTCCAAGTGAGTCTTCCACAAATACCTCTGGTGTATCTGGGCATTTATGATATGCCTGCGGGTCCTTTCTTCTACAGTGGTTTTCTCAGCTTGCCTGCCATCCACACTCCTATTCATCTCTCAAAACCCAGCTCAAATATCCCTCCGCCATGAATTTTCCCAGCTCTCCCCTGAGCAGAATTAAATCCTTTCAGTCTTGACACTCACGGAACTTTGGCACTTCATTGCCACTTTGCATTCTGCAAAGGATAGTCCCCAGGTGTCTGTCTGTCTTTGTCCTCAGCCAGACCAAGAGCTGTTTATGGAACCAGTGAGGGCTTTGTTCATCTCGGTCTCTCCAGTGCCCACAAAGGGCCTGGCACCCACACGTAATTTGGGACATATATGTTGATATACAGGCAAGCTGTTGATATTCTTGTATATAAATATTGTGTCATCCAAGAAGTGTATTTGGGTTTTTCTGTGAGATGTTGCAGAAAACTCAAATGAATTTTCTGGCCAACACAATAAATAGGTTTATGAAGTCATTCAGCAAATATTTATTAAGCACGTGAGCCCTGTTGTAGGAGTTGTGAACATGACTTTAATCAAAAGCAATAAACCCTTTGCTGGACGCAGCTCACATTCTGGTGAGAGAAAGAGGAAGTAAAAGATAAACAGATGAATTGAACCAGGTGATGATAGCCACTGTAACAAACAGTGAAGCCAGGCAAGTGGAGGAGGGATATTTCAGGGAGGGGTTCTCTGATAAGGGTGGGTGTGTGAGGACCACAAGGACCTGAGGGAGTGAGCATGCAGGTCCCAATGAGAAGGGCACTCCAGCCAGAGAGACTGGCCAGTGCAAAGGTCCTGAGGTAGGAGACAAAGTGGCTTATTCAAGACAGAGTGAGGAAAGAACTTCCCTGGTGGACCAGTGGTTAAGACTTTGCCCTCCAATGCAGGGGTTGTGGATTTGATACCTGGTTGGAGAGCTAAGATCCCATATGCTTCCTGGCCAAAAAGCCAAAACAAAAGAGAATGAATATTATATCAAATTCAATAAAGACTTTAAGAAATGGTCCACATGAAAAAAAAAATCTTAAAAAAAATACAGAGCAAGGATGCCAGGGAGCAGGCAGAGACAGTGAAAGGGGCACTCAGAAATGCAGCAGGGGGCGGGCCACCGTGGCCTTGAGGACCTCTGTCCAATCTTAGTGTCCTCCTGGGCCTGAGACAGGACACGCCATGGTCCGACTTCAGCTTTCCAACACACAGGAGCATAGCCGGCCCCCTCTGGCCAGGCCCTTCCGAGTGCTGCCCTGGGAGGCTTCCTGAATGCCAGCACATGCCAGGTCTGGGCTATGTTAGCTCCTGGGATCCTCCCAGCTTCCCTAAGAGGAGGGTCTGGTAAGCCCACTGACCAGCTAAGAGAACCTGATCTCCTCGAGCAAGGCCAACGTGGGGATGGAGAGTTTTCTGTGGATTTTCTTAAACATTCCTGGTCCACGGCACCCCTGTCCTGGCAGAGTTTTCTCTGCAGGGTGACCGGTGCCCAGAGCCTTTGGCTTCTAAATGGCCATGAACTCAGGCCAGGGCAGCGCCTGTGGCTGCCTGAATGCCCAGGACACACAGGTGGGTAGCTGTCTCCCCCATAGATTTCCGGGTCTTTGTGCTTTGGTAAACCTACATGGAGGATTTTATTTGTATCCCCCTGACATCATGACCCCTTACTCTGACCCCACCCCTCCTGCCCTCCCACCCCCGGTGCTACAGTTGGGTTCTCTTCTACCGTGACGCTTGCCACACTTGGCTGCAAGTGTCTCTTGCACGCCTGCCTTATCTGTGTGAGCGTGAACAACCCAGGGTGGACACTGAGCCGTCTTCTCTGCCTTTGGCTCCCAGCTTGCACTTGGCCCCAGGGAGCTGCTCCCTACATGTTTGCAGAACAGGAGGAAACGCGACCAGACCTGTGCTCACAGAGGAGCAAAGGTTACAGTGGGATTTGAGTGACAGATGGACTTGAAGCAGAGACAGAGGACTGGGATGTGATTTCTAGCGAATGCTCACAGGTAGGCGAGTCCAGATGTACTAGGTCCATGGGACACCCCTGTCAGCTGGAACAAGACCCAGGTCGAGGCTGGCTCCAGGCGATACAGCAGGACCAACAAGGAGCCTGTGCATTCCAAACAGTTGGGCCGGTGAAGTGACAAAATCTAAGTGCTTCTGGAATATTCATCTCGCCCAAGGATAGACTGAAAGGAGAAAAATCATAAAGCAAGGGGATTGGTTTGGGGTTCTTTGCTGCAGACTTGTTGATTGCAGGAGTGTTTAAAACTCAGATGGGAAGGAATGCTCGGGTGGGGTGAAGTGCGCTAGCTGGACGGAAACGAGAGCACTGCCTTTCATCCCGGTGGGAAGCTGCGCCGTGGTGCTTTTCCTTTCTTTATCTGCAGTGGAGACAGTCAGAGAGATGCTGGATGTTGTAAGAACTGAATGGGGACCCCCACCCCAGATGCTTAGCATATAGTTGTCATTCGTAGAAATGTGCTGGGTGAAATATACCAGTCTTTGACCTTGAAGAAGCTGCTGGATTTGACTAGAAAGGAGAAGAGACCAGTGACTCCAAGGTTTAGCTGCTGAAGAGCTGGAAAGTGACACTTGATGTCACGGTGGGAACATGACCTGTGTGTCCCCAACCTCGAACTCCAGCTCATCCTTTCCTTGAATCTGCTTCGAATGTCTTCTGAGCCCACCGTACCTGCCTGGGGTCCCTCCATGTTAGCATTAAGGACAATCCCAGGGAAGGTCATCTGACCACCCAGCTGGCCGGGCTATCCTCTGTTTGTGGACTGCAGCCCTGGGTCTTCCACCGGCCGCCTCTTTGTGCCTTAAGATGGTATCTGTTGTAATGACTTAAAAAAAAAATTATTTATTGGTTGCATCGGGTCTCAGCTGCAGCACGCGGGTTTAGTTGCTCTGCAGCATGTAGGATCTTGGTTTCCCTACCAAGGATCAGACCTGCGTACCCTGCCTTGGAAGGCAGATTCTTAACCACTGGTGGTCACTGGACCACCAGGGACATCCCTTATTGTAATCAATCACTTTAAATTGGTTACAATAATCGTTTTAAACCTGTTAAAATAATTTTAGGGGCTTCCCAGGTGGCGTCAGTGGCATCAGTGACCCACCTGCCAATGCAGGAGACACTAGAGATATGAATTCCATCCCTGGGTCAGGAAGACCCCCTGGAGGATGGCATGGCAACCCATTCTTGCCTGGAGAATCCCACGGACAGAGGAGCCTGGCGGGCTACGGTCCATGGGGTCACAGAGTGGACATGACTGAGCACATTAAAAGTCAGTTTTATTAATTAATGTATATTAAGTTCACAAACAGTCTAGACAAAGCCTTTCACAATCCACTGCATGATTCTTGATCAGAATACAGACTACAGGAATTCTGAAGCATTCTTTATTTTTCTGATATAATGATCAGAGGATTGTGATTTCTATGGTTTATGAAATGGGGGCTAATTATTTTTTAGTAAACATGGATGTACATTAATTTTATGACCTTTAAGGGATGGGTTACCTATACTTATCTTGGATATCTGTGAGGATTTCTCCATGTCAGCCATGTAAACTAGTATTTATGATTTCTATCTGTTGCTTTTATGAATACCTACACCTATACCCACAAGGTCCCAGTACCCAGGGGGCTTTCACCCCGAGCAGCTCACACTAGGGCCCTGCCACACCACTGTCAGCCTCCTCCCATCTTCTCCACATTCCAGCAATCCGTGGTCCCTTCCAACACGTGGGGTTCTTGCATCCTGTACTCAGAATTCAGGCTCCCGCACCCCACAGCCCTAGAGGCAGAAGGAAATCCTGTCTTCCTGGGAAATCCACTTCCCTTTTTGCATTGCAAGCGAGTGACTGTGGGAGCATCCATTTTTTTTTTTTTAGAAAACTTTTCATCACACACATGGGTGGAGTCCCCAAGACCTTGGGGCCACAGGGCCACTTACTCGGCCTTCTCTAATGCCTGTGACACACTGAGAGTCCCGGCCATGTGGCCCTGCCATACACAGGCCATTTCCCACGGTCCGTCCTTGGCATGAGATGAAGCCACATCCGGGCCTGCAAGCCCCACCTCCGGGCAAGACTGGTGTCATCATCTCTTGTGGGTACCCCTGTGCTGGAGCAGGTGGACATCTCCTGAGACCAGATGCTTCTCAGAAACAGTCCTGTCTAAACACATAGCAAAGGGAGAAAAAACTAACCACCCTCTGGCTAGGAGGGCTGGCAGGTGAGACCCCGATTTACGTTACTAATCAGGAAGCACTGGGATTTGGGGAACTTCCTCTGGTCAAAATCTACCCCAAAATGATGACAGGCATCTTCGGGACTTTATAGTCTCAAACCTTTCCTGACACGAAGGTCTTTCCCCAGAGATAGATTCCAGCTTCCTCCTGAAAATACACATCTGCTTCATGGAGTGTCCCTTTAAAAAAAAAAAAAAAACTGCAAAACCTGCCTCCACAAGTTTAAGATGTCTGGCGATGTGGGAAAACCGCTGGCAAGTTCGCAAGTGCAGTTTGTCCCCACTGAGACGTCATTATCAGAAAAAGGAGATGCGGCAAAAAGGCCAGATTCTGAAAACAAAGGGGACGTTTTCTGCTCCAGACACTCCAGGTTCACGGTCACATCAAGAAACACAAGCAGAGCATCCGAAAGGCAGGACTGGGGTTTGGGGAGCACTAGGGCCTGAGATTTGGGGGTCACTCCCCAGAAGTGGGAATCAAGCCCTGGTGTGGAGGCATTCTCCTGCCATCAGAGAGGGAGCTTAAGAGCATTTTCATTTTTAGGAGCTAAAATAAAAAGTATTTGACATTTGGCCCAAGATTCTTGAGGTTTGACTCTGAAAGAAAGCCTGAAATTTCTGTCTGAACATGAGGTCCTGAATGGTTCAACTTGGCATCTGCAAATATACATCAAAAACGGACTTCAGAACTGCCAGGAGGATTAGGGGAAAGTGCATCTGATCTTACTCAGCTCTGCATACCACATGAGTCAAGCTTTCTGTGGCTCGCTGTTTGCTTAATGGGGTCCACAGTGATGGATTCTTGGCAACACACCCTTCATGATCAAAATTCAAAAGGAGGCATTCAAGTCAGCTCCCAAGAAATTTGCTGCAGAACCCCAGGCATTCAGGTCCCCCGTGTGAACAGAACAAGTCATCACTCAGTGTCCAACAGTGCCCGGCGAGGCTTGTGGGACTCAGTGACACCAAAATGTGTTTCCAGGGCTGGTTGACCGTTATACTATTTTTGGGCAGGATCGCAGGTCTTTCCAGATGTTGACAAAGTAGAGATGGAGATGGTAGCTGAGTAATCGCTTGCCAGCCCCTAAGTGCAAAGCAGTTTTAATTTCAAAATCCCAGTTTGCTTCCTCCATCTGAAAGACTTATTTTTTCAGCAGTCCAGCCAATGACATCATCATCAGAGCGGGGGTTATGTAATTTAAGGCCACCACACTTCCACGGTGCTTCCCAGAACAGAAAACATCTCCAAAGACAGCTCTCACCATCAGAAAGCCCAGCTGAAGTTGTGATCCCTTTCATTTTGCCTGAGTAAGTAAATGAGCATCTTTTTTTCTCTCTCTTACAAAAGTAAAATAGAAGATCCATATCTCAGAAAAACGTTTCCTTTTACAAATTAAATTGGCAGAGTTTTCAACATTCTTTGGATGTATTTTTTTAAACATAATTTTAAATCAATTTAAGAGACCTGTATCCCATTCCTCCTTTGGGTTTTAGCTGCTTTTCCAGAAGAGAGGAGAGAGGACATTTGAAATAAGAGATTATTTCCAGCAGCTGTTTACCGCAAACTCACACGAAACATGTAGAGGCTGAATACAGCCATCAGAGCCCCATGTGGACTCTGACCACTTACAGTCTACGAATTCTGATTTATAAAAATCAAATTGGTCTCCAAGGATCACTTACAAAATTTCATAACACTAATAGCTGGTTGGGTTATTTGTGGATTGAAAACAGCATCTTATATTGAACAAGGTATTTTATGTCACGTAAATATGGGAGGGAAGGGAGATAACTTCACAGGTTCAACTTTATAAGAAATGTTGTGTTGGTTACTTTGTTAAAATGGAGATAGCCAGAAACAAACATATAAGGATTTTACAATGTTACAACATATTAGACAAAATAAGCCTACTTCTCTACTAAGAGAAATTGTGTTATCTGGCCATTTGTGGTGGAACATGACCAAGGTTTTATGATTTTTTAAATTAGATGAAGCCTTCTTGAAAAATTTAAAAAGGAAAATATAATGAATATTAAATATCTGTTTACTATTCATAAAATATTTAAACTTTTATTTTTTACAAAAATTGTCCTTTGAAAATATGAGTCTATTGTTATATAGATATTCAAAGATAAGGATTACATCATGTAAAAAAAATTGAACAATTTTTTGAAGTTTTGATTCTAGTACATTTTCCCTCAACTTTAAACGTTTGAGAAAATCAAAAGGAAATGGAAGAGAAAAATGCATGAAACTGAGGAATAGTTTTGCTAAATGATATGCTATGATGTTATTTTTCAGAACTGCTTCTTGCTGAATTAATAGATGAAAATTAAAGAGAAATTCAAAATAAAAAAACAGTATCTTATGTTGTCACTGGGTTGACATCCTTTAATATCTATGTCTGTATTTCAAATGCCTTTATCGTCACCTCACTGTTGAAACTGGAATTAATTTGAAGGAGGCTATTTTGTTGAAGAAGCAGCACATGACAATGTTTTCGTGTGGGGAACTCAGAAAATACCAGGTGGAAATTACAGAATAAGTCATCTCTAACATATTTGCCCAGTATCACTTGTGAGTTTTTCAATTAGGATCAAATATGACTAATAATATCAATAGCTGCTGGATTCTGACCACATACTATGTGCCAGGCAAATATCAGAGCTAAAACTCGGAGCAAACAAAAGAAGATTTCTGCTCTCTGGCCAACTTTACATAAACATGGGCAGCAGCTGGTAGAGCCCTTCTGAAAATAAGCTCGGCTTGAGCAGACTCACGCTGTGGCTGCAGCAGCCACAGACACAGCCGGGTCCCCTGGGATGGAGGGGGCTGTCTGCTGAGCCAGTCAGATTCGGGCTGAAGTAAGAGGTCTCTGCAGATGGTACAGGTGACAGCCCCTGGTTTTCTGGGCGGGGTGAAGCCTTGCCCCCTGTATTAGTATCCAACTGGGGTTGGAACAAATTAGCACAAACCCAGGGGGTGCCAGTGGTGAAGAACGCGCCTGCCAATGGCAGGAGACGTAAGAGGCGCAGCTTCGATCCCTGGGTCAAAGACTCCCTGGAGAAGGGCATGGCAACCCACTCCGGCATTCTTGCCTGGAGAATCCTATGGACAGAGGAGCCTGGTGGACTACAGTCCAGGGGATCGCAAAGAGTCGGACATGACTAAAGCAACTGAGCACATACGCACGGTGGCTTGAAACAGCACAAAGTTATCTTACCGTTCTGCAGGTCAGAACTTTAACATCAGCTGCAATGGACTCAAGTCAAGGTGTTTGCAGGGCTGGGCTCCCTCTGGAGGCTTTTTCCAGCTTCTAGAGGCCGCCTGTGTTCCTTAGCCCATGGCCCCTTCTCCATCTTCATAGCATCTTCTAATCTCTTTCTGACTCTGACCCCTGTCCCCCACCTCCCTGTTTCACTTATAAATGGAACCACTTTCACCTGTGATGACATCAAGCCCACCTCCATAATCCAGCATCTTCTCCCCATCTCAAGGTTCTTAATCCCATCTGCAAAGTCCCTTCTTCCATGTAAGGGGACATATCTGCAGGTCCCAGGGACCAGGACGTGAACATCTTTGTGGACTGTTGTTCTGCCAACCCCACATCCCTGGGGTTTGGCCCCAGCTTTGGTCTGGTGGTACCTGGGCAGCTCCTGCTTCTTGCTACCCTGTGGTCCCTGAGGAGCACACAGGAGCCGGGCCCCATCCACCGCTCCCCAAGGCCACCCTTTCCTGCACTGTCCCACACTCCAGAGGGGACTCAGCCTCCTGTCTCACATGTTCAAGGTGACCTGGAGGAGGAAGGGGAGAGAAGCTAAGCAGAGTGATCAGGGGACTCTCTCGGTGCCCACAACAAACCCCTTCCCTCCTTCCAGCTCCTTCTTAAACCTCTTGGGGGTGAAGACTCCGAGGCTGGAGATGAATCAGAATCCCACTGCCAAGAAACCAGGCCTCCCAGAGCTCAGCTTTCCGAATTTAGTTGCTTAGTTTCTTAGTATGCGGGGTGCCAGGTAACCCCTGAACTGATCCACAGCTCTGAAAAAGCAGTAAAGGGCTCTCTTGATACTTTCTAACCTAGTGTTCCAACAGCAGAGTAGCCCACGTGGACAGGCTGCTTACACTGGATGGACCAGGATACTTATCATCATCGTTAGTAGTACTACTATTGCTACTGTACTCATCACTGTGATTATTGTTGTTGTGCGGTTTATCACTATTCGAGCTTCATATTGGATGGTTTGCAACCTGCAAGGGGATTCTACAGGCTGGATCTCATTCCATCCTCACCATGACACTTCATAATAATTGTTGTTACTCCCATTCTACAGATGAACAAACTGAGGCTCAGAGAAGTTACCTGGCTTGCCCCAAATCACAGTTTGGGGGCCCCAGGACCTAAGCCCAGGCTCCCTGACCCCAGGTGTGTTCTCTTTATGGTCACAGCACACTGGGTGAAAGAGGCCTGGACTCTGAGCTGAGCCTGGAAGAAGAGCCATGCATAAAACAGACTGGCTCCCATCACTGGGTGAACCTGGGCAAGTCACTTCTCTTCAGCTCTGTTTGCTCATTTGTACAATGGGCACAGACAGCCATCCTCCTCCCAGGCAAGTTGTCAGGATTGGGCTACCTAAAGCCCAGCACAGCCCACAGATCACCCATGTGGCTGCCAGTGAAGGGTCAGGTCTGGTGCCAGGGCCTCACTCTGCACCCCAGCATCTGGGGAGATGGTGGTGAGGCGATATGCGGGCTTTCCGTGGCACACAGAGCTTCCTCAGCGTGAACAGAGAAGCACACAGGAAGGAATGGCATGACACCCACTGGAGGTTTTAGGAGGCAGCTCCCACCCGTGTGTGTGGTACAAGGGGGCTGGAGGTGCGAGCCTGTGCTCACCAAGTTCCTGAGAAGTCAGGTTTCCTGGGTGTGTGGCTTTCCTGTGGCTACAATAGCAAATCACTATAAAACACTTCCAATGATCGTATTATATTGATGGAGTTATAAAGCAGTTCAATCAAAAGCTATTTTCAAAAAATATGCATATTAAATTACATTGGTTGGGTTGGTCAGAAAGTTCTTTCAGGTTACAGAAAAACTCAAACTTTTTGGCCAATGCAATATATATGTGCATGCATGCGGGCTAAGTCACTTCAGTCGTGTATGTATATGTATATATACATTCACCAGTGAATTAGTTATATTAATACAGTTATAAAGTGCTTGCGTGTGTGCTCAGTAGCTTCAGTCATGTCTGACTCCATGTGACCCTATGGAGTGTAGCCCGCCAGGCTCCTCTGTCCATGGGATTCTCCAGGCAAGAATACTGGAGTAGGTAGCCATGCCCTCCTCCAGGGATCTTCCCGAGCTGGGACTGAGCCCACATCTGCTACATTGCAAGTGGATTCTTTACCACCTGAGGCACCAGGGAAGCCAGTTATAAAGTAGTTCTAATTAAAAACTATCTTCAGGGACTTTCCTGGTGATCCAGTGGCTAAGAATTCACGCTCTCTATGCAGGCATCCCAGGCTCAATCTCTTGCCAGGGAACTAGATCCCAGATGCCACAACTGAGACTTGGCACTGCCAAATTTAAAAAGAAAAAAAATCTATTTTCAAAAAAATTATGTATTTAACTATGTATGTATGAATGTATATGCATATATACACACACACTAACAAATTGCTTCAGTCAGTCAGTCAGTCAGTTCAGTCGCTCAGTCGTGTCCGACTCTTTGAGACCCCATGAATCGCAGCACGCCAGGCCTTCTTGTCCATCACCAACTCCTGGAGTTCACTCAGACTCACGTCCATCGAGTCGGTGATGCCATCCAGCTATTTCATCCTCTGTCGTCCCCTTCTCCTCCTGCCCCCATCCCTCCCAGCATCAGACTCTTTTCCAATGAATCAACTCTTCGCATGAGGTGGCCAAAGTACTGGAGTTTCAGCTTCAGCATCATTCCCTCCAAAGAAATCCCAGGGCTGATCTCCTTCAGAATGGACTGGTTGGATCTCCTTGCAGTCCAAGGGACTCTCAAGAGTCTTCTCCAACACCACAGTTCAAAAGCATCAATTCTTCGGTGCTCAGCTTTCTTCACAGTCCAACTCTCACATCCATACATGACCACAGGAAAAACCATAGCCTTGACTAGAGGGACCTTTGTTGGCAAAGTAATGTCTCTGCTTTTCAATATGCTATCTAGGTTGGACATAACTTTCCTTCCAAGGAGTAAGCGTCCTTTAATTTCATGGCTTCAGTCACCATCTGCAGTGATTTTGGAGCCCAAAAATATAAAGTCTGACACTGTTTCCACTGCTTCCCCATCTATTTCCCATGAAGTGATGGGACCAGATGCCATGATCTTCGTTTTCTGAATGTTGAGTTTTAAGCCAACTTTTCACTCTCCTTTTCACTTTCATCAAGAGGCTCTTTAGTTCCTCTTCACTTTCTGCCATAAGGGTGGTGTCGTCTGCATATCTGAGGTTATAAATATTATATTGATGGAGTTATAAAGTAGTTCTAGTAAATGTTTTTCCCCAAAAATATCTAAATACATACATAAATATAATAGCAAAATGAAACATTTTCTTTATGTTAAACATTACAAAATATTTTAAGCAAGATAATTAGTTTGGGTACATATCTATGTGCTGCAATCAGTTTCTTAGGCTTGTACCTGACTCTCACAGGTCACTGGCATTTTCAAAAGAATGTATTTTTCTTTCAGTATGGTCTTATTATTTTGAATGGTCTCATATAATTGCCTGAATTTTTTCTTCAAATTTTATGGTTAATAAATTGAAATGAAGCACCTTCAATTGTCTCTTCTCTTGGACCAGAATACATTTAATGAAGATGGTCTCTCTTTAATGTTGAGGTATCTGACAAACTCTGAGCAAATTCTGCCAAGCAGAAGCTATTCTCAAGTCTGATACTTTGCATATGGAATTATGTAAATATTTCAACCCAGATATTTTCACAGGTGCCTTAATTTGAGCTCCTTCAACAGATATTTTTAGCACATATCTTCAAATAAGTTGTAGCTACTTAAAAGTTTTGAATGCTTTGTCAAATTCAGATACAGCAAATTATGGGCTTTCTCAATTTCATCTCATTTTTGTACAGAATATGAACTTCTGCAATTGAAAAGATTCTTCCCACAAATTGAGATATTCCAAAGCTCATTATAGAACTCAAAAATTAAATTTTCCATGTCATTTGACCTCTTCTCAGTTTGATCATTTTCTCCTTTCCTCCTTTGGCTATACATTTCAATTATTTCCTGCATAAAGCTTCATTTTCACTAACTACGCTCTGCTAAAGCTCTAGAAGCTGTTGTTTGGTGCTGCATTCCTCATTGATTTAGAACAAATTCAGCAAAAATTCTCAACTCTGCTATAACAAATAGTTGAATAACATTTTAGGGCACTTAGAGTCCATGTCTTCTAAAATTGATTGATGAAGGACAGCAGAGAAAGAAAATACATGCTAAAGTTGTTTTTAATTCCTCATCAACTTCATCACAAAAGTTTGTAGTTCAGTAAGTCTGAACCACAAAACTTATGCTGTAAAACTTTGTAACTCTTGTCAACTATAATGAAATTCGGGGCCCCCCAGGTGGCGCAGAAGAATCCACCTGCTAATGCAGGAGATTCGAGAGATGCGAGTTCTATCTCTGGGTTGGAAAGATCGCCTCCTGAAGGAGGAAATGCCAACCTACTCCAGTATTCTCGCCTGGAAAATTCCACGGACAGAGGAGCCTGGCAGGTTATAATCCATGGGGTCACAAAAAGTCTGACACGACTGAGCAACTGAGCGTGCACACACACTTAATGAGATTATTTATATGCGATTACACACTGGGTCTGCACTGCAGCTTGTTGGAAGTACATTTCTGCTTCACTGGTCTCTTATTTTAGCAAGAGTATTGTTCTCTCTGGGACACTGGGCCCCACCAAAATGTGTGTGATCATCAGAAAAACACAACTTTCTTTTCAATGTGAACAATTTAAACTGAATTTAGAATAGGATTCACAAAAATGTCCATTGTTTCACTTTGCCAGGGTGAACTTTCATAAGTTTTGGCTTTGATTCCATGAACTGGATTAAAAAATTGAATCGTGACGGAAATTGACTGATTTTTCTGTTTGAAGACAGTTATCAAACTGGCTCCGTTTCACTGCCTGTGAATTTCTTACGGGGCTTTCTCATGAACCAGCTATCACTTCTATTGTAGTGTGGGTACAAGATAACATGACGCTAAAAATGAGCTGACGTAAAGAATACTCGTCTGCTCTAAGTGAAAAGTCATCCTTCCAGTGTGACCTATGACAGTATCTTCTGCAGTGATAAAGTGGAATTGATGTTTTCAGGCTGATCTTTGAAAAATAACAGTTTCTGAAGTAGCAGCTTTGTGTCGGGTTTCCTTCCGGTCAGAGAAATCGCTAAAGGCCCCCTTTGTGATGTAAGCGTCAATATTTTGTGCAAGTTACACATTCATCATCAATTTCCGAGAGACAGAAGTTCAGGGCTTAAACTGTCATTAAACTTTTCTTGCTTGTTGCTGCCAGAAGGGCTTATTGCTAAATTGAAAAGTATCACCAAATAACAAAATAAATATTTCGCTGTGGATTTATGCCCTGAAATCAGTGATGAAATAAGAGCATTCCTATTATTCTTTATGCTCTAGGTCAGAACTCTTTAAGCCGCAGACATCTTTAAGCCACCTCCTAACCCCTCACTTCCCGTGTCCTCTGCTGACAGGTCAACTGGCAGCCTAGCAGCTGGTTCTCTTCTCTGCCTACACTCTCCCTTGGTGATTTCACCCAGTCCTGTGGCTTTAAATACCATCCATGTGATTACAACTCCCAGTGATGGGGACTTCCCTGCTGGTCCAGTGGCTAAGACTCTGAGCTCCTAGTATTTGAGTTTGAGGGGGTTTGAGCTTGATCCCTGGTCAGGAAACTAGATCTCCCAAGCCACAGTTAAGAGTTTGCATGCCATAATTAAGATCGAAGATCGCTCATGCCACAGCTAAGACTCAGTGAATCCAAATAAATGTAATAAATTTCAAAAACAAAAACAAAAAAAACCACCTCCCAAGGATGAGGATGTATCACTCTCTCAGACTTGGTCTCTTAACACCAATCTTGTGTAGCTTACTACCTTGACATCCCCACCTGATGTCCAACAGACAGCTTGCCTCACATGTCCACAGGTCAAGTCCTGACTGTCCCCCCAAAAAACTTGCCCTGTCTCCACTCCATCATCTCCATCTCAGTTGATGGCGATTTCATATTTCCAGGTTCAGTTCAGTTCAGTCACTCAGTCATGTCTGACTCTTTGCGACCCCATGGACTGCAGCACACCAGGCCTCCCTGTCCATCACCAACTCCTGGAGTTTACCCAAATCCATGTCCATTGAGTCAGTGATGCCATCCAACTATCTCATCCTCTGTCGTCCCCTTCTCCTGCCCTCAATCTTTCCCAGCATCAGGGGCTTATCAAATGAGTCAGCTCTTCGCATCAGGTGGCCAAAGTACTGGAGTTTCAGCTTCAACATCATTTCCTCCAATGAACACTCAGGACTGATCTCCTTCAGGATGGACTGGTTGGATCTCCTTGCGGTCCAAGGGACTCTTAAGAGTCTTCTCCAACCCCACAGTTCAAAAGCATTCTTCGGCGCTCAGCTTTCTTCACAGTCCAACTCTCACATCCATACATGACTACTGGAAAAACCATAGCCTTGACTAGATAGACCTTTGTTGTCAAAGTAATGTATCCGCTTTTTAATATGCTATCTAGGTTGGTCATAACTTTCCTTCCAAGGGGTTAGCGTCTTTTAATTTCATGTCTGCAGTCACCATCTGCAGTGATTTTGGAGACCCTAGAAATAAAGTCAGCCACTGTTTCCACTGTTTCCCCATCTATTTGCCATTTCCAGGTTCTCAGGCCCAAAATCTAGGCATCATGCAATCCCTGCTTTCTCATGACACATACACAATTGGAAAATCATGGTGGTCCTACCCTTGGAATATTTCTCAAGCCTGGCCTCGGCTCACTGCCTCCACGGCTGCCCGTCCCGGGCTAACGAGTTTATTCACTGAGCTTCCTGTCTCCTCCCACGAGGCTAGAAGCACCTTGAAGGCAGGTAGGTTGGCTGTTTGTTACTGCTTGTCCCAGTGCCTAGAACTGTGCCTGGCATGTAGTGGGTGCTCAGTACATACTTGTCCAGTGGATGAATGAGTGGAGGGACCCGTGGTTTTGACCTGATGTGAATGGTGCAGCATGTGGTTTTCAGTGTCACAGCGAGAAGGTTGGATGAGGAAAGTCAGGCTCAGAGTCACAAAGCGATTACCTAAGTCTGCAGAGCCAAAGAGACTCTCTGGAGATCAGCTGTCTTATACGGTATCTTATGTTGGATACTGTGAGTTGTGCCCAGCTCAAGATCTCTCAAACATCACTAAGGATAAGCAAGATGATAACAATAGTTAACAGGTAGCAAGTGCCTATGGAGAGCCAGAGACCATTTGAAGCACTGTGCAAATATTAGCTCATCCAAACAGAGGGAGGATTTTTAGGTGTGAAGCCCCAGAAACTCCACATCTTCTACTATTGACTCCACCCTCTCCATCCTACTGGTCCCAGTTCCAATGGACCAACATCTCCACTGGCCAGGTCTCTTCCTTGCTTCATTCTGTCTTCAGCCATCAACCACTGTCTCCTGTCTGCCACTTTCAGGGAGCTGGGCCCTGTATCTCCAGTGCCTGGCAAAGTGCTGGCACAAAGTAGGTGCTCATTAAATATTTGTTGCACTGCTAATCATAATAGTATGGTTGTAAATAAGACTCATCCTCCCCTTCCACTGAGTGCTGCCTCTAAACCAGGCGACCAGGTCAAGTGTTCCATAGATACAGTTCTAGACATAATCCCACAAGAAGGATACGATTAGCTCCAATTTTCAAAAAGGAAAATAAAACTCAGGGGGTCTAAGTAGCCCACACCACGTGGTTGTGTCAGGATTTGAACTTGGGGTTCAAAGCCTTGATCATCTTTTCCTTTATACTCAGAGTTGGCAAGCTTTTTCTCTAAGGGAAAAGTGAAGTGTTAGTCATTAGTTGCTCAGTCTTGCCCGACTCTTTGAGACTCCATGAGCTATAGCCACCAGGCTCCTCTGTCCATGGAATTCTCCAGGTAAGAATACTGGAGTGGATAGCCATTCCCTCCTCCAGGGGATCTTCCTGACCCAGGGATCGAACCCTGATCTCCTGAATTGCAGGTGGATTCTTTACCATGTGAGTCACTAGCGAAGCTCTAAGGGAATGGATGATTAATATTTGCAAGCCAAATGGCCACTGTGGCAACCACTGAACTCTGTACACCCATGGCTGATTCATGTCAATGTACGGCAAAAACCACTACAATATTGTAAAGTAATTAGCCTCCAACTAAAATAAATTAATTTACAAAAAAAAAACCACTCTGTAACACAAAAGGTAAATGAATGGGTGTGGCCGTGTGCCTATAAAACTATTTTCCAAAACAGGAGGCAGACTGGATAGGTCACAGATTAGAGTAGGCTGCCTCCTGCGTGATGCTCCGTGTGCTGTTCCTTGCAGGTCACCGTGGATGGCGTCCTGGGCCCTCCTGGAGCTCCAGACTCCCAACCAGAGCCAGCCCCTGCCCCCGAACACCACATCCTGTGACGAAGCTTGGGAAGCCTGGGCCCTGCTGCACAGAGTGCTGCCCACCTTCGTCCTCTCCATCTGCCTCTGCGGGCTGCTGGGGAACCTCTTTGTGTTGTCCGTCTTCCTCGTGGCCCGACGGCGTCTGAACACGGCAGAAATCTACCTGGCCAACCTGGCGGCTTCTGACCTGGTGTTCGTCTTGGGCTTGCCCTTCTGGGCAGAGAACATCCGGAACGAATTCAACTGGCCTTTCGGAGCGCTCCTCTGCCGCCTGGTCAATGGCATCATCAAGGCCAACCTCTTCATCAGCGTCTTCCTGGTCGTGGCCATCAGCCAGGACCGATACTGTGTGCTGGTGCACCCCATGGCCAGCCGGAGGCAGCGGCGGCGGCGGCGGGCCCAGGGCACCTGTCTGCTCATCTGGGCCGTGGGGGCCCTCCTGAGTCTCCCCACATTCCTGCTGCGCTCTGTCAAGGCTGTGCCAGAGTTGAATGTCTCCGCCTGCGTGCTGCGGTACCCCCACGATGCCTGGCCCTTTGTAAGGATGGTGGAGTTAACCCTGCTGAGTTTTCTCCTCCCCTTGGCTGCGATCGTTTTCTTCAACTGTCACATTCTGGCAGCCCTGCGGGGGCGGCGGCAGATCAGCAGGACGAGGTGTGGAGGGCCGAGGGAGGGCAGGACCACCGCCCTGATCCTCACCCTCGTGTCCACCTTCCTGCTCTGCTGGGCGCCCTACCACTTCTTTGCCTTCCTGGAATTTCTGTTCCAGGTGAGGGCTGTCAGAGGCTGCTTCTGGGAGAATTTCATCGATCTGGGCCTGCAATGTGCCAACTTCTTTGCTTTCGTCAACAGCTGCCTGAATCCAGTAATTTATGTCTTTTGGGGCCAGCTTTTCAGGACCAAAGTCTGGGAACTTTATAAACAATGCATTCCTGGGAGTCTTACTCCAGTAGCCTCGTCTCATAGGACAGAGATCCTCCAACTTTTCTGGCGGAATTAACACAGTGGGGAGCCACGAAGTGTGGCTTCCTTATCCATTATTACTGACATCATAAATATGGAGAAGGGGGCAACAGAGGGTGAGATGGTTAGATGACATCACCAATTCAATGGACAGGAGTTTGAGCAAACTCTGGGAGTTGGTGAGGGACAGGGAGGCCTGGTACGCTGCAGTCCATTCTGTCACAAAGAGTCAGATACGACTTAGTGACTGGACAGCAACAGTAGACTGAATGATGTCCCCACCCACCCACCCACATAACCAGGACCTCATCCCTGGAGCCTGGGAATGTTTATGTGGTAATGGGGACTTTGCAGGTGTGATTAAGATAAGGATCTTGAGATGAGGAGGTTACCCTGGGCTATTTGGATGAGTCTAGTATCATCACAAAGGTCCTTACAAAGGGCAGGCGGAAGTGTCCAAGTCAGAGAAGGTTGGAAGGATGCAATGAAGGGTCCACAAGCCAAGGACTGCAGGCGCCCTGTAGAGATGAAATGGCAGGGAAATGGACTCTCCCTGGAGCCTCCAGCAGGAACCAGCTGTGTTGACCTCCTGACTGCAGCCCAGAGACACTGCTTTGGAGGCCTGACCTCCAGAACCGGAAGATAATAAATCTGTGCTGTTTTTAATAAGTCATCGAGTTTATGGTTAATTTGTCACAGTGGTAGGAAACAAATTTTCAATAAGCATCTCTTACTGCAATTCCAACTGTCCTTCCAAAATGTTCTAGGTTAACTACCAGGAACAGAGAGATGATATAGCTAGAGATCCTATCTGCAAGGAACTTACAGACATCAAAATAATTACAGTATAAAAAAAGTAAATGAGAAACCGCATGCAGGTGACACAGACCCGTGCCTGGGGCGTTCAGAGGGAAAGAGGATGGGCTCCTTCCAGGGTTACCAAAATAGAGGTTGCAAAGGCAGTAACCGTGAGCTGAGTTTGACAAGGGGTAGAATCTGATACGGGTGTCCCTGGGGGCTCAGCGGATGCGGGAGACGCAGGAGATGCAGGTTCGATCCCTGCGTCAGGAAGATCCCCTGGAGGAGACAATGGCAACCCACTCCAGTATTCCTGCCTGGGGAATTCCATGGATAGAGGAGCCTGGAGGGCTACCAGTCTGTGGGGTCACAAAAGAGTCGGGCACAACTAATTGACTAAACAACAACACGAACCTGGTACACGGAGAGAGGGAGGCAGAACCGGGACACACAGGTTGGAAGCGTGGGCTGCGGGTGAAAGAGAATTGAATGCTTCCATGCCTTTCTTGCTGCGAGGGTCCCACTGGTGACCCTGAGAGGGTCTGCCTTCCAGGAGCTCAAGGCAACAGGGATGAGAGTTAGGAAAGCATCACAGAGCAGGAGCATCCGTTGTCAGGTGAGAACACACAGACGGGGCGTCCAGCCTCAGGGGCGGGGAGGGAGCCATCCAGAGGGGCTTCCTGGAGGAAGAGACCTAAAATCCCCCAAAGACAAGCAAAATGGGGGAAAGGAGTGCTCTCGAGAAAAGAAACAAATCAGACCCAGAGGCAGGAGGATTCACAGGTTAAGCAGGAGGCGGAAGGAAGGAAGGATGAGGCTGCCAGGGAGGGGTTTGAGGTTTGAGGAGAAGCAGATGTTGGGAGGATCTCTAATGGTCAAGGGCAGGAGGGAAGCATGGAGGTGTTTCAGGGGCTGTGAGCGCCTGGCTGGAGGTGTGCATTTTTTCTAGATGATCATTTTGTGTGTTTGTTTTTGGCCGTGCTGGTCTTCATTGCTGCTCTAGGGCTCTCTCTAGTTGCGGCAAGCAGGAGCTCCTCGCTAGTTGCAGTGTAAGGCTTCTTGTGGCAGTGGCTCCTCTTGCTGCAGAGCACGGGCTCTGGAGCGAGCGGGCTCTAGTAGCTGTGGTACGCGGGCATAGCTACATCTCTGCATGTGGGATCTTCCCGGATCAGGCTTGGAGTCTGTGACCTCTGCGTTGGCAGCTGAATTCTTAACCACTGGACCACCAGGGAGCCCGCATGCATTTCTCATGTGAATGAATCACTCTGGCCAAGCTCAGTGGGCCCAGGTATGGTGGACAGTGGACTGCTCCAGGGGTGGGATTTGTCAGATGGGCAGCCATCGAGTAAGGGTGTTGGGGATTTTGGTGGTACTATGGAAAATGGCTAAATTAGGGAAGTAAATGAACCTAGGAGATGAGGGAAGCAGAGTGACACTGGTATGGTTAAAGGACAGGGGTTAAAGGGAGCATCCAGAGCAAGATAGAGGCAGGAAAAATAGGAGGTTGTGGCCACAAAGTAGGAAGGTTTGCACTGAACGTTCCACAGGGGGTCCACCCCAGGATAGCACAAGGATCAAGGGTGGCCATGCGGGCTCCCCTGGTGGCTCAGTGGTAAAGAATCCACCTCCCAATGCAGGGGACACTGGTTCGATCCCTGGTCTAGGAAGATCTCACCTGCCACAGGACAACAAAGCCGGGGAGCCACACCTAGGAGCCCACGTGCCCCAGAACCCATACTCTGTGACAACAGAAGTCACCGCAGTAAGGAGCCTGCACACCACAGCTAGAGAGGAGCCCCTACTCGCTGCAACTAGAGAAAAAGCCCGCACAGCGACAAAGGCCCAGCACAGTCAAAAAGTAAATAAATAAGTAAACTTTAATGGAATCTATTAATTAAGACTTCCCTGGCGGCTCAGACGGTAAAGCGTCTGCCTACGATGTGGGAGACCTGGGTTCAATCCCTGGGTCGGGAAGATCTCCTGGAGAAGGAAATGGCAACCCACTCCAGGATTCTCGCCTGGAGAACCCCATGGACGGAGGAGCCTGGTAGGCTACAGTCCATGGGGTCGCAAAGAGTCGGACATGACTGAGTGACTTCATTTTCACTTTTCACTTTCATTAAGATAAGACAGTCAAAGACCAGTGAGGTGAGGGGTGGGCAGTCAGGCAGACAAGGTGCTAGAAGGACCTGGGGAGGAGAGGTCAGTGGGCCCGGTGCCAAGGACAGTCTCCAAGGAAGGGTTGGGGAGAGGGGATCTCTCCTGCTGCACGAGAAGGAGCTGTCCTCAAGGGACATCAAAGAAGACCCAGGTTCATTCAGGAAATGGCAAGGAGGCAGTGTTCCTGGAGCTTGGTGATGGAGAGGCAGGCAGGCGGTGGGCCGCCAGACCACTATGCCATCAGAGACAGCCCTTTGATTGGCAGCCCAGCTCCTGTTGGCTTCCTAGAGAGCAGAGAGAGAGGTTCAGGGGGCCTGGATTTAGGTCAACAGGCAGGATCCTGCCTCCCCACATATCTACTCTGGACCAGGGGGTGTTTAACAAATATTTCAATTCCATAAAAAGTCCCCACCCTTGGGCTTCGCTTGAGCACTTGGAAGCTCTTGCAGTGCAGAGTCTGCACTCCTTTGTTCATTCAGCTGAAGTTTATTAAGCATCTGCTGTTTCCAGGCGCTTAAGGCGGGATCTGAAGCAGGAGACAAGGCCAAGGCACAAGCCTGGTCCTCTTAGGGCTGACCTCCTGGGGCTTCCCCAGGACGTCAGTTCTTTGGAGCTGGGTAGCAGCGCTGCTGCCAACAGGCAGGCTCCCTCCCCAAGGGTGGAGGTTGGACTCCGCCAGCTTGCTTGACTCCAATGCAGTGCAGTTTCTGAGCCCCTGCATAGGACCCAGTGAGCAAAGCCCCAACAGCATAGTGGCCAGAATGGACAGGAGCATCCAGGCAGGCAGGGAGAGCTGGAAAGAGAAAATAAGACCCAGTCTCTCGTGCACTGACCCCAACATGTCCTCTTCTTTCTCAGGCCCTGATTTAAAGTTGAGGCTTCAAAAATCCTGACAGGGCTCACAAAAAACAATCCCACATGCTACGGAAGAGCGTGCTGGCCTGAGAAGTCACAGCATTGCTCACTGACCTGAAGTTCAACAGCAGATGGTCAACAGGGGCTCTGATAAGCACAGATGATTTATGGGACGCCTGTCACATTAACCAAAGCACAGTGCTCGCTCCTACAGCTGGGGAGCTGTAGGCCAACCCACCGTAAGAATTCTGTTGTCCTTCTGCTGGGAAGGTCAATTACTCATTTGCAGGTAGAAAAATTCCTACCTGCGTTAAAAGGATCAAGGTTGAGGGAGAAATGAATATTTCTGAGTTCCCATGGCTCTCGTTGACGTGCTCACCTGGGGTATTTCACACCTGGGTCCAGGCCCAGGCTCACCTTGTAGGGCTCACACCTGGCATGGCCGGATGAATAAGCCATTCATCTGATGGGCTTTATCACTGGTGGCTCAGTGATAAATAATCCACCTGCCAATGCAGGGGACACTGGTTCGATCCCTGATCAAGGAAGATCAGGCAACTAGGAGTCCACGTGCCCCAGAACCCATGCTCTGCGACAACAGAAGCCACTGCAATGAGAAGCCCGCACACCGCAGCAAGAGAGGAGCCCCATTCACTGCAACTAGAGAAAAAGCCCGCACAGCAAGAGACCCAGCACAGTCAAAAATTAAGTAAATAAAAGCTAATGGAACCTATTAATTAAGAAAAGACCCACTCACCCAGCTCCACGCCCCTGTTTTCTCTCTCTCTCTCTCCTGAAGGGCTGAGTACAGCTTCTTCTCCAGCCCACTTCCAGCTTCGAGCCTGTCCTGTGAATCCACGGCTGCCAGCTGCCCTCCCCTGTGGCATCCATCACCCCAACTGTCATGGAAAATGAGCAGCACTAAGCCCCCCTAAATCCCAGCCTAGGGAGTCTCCCAAGTGTTGCAATGGACACAGACGTTCTCTTGTTCTCCGGAGATGAGTCACAGGTTTCATGAGGAGCAGGTGGGAAGTTTCCTCCTGTGAACTAGAAGAGGCTTTAAATATCATCAAAATGAGTGCATGTCAAACTGGTGCAATCTGAAAAATTATATGGTCAGCTTCCTGGCTGTGATATCATACCATACTCAGGCGTTACCCGTAGTGGGTGGTGAGTAAAGAGTACAAGGGATCTATGAATCTAATAAAAATTTTAAAAAAGAAAATATCATCAAGCTCAACCTCTTTTCACAGATAAGGATGGGTGGAAATTCATTCAGTGATCGGGAAACCCAGCCCCAAGATGGGTGGAAACTTACTCAGTGAGCAGGACTCCTGAAGCAGGGCTCGGTCCAGACCAGGGATGCCCATGAGACTGGGAGGTCAGAGAAGAGGCCTGAGCACCAGGGATCCTACCATCTGAGTTGCCTTGATGGTGGCAGAGCTCCCTGTATCTGGGGTAGTATTTAAGGCAGTGGGCAGGAGGCCAGGCTTACTTTCCAGGAGATTTGGGACAGAGAAGATATCAGAAGGCCATGCCAGTCAACAGAGATGCTGAACAGGGATGTCACGTTCAGGCTGCATTTCAGAGAGATCATTTCACAAGAACGTAGGACAATGGCCAGAAGAATGTATCAGTCATCTGCTGCTG